>NC_081414.1:717925413-718291038 GCF_030272615.1 Cryptomeria japonica
TATTAACATTTTTTACATCTCACAAATTCTAAACAAATGTTTATTGAGTTGAAACATAGAATGTGTTTTTTAGACTTATTTTTAAATAAATGATTAAATAAACAAGAAAACATGAACTAACACAACAATTGTCTTTATATGATTTTGGACATCTGAACAATGTTTTTCAACCTACATTTCGAATCAACTAAATATACAAATGTTTAGTAAAACAACAACAACAAAAATTACTCTTTAGGAATCATAAACAATAGTCTTGTAGATTACAAAACATATTATTTTTTTTTAACCTATATTTCATCCATAAACAATCAACTAATCAATAACCAAAAAAATCAAAAGATTAAAATTCTCCAACTTTCCAACTAAGAAATCTTAAAAAACAATTGTTGATTAGATTTAGAAACTCAACTTGATTTGTTGATAAAAAATCAACTAAATGAAAAACCCAAACAATACTTATGTAAGTTCAAAATGCATTATATTTTTCAATCTACATTTATTTCGTGATAAAACAACTAATCAATAAACAAAATATAGCATTCAAGTATTTCAATTTTTTTGAATTTCTATCTCAAGAATCTCAAATAATTATTTTCTAAGTTGAAAAGTCTTAACCTATTTTTTCATAATAAATTATTACCTAAAAAAAAATTAAATAATACTTCTTTCACAAGTTGAAACATAGACTTTTCTTTTAATGAACAACCAACTAATCAAATACATAGTTTTTTTTTTTAATGAACAATCAACTAATCAAATACATAAAAACAAACACTAAAGTATTCAATTTTATTTTCTTATTTACCTTTGGAATCCTAAATGATCATTCACTAAGTCGAAAAAATCAACCTAAATTTTGTTGATAAAATATCAACTAAACAAAAAAACATAAACAATAGTTCTTCTACAAGTTGAATTTTGTTTTGCAACCAACATTTTTTATATGAACTCTCACTTAATCAATGTAGAAAAAATATCAACAATTTTATTTTATTTGTTTTCTAACCTGATAATCCTAAACAATTGTTGACTAAGTTGAAAACTCTAAACTTATTTTTCTTGACAAACTATCAAAAAAAAAAAAAAAAAACTTAAAACAATACTTGGTAAGTTTTTTCAACTTACATTTCTTTCACAAACCACATGTTGGCACAACTAGAGTTATAGGTCATAAATTCTTAAAGTTTAATTTGTTTTCAAATGTCAAAGGTGTCAATTTTTTAAAGAAGACCACGTGTGTATGATCAAGTGTAGAAGAGTGAGAACCAATTATCAGGGTGGGTAGGACCTCCTTCACTTTTGTCTCTGGTAATTTGAGGGAACTCCCCTAAGGTGCCATGTTAAATAGAGTTAGATTGGTGCGTTGAGGGATGGAAAATATGTAGGAAGGAGGTACATATATAGGAAAAGTATCATACTTGCCATCCTACCTACCATGCCACATAAGCAAGCCACCTGAGTAGGATTAACACACCAACACCACACCTTAAGCCTATCTTAGGTGAGGAGAAAAGAGTGCGTCCCAACATCAAAGCCTAATAAGGTACCCAAGTACAATGCACTCGTAAAGAAGAGAAGAAAACCCCATGGAAAAAATCTCCCTGATGAATGAGGGCAAAAGATGAGGATTACAAAATCCAATGTGAGGAAAAAAAATCTTCCCATATGAGAGGAGTGAGACCATGCAACCCCCCTCAATGTGTAATCTCTCATAGAAATGGTGGATACCTAACACTAAATGTTGAAGATGATCCAAGTTCGACAAACAAAATTCCTTCCCTTGGGAAGAAAGAAAACCACAAAAGTACGCAAGTTATCTTCCCACTCCTTAAATGAATATGAGGAAAGAAAACTTAAATGGATGATGCCTCTTAAATTTGTCAAAGTGTCTACATGTCAATTTTGAAAGGTACAATAGTGAAATCAAGTGTTCCAGGCCACAATGATGAAGACGAAAATCTAGAATCTAATGACATGACTAGTGTAGATCATAGTAGAAAGATAAAGATGACCGCTCCAAATGTTGCTCAAGAATCTCTAAGTCAATGTTGAAGTGTGGCAAATGATGATAAAATAAATGAAGTACCATATAATTATAGGTATAGTGATCATGGATGTATGGTGATAGTTGGAGGAATGAGAATCTATTATTGTCACAATAGAAGCTATATACAGTGAAAAATGATGATGATAAACTATTGCAAAACCACAAAGATCCAACCATGATAAACCCTAATCCTACAATAAAACATTCACCATACATCAATGAAGATACTTAAGAACATGCAAATCAACAAATTGAACAATAATACCATTCACATGTCAAGTAGGGTTTCAATCTCCGTTGTCTCCTATCTCCATTGATCTTGTTTGATATATTTGCTCTTAGATTTTGTATGTGCACAAGAGCTCAACAAAGAACGAATTGTGGTTGTGAAGTCGCTTGATTGTAAGAAGACTTGATTGCATGAAGTGCTAATTAGGGTCGTGAAAGAATGAGGGAATCCTCTTATATAGAAGATGGTTTAGAAAATGGAGGGATAAGATTAAGAGGTGAAAGAAATAAATGGTTGACTAGGATTAAAGGGTAGGTAGAAGAAATAATAAAAAAATGAAGGGGGTAGGTAGAGGAAAATTAAGAGATAAATGACATGTGTCATAGAGGAAAAAGCTAATGAATTAATTAAATAAATAAAGATTTATTTAATTAATAGCGGGACCAATTAAATAAATAAAATATTTATTCAATCTAGGAGAAAGATAATTTAAATGAATAAAAACATTTATTTAAATGATGAAAGAGCTAAAAGAGGCTAAATGAATTAATTAATAGAAGACTTAGGATAAAGTAATTAATTAAATAACTAAACAGGACAATTTTAGGTGTCTACATTTTGCCCCTCTTTGAGACAATGCAGCTTGTTGCGTTGGCTCAAAGAAAATAAAATAAATTGATACAAAGTTGCCCCAAAATGGGAATGATATGCCCCCTCAAGAGATTTGATGATTTTTTTTTTAAAAAGATTGTAGACAATCTCTCGACAAAAAGATGGGGTAGAAAGGACTAATAGGATAAGGTAACAAGGTTACGCAAGAAAAAGACTGACTCGGGGAGGAAGAATTGAAATGGCAGACTAGGGTTAGGCAACCTATATATGTAGGCTCAAAGGAAAAAACATCCTCATTAGCATCCATAGCACTTAGGAGATTAGAGCATAGTAGAGCACCTGGAGAGCAGTCAATAGTATAGGAGAGATGGTAGAGAGGCTTCACAGATTCGATCGTGTCTGATAGTTCCAGCGGCCATATGACATGGGTGAGTCGGTATGTACCCTAACCTTACTTTGTACATTTTTCATTTATGGCATATTTAATACATTCCGGGAGTAGTTTTAGCAAAAATGCAGAAGCAGTAATTATGCTAGAAATGCGTCTAGGTTAGGTTTAACCGCGTCTAGGTCAAGTCTGCACGCGTTTGTGTATGTCATCATGTCTATGTCAAGTATGTTCACGTATGTGATAAACAAGCGTGTCTATGTCAAAAAAGCACGTTTATGTAAAACAAGATCACATATGTGATTAACAAGCATGTTTGTGATGCCAAAGCACGTCTAGGTCTAGTAGTATCGTGTCTGTGTTGATAAAGCACGTATGTGATGCCAAACCACGCATAGGTGAGGTAAAATCATGTTTTTGTTGCAAAAAACTCATGTATGTTTAGAAAAGGGCCAAAAGTGGCAGTTATGTGATCAACATATGCTATCAATTGGATAATTTACCAAGAGGATTTACTCAAACAGGTGCCCTAGAGTAGAAAAACTGGAAACAAGCCTAAAATTGACAATTATGTGATAAACATGTGTTGTCAATTGGATAAGCCACTGAGAGGATTCACTCAACAGGTGTCCTAAAACAGATAGGTTTGCTAGGCTGAGTAGAGGATAAGTTGTCGAATTGATAAAATCTAGTGAGTGCTCTAGCAAAATAGGTTGCAATGCCACGTAATAAACATAAGTGCTAAGATAGACAAGATAAGCTATGTAGCACTATGTGATGAACATTAGTACCACTAGGATTGACACGATTGGTTTGACTGAATGCAGGAGGACTTTCCCCAACTAGAGTCACAAGAGAGATTCCCATTGACTCAACGATTAGGACCAGAGTTGATCGACAATGATCATGCCACCATTGATGCTATGGGACTGAGGCATACGATGTTTATGCCAAAGATTCAGATGAACATTATATTGTTGACTGCTCTTGGAGAGAGATGAAACTCTAAGACATGCACATTTCATTTGCCGACTAGCGAGATGTTAGTCACATTAGAGGATGTATACAGGATACTACGAATACCAATCCATGGAGATCTAGTAGTATATTACCAAGAGGGAGACAAAGATGTGCTCTGACGAAACTTTGGAGACCCAGATCTAGAGCTCAGACCAGGACATTTGAGATGGGATGTCATGTATTCCAGCGAATAGACATTGGCAGTAGTGTTAAGAGGGATGATCAGTGGGTATCTATGTCCCTACAAAGCGACACAAGGATTGGCCATCGGATGGGGGAGGAAACTGTAGATTCTACTCACTAAGAGGAGGATATTTGCATGGGGGGCCTACGTTCTAGCGCACCCATACCATGAGCTTCATCAATTTGTTTACCTCGGTGGTTGCGGGTTAGGGTGTGGGGTGACATTACTGCAGGTATGGGCCTATGAGAATATAGCAATGATGAGGCCAATTCATTTCAGATTCAAAGGGCATGGGAAGGCATATGTCTATTTGTACAACATGATTACTTCCCAGCCACGAATTGGGAAGGTAGAGTATTGGCGATGCATTATTGATGATATAGACAGTGTTACATGGTGGTCGTATATTGAGTGTGAGGCTTGGGAGGAGGAGGCCACAAAGCTACCATTTTGTTTTCATACAAGGTATCTGATTGGGAGGACTCTGTATATTTTGGACAGGCATCTGATAAACAAGGTCACGAGATAGTTTGGCAGGAGATAGCAGATGCCATGGGGGTCGGGAGAGTTTGAATGGACTATCAAAGAGTAGGCTCACTGTAGGGCATTTTTGTCATATGGTGCAACAGTCACCCAGTTCCAAGAGATGGTACCTATGTCATGGGATATTTTGTTGGATATAATTGATGTAGGGATGGATGATGAGTACAGAGCATATTTTGAGGTACATCCATTTCCATGACTAACAGATCCTAGAGAGCTCATACTTGCAGAGGAGAATGATGATAATAAGGATGGAGGTGGTTGATGGAGGAGGCAGAGGAGAGGAGGGGCAAGGAGGATTGTCTGGGGTAGAGGAGGACAGAGGGATGGAGGGAGAGTAGAGGGAGCACATGGATGTGGGGAGGGAGGTAGACCACTGAGGCCACTTAGAGGGAGAGGAGGACAACCATTATAGGTTCCAACTCAGGTATAGGGACAGGTTGGACTAAGATAGGGACAGGGATAGGGTGTACCAGAGCAGGGTGGATAGACAAAGAGACCCCAAGGAGGAGATGAGGAGGAGGATGAGCTTCTCATGCTGTGAGAGCTCACGTAGGGACAATCCGATGAGATCGACAAGCTCTAGAGAGAGGTGGATCGATTGAGGCAATAGCTAGGAGAGATGCAAAGTGAGAGGGACCAAGCCATATAGTGGTACACAGTCGCAGAGGAGGCATTGAGGGCAGGACGGGCTATAGCATCAGGTGACTCTGGAGCGGGATTTTCTTTTTGTCTCTAGGAAGGAGAGGAGATAGCATACCGGAGGAACTTATACTATACAATAATTCCTCCACACCAGGCAGGTAGCTACAAGAGAGCTTCCCGTGTGACCACTATAGGATGAGACAGATAAGCAACATCTAGTGGGGGTATTATGGGTGCACCACGTCCATCAGCAGGGGGAGACAAACGAGATGATCCTGGGGTTGGGACTTTGAGAGCTTAGATTCCTTTGAGGCTTGTCGGCTTTGAGGGAGGGTCTTCATCATAGCGCTCTTGGATCCATTTTGTATCAGTTTTGTATGATGATGTAGATACCTTTGGGTGATTTTGTAGCTATATGAGATTTTGACATCATTGTATCATGACATTGATATATATATATATATATATGAGATGACCTATCCTTGCGGTGATTATATGCATGTGTTCTTATGTGATGGTTCTATATGCTTTATGATTATGAGATGTGATGATTCTATATGATTATGCAATTTATGTGATGATGCATGTGTTATTATAATTCTATGATGCCTATGATGGTGTAATGAGATATGATGTGATGTCATTTATGTTTGTATGTATGTATGATGCAAAGGAAAATGATGTTCTTTGATTACTTATATACATGATGGGACACATTATTTTTATGTTATTTTTATGATTTATATGAGGATGCAAATGTTTAAATGAGATACTAATAAGTGGTGTGTGCAGTATGTGATACTATTATGATTTGTATATGAATATGGTGAAACATATTAACATATGATGATGCAGATGAACATTACATGAGATGCAGAAATATTTTGGGTGTGTCATTATACTCAGTCATGTGATAACAAGCTACATGGACTCGAGAAGGGACAACAGAGGACAAATGAAAGAAAGGGGGATGGAAGGTAGAAGATATGGAGGTGAAAGAACTTCTCATGCTATTATCATCATTGAGCTTTATTATGGCAAATAGGTTATGACCATCCAAGTATAGGTTCGACCTAGAAAGTCATCGTACCCATTTGCATGGAGATCGGATAGTCAAATAAAGAATGCCCACGTAGGGACAATAAAGAATGCCCCAGTTCACACTAGATTCACAGTGTCCTCATATCCTTGGATGAGCCATAGTATTACCAAGAGACAATCCACATACAACAAAATAGGTGAACATATCCCATCCTCGCCTTTCTAGTCAAAGACATCTTGGAGATAAAATATCTAGTCAGAGACATCCCGGAAAAGCTAAAAGACATGTCACTGAAAGATAACATCAAAAGAAAGCCAATAATTGACACTAACATTCAATGAAATCCTCAAGTTATTAGTGTTTCTTGCCACATGTGTTAACATGTTTGATTTGGTCACAATGTTATTTTCCTGATAAAGGACAGTTAATGTTGTAAAATCATGACGTTGCCAAAGTCTACTGAAAGATTTGATTTGTTGAAAGCCCACTGCTAATTGTGTCTCATCTGAAGCTAACTGAATCCATGAAACTGATAATTTTATTATAGATTAAAATGAAACCTTATTGCAAATCGGTGATGCAAATGAATTTTTATTGCGGATTGTGCACGAAAAGAAGGAGGTATGAAAAGACGACGCTCCTCAAAACATGCAATGCTCAGGGTGCCACTTCCATCACTAGATTTAGGATTTTGCCCCAGTTACAAATTAGACTTGATTTATTATGGAAGGAAAGGGTGAAAAAGGGAGGGTTTATTATGAATGGCTAACCAATCTTTGGTAGATCAATAACAAGCCATGATGGGAATGGGTAAATTTATTATGAAGCGGTCAACTATGAGTATGTGCAAAGTGAAAGGATAATATTAAATCCTGAAGGAGGAAGGAGAAAAGTTTCTACATGTGGAGCTGGTAACCCATTTTTCACCATGGTACTTGCCTAGGGCGTCACTGAAGTGGTTTTCACTGTTGGACGAATTTATTTCTCTTTACTTTTTTTTCAATTTTTTCAAAAAAAAAAAAATATTTTTGATATTTTTTTTATATTTTTGTATTTTTGATATTGATATACTCTGAAAAACTGTGTAAAACCTAATCCATAGACTTATGTGATGACATAAGGGCCAAGTCAATTTGGTTCAAACTTGTCCTTCTTTTCTCTATCTTGCTGATTTTTAGGATTTTCTTTGAGAACTAAGTCACCCACCTCAAATGTGCGAGGTTTTACCTTATGCTTATAGCTTCGACTCATTCTTTATTGATATGCTTTGAGATGACTAAAAGTTATTTGTCTATGCTCATCCAATAATTCCAAATTTTGTAAGCGCGAGACCCTGTAATCTTCATCATTGATTAGATTGTGCAAAGAGACTCGTAGGGAAGGTAGCTCGGCCTCAATAGGCAAGATAGCTTCCGCACCGTAGACAAGTGAGTAAGGTGTAGCTCTAGTAAGTGTACAAACACTTGTGCGGTAGGCCCAAAGTGTAGGGTTGAGTTGAATATGCCAGTTGCAGCCAGCGTTATCGAATGTCTTTTTAAGAATTTTGAGGATAGTTTTGTTAAACACCTCAGCTTGACCATTACCTTGGGGTAATATGGGGTGGAAAAATGATGATGGATATGGAAACAAGCACAAAGCTCATGAACATCTTGATTCTTGAATGGACGCCCGTTGTATGTGACAATGGAAAGGGGAACATTGTATCAACAAATGATATAATTAAGGATAAAAGTTGTGATCTGCTTTTTGGTGATTTGGGGGAGAGGAACGACTTCAATCCATTTTGCAAAATATTATGTGGCTATAATAATAAATGTATGGCCATTGGAAGAAGGAGGGTGAATCTTACCTATGAGGTTGAGTCCCCATTGACAAAAGGGCCATGCAGTGGCAATCAGTTAAAGTTCTTGTGTTGGTGCATGAATAAGGTCTCCATGAATCTAACACTGCTTACATTTTTTGACAAACTGATATGAGTCTTTTTCCATAATAGGCCAGTAGTATCTAGTCCTCATCAATTTCTTGGCTAAGGTTGGACCATAAGAGTGAGCACCACATATACCTTCATGAACCTCACATAATGAAATTTGAGATTTGTCACTTTCTAAACATCTAAGGAGAGTACCATCTAAACCTCGATGATAAAGGGTATCGACTAAAATGACATAGCAGGAGGATTGACGAATGAAGATATGACATTGATTGTTGGAAAGGTCAGGTGGGAGAATATTATCACAGAGGTAAGTGAAAATGGTGTCATACCAAGGGAAATCGGGACCAACAACAAATATCATTTTTGCAGGAGTGATCTCATATGAGGGAACCAAAAGATTATCCACCAAGAACTCATAGCAGGTCTCATTCTGAGGCATATCAATCAAAGAAGCAATGGTAGCCATGGCATCTACAACTTGATTATTATCCCTTGGAATCTGTTCAAAGATTATCTGTATGAAATATTGTTTAAAATCATCCACCATTTTCTTGTAAGGCGTTAAATTTTCATCTTTAGTCTGATAATCATAATTTACTTGATGAATCACAAGTTGAGAGTCCCCCAAAACATGAAGTTCTTGGATCTTCCACTAATCTGTGATCCATAGTCTTGTTGTTAATGCTTCATATTATGCTATGTTATTTGTGCAAGGGAATGACAATCGATATGACTTAGGAATGGATTCCCCTCGAGGTGTGATGAAGAGGATACCAGCTCTTGTGCCATGCTACGTGTATGAACCATCAAAATATAATTGCCAAGGCTTTACATTCATCACCATAAAAATGGATTCATCTAAGAATTCCAAGACAATGGGAGTGTCATCAATCATAGGTGCATCTGCTAGCTGATCTGCAATAGCTTGTCCTTTAATTTCTTTTATATCCACATATTCAATGTCAAACTCGCTCAGGATCATAACCTATTTAGCTAATCTGCCAGTGAGTGTTTCCTTATTGAGAAGGTTTTTGAGTGGATCTATCCTTGCAACTAGCTTTGTTTTACGAGTTAGCATGTATTGACGTAATTTTTGCGAGGCAAAAACTACAACAAGATGTGCATGCTCAATCGGAGTGTAGTTAAGCTCATAAATAGCCAATGTACGACTAATATAGTATACTACTCTTTCCTTGCCTTCATTATCTTGTTGCGCCAAGAGTGCCCCCAGTGTTGTTTGCATAGTTGATATGTAAAGTGGTAGGGGTTTTCTTAGAATAGGTGGCATCAACACTAGTGGATTCAAAAGATAATCTTTGAGGATTTGGAAAGCCTGTTGACACTTATCATCCCATTTGAACTTGATATTCTTGTGAAGTAGATGCTGAAAAGGATGACATTTATCTGCAAGTTGCGTGATGAATCTATGTATCGATTGGAGTCTTCCTTGTAGAGACCAAAGTTGACTAATATTAATCTTTGGTGTTAGCATCTCTAATATAGCTCTAAATTTTGTTGGATATGCTTCAATTCCTCTTTGTGAGACAATGTATCCAAGGAATTTCTCGAAGGTCACCCCAAAGACACATTTCTTGGGATTTAATCTAACTTTGTACTTTCCCAAATGTTGAAAAACCACAGATAAGATATCAAGGTGTGTTTCTCTTTTATTGACTTTCCCAGGAGATCATCAAAATAATCTTCTACAATGACATGCATGAGATCATGAAAGATGGTTGTCATTGCTCTTTGATATGTAACACCCACATTCTTTAATCCAAAGGGCATAACATTCCAACAAAAGTTACCCCAAGGACAAATAAAAGTTGTTTTATGTTGGTCTTCAGCCACTATTTTGATTTGGTTATATCTAGAGAATCCATCCATCAATGATACCATTGCATGACCAACTATAATATCCACTATCAAATCAATGTTCAGTAGTGGGAAATCATCTTTATGACAAGCCTTATTGATGTCTTTGAAATTTATACATATTCTGATATTGCGATCTAGTTTACTGATAGGTACCAAGTTAGAGATCCACTCAGGGTAATCAATCGGTCTAATGAATCCAACATCCAATAATTTCTCCAGTTCTACATTGACTAATAGTTTCACCTACCGATGCATCTTTCTCAATTTTTATTTTACAGGTTTAGCTCCTAGAGTAACTATCAAATGATGTATTACTAAATCAAGGTCTAATCGAGACATATCCACATATGACCATGCAAAGTTGATTTGTCATTCTATGAAGAAGCTTATGAACTTCGATCTTTCCTTTTCTGTCAAAGACTGTGCTAAGAAGATGTTGTGTGGAACTTCCTCTGTGCCAATATTTATATTGATAGTTTCCTCCACCAACATTGATGATTTCTCTTTATATGTTGTTGTAGGGAGAGTGTCAAACCTTCCATCCTCAGGCACCTCAAAGAGGTTTTCACCTTCGGAAACGTCCTTTATTTTTACTTTTTTAGGGTCAGATAGCACCACCATGTGGTTTTCACCATAAGACCCATGATTTGTTTTTATTTTTATACTTTTGTGACTAGAAGGTTTGGCACTCTCTCCAAGATATTTCGCACTATCGAGTTCTATGATGTATCTTAGTTTGTGGTCCCTAAGAGGAAGATCATTCCTTATGCCAAGGTATTCTATGAAGGCCTCGTCGTTTTGGAATGTGTCTAGTTGCGGAGGCCCTTGTTGGTCCCTATCAATGAGTTGTGGATGAATGAGGGGAAGGCCATCAATGTTTTCAAAGTCAACGAGAGTGAGGATAAAGACAAAAGTATCTTCGGGTATTTCAATACAATCATCAAGGTCATCACTAGAACTCTCCTCATTAGCCTCGATTGTAAACAAATCCAAATAGACATCACTAGAGAGACACTCAGCAATGAAGGTCTTCACTCTTCGTGGTTTTGACCTAGAATCTCAAGAGATGTTGAGGGTTCGAGATCCCAATATTTTTTAGTTATGGTTCTCCACCATCTTTCTTTTGAGATGTAGGCTCTGATAGAGTTACTTGAACAACTCTAAATTTTCTGTTAAACTCTTCTTCTTCCATGGGTTCACCTGGTTCTCTAAATGTTCCGGTGAGCTCATAATCACTAGATGACTTATCTTAACCCCATCCCCATTTGTTAGAGTCTGTAGAATAGCATTTTTCTCGTGGTTGGTCATTAGTGGAGATAGAATCTATGATTTGCAATGCTTCTGTAGAAATGTGAGTACCTAATCTAAAGGGTATGAAGCCAAGTCCTTTGGAATATTGTTTCTTGAATGTCAACTCTGCTTGCAATGGTTCAACAATTCCTTTCTTTTGTAACCCAAGAGGGCCTTTACCATCATATCCGAATTTTTGTAAGAACTTAAAGGCCTTGCCATACTTTTCACATGGTATTTTGATGTGATCTTGTATAAATTCCTCTTTAGGTTCTTTGTAAAGCATTTTGTGAATATCTTCTTCTTCCATCTCACCCCATTTTTGGAATATGGTGGGATCCCATTTTATAGTAATAGCGGATACTTTTTAAGAAGGATGTGGTCATCCATAATCTTTAGGAGAATCCATTATTTGTCTTAAATACATGGTTCGATTCAAAGTATACTCTCCCATGCCTTTGTCCATGTATTTCTTTGAGCTCACCTTGTTTTGATGTAGAAGGTTTTAATGATTCTGGGTCCACATATTTTGACGATGGAGTTGCTTCTCTATTTATCAAAATTATTACCTTTGATCTTGGTCACAAGTTATTGCAATATATGAATGGATTTGGATCACCTTTTATTTTTACTTCAACTCCATTGTAAGGAAATTTGATACATTGACGATATGTTGATGGTATCTCTCTCATTTCATGTATCCATGGACGTCCCAAGAGTATGTTATATGTAAGATCTAAATCAAGGACTTGACAAACCACATCCTTTGCAACCAGCCTAATTCTTAGAGGTAAGGTGACTGTTCCCTTAGATGAGCGCTCTTCGTCATCATATGATTTAATAGTGATCTTATTCTTTGAATTCATAATTTATTCAAAGTATCCCAACTATTTGACAATATTCAATGTACAAATGTTAAAACTTGTTCCTGCATCTATCAGGACTCGTTTGATATGGATTTTATGGATAAAGGCTTCAATGTGGAGAGGTGCATTATGTGGTTGGCATACAGAGACATCATTGGCTTCTGTGAATGTAAGGCAATATGGAGTGGAAAGGTATCCCACCATGGATTGAAACTAGTCCACGTTAAGATCAGTTGGTATGGAGGTTTCTCTCAATGCTTTATCAAGAATAGCCTTATGTGAAGGGGATATACGCAAAAGCTCAGGGATGGAAATGAGGGCAAGTGTCTTCCCTAACTGGTCTACAAGATCATACTCATTTTTGGTAAAGGATGAGGATGTGGTCTTGGGTGGAACACCTTTCAAGGTGACTTTACCTCGACGAGTTGTAAAATTACATTAAGAGGTTTCGTCTTTAGATGGTGAAGAGGATGGTCCAATGCCTTTCAAACCACATTTACTCCTTTGGGTAGAACCTTTGGGAGTTTTTTCCTTTACGATAATGGTAGAAACATAATTGTCCATTGAAATGTGGTTAATGGTGGAATCATAATCATAGGACATCTTAGTATAATTAGCTTGATTATCTGCTTTCAATTTTCCTTTATCATGTTTAACAAATAGTTCCTTAAACATCACATGTTCCTCATTGGAGGTATGACCATCAAATTTTATGTCACCTTTGTCAATAAGGTCTTGCATAATATTCTTTAATTTGTGACAATTGTTAGTTGTATGTCCTTTGCTCTTGTGATACTCACAATACTCATCATCATTCCACCATGCAGGTTTCACTTTTGGTTCATAAGGTGGATTGTCTGGTATTTCTATAGGTTTGTTTGCAACCAATTTCTTAAATGTTGTCTCAATTGGTTCTCCCAATGTAGTGTATTTCCTTCGAGGATTTGATGGCCTTTGATTGTTCACTTTATTATTTGTGTTAGATGAACTTGCATCAGGGAAATTCATTTTTGGTTTTACAACATTTGCATCTACTACCCCATCATTGACCGTGTTCTTATTCTTGTTCCAAAAGCAGGGTTCGTCTTTCTCATTTGATTCCTCTTTGTCATCCTTAAATAGCTTAATGGTGCCTTTTTCAATAAGGACTTTCTCAATTGCCAATCCCTTTACTATGACTCCCTTGAAGGTAGACAAACAAGCTTTTCTTAGTTCATATCCAATATCCTTGTTAACAATTTGAGTAAACATTTATACCATTTGTTTTTGTGGGATATCACAAGAGCATCAACTAGCAAGACCTCTCCATAACTATAAAAATGAAGCAAAGGACTCCCCATTTTTCTGTTTGGTGTTGTACAAAGTAGTCGCTGACACATTTGTTTCAATGTTGTATGAGAAGTGTTGTATGAAAGATTCTACTAGATCACTCCATATCTTGATTCTAGGCGGGAGTTGGGAGAACCATTACATAGCTTGTCCACCTAAACTTTGTGGGAACAATCTCATCAAGTATGTTTCCTCGTTGGCTACCTCAATACATGCTATGAACAATTATCTTATGTGTGCCTTAGGATTTCCTTTGCCTCTATACTTGTCAAATTTTGGTGTCACAAAATGTGGAGGAAATGGAGGAATTGGAACACTACTATCAAATGGATAAGGACATACATCTTTCATTGTATACTCTTGCTTTGGTGTATTCATGTCTGCCATTTGTTTTTGCAAATCCTTGATTTGTTGTTGCAAGTCATTCTTGGGTGTTGTCTTTTCTATTTAAGTTAGTCCCATGCCTAAGCCATCGGGCGTAAGAGGAGGGATATAATGCATGTAGGGATGGTATTGGTCATAAATGTGTTCATATGGAGGAGGGACATAGTTGTAGCTAGCATATAGACCACTTGGTATGGTATTGTAATGAGGAGAACTAGGTCTAGGTCAATACATGTCATGACCACGAGGATAGGAGGTTTCATAAGAATGATCTTGGATATTTCCCCCAAATCTGACACGGGGTCTCCTTGTGTCATGATTTTGAATGTTCCCTTGAGTGTAATTATATGCATTGGTATGATCTTGGGTATTATCGCGAGTATGTGTATTAGCATTTCTTCTCCATGAGAAAGGATGACTGCGGGGTTGTTCATGAGAGTTCCTAGCAAAGTTGGTGTGAGCATGGGTATTGGGAACTTCAATTTTTTGAAATAAGGATGAAGGTGAATCAGACATGAAACGTTCTCTCCTATTACCACCATTGTGTCCTCTAGGATTTTCATTTGTGCGAACCATTTGATTAGAATCCTCCTCTAAAATTTGAGACACATCAAAATCATGAGGTACCTTTATCCCATTTTGTGCCATGACTTGAAAGAAGTATTGTCTATCTCTTCTCATAATTTCCTCAATCAATCTATTGACTCTTGGTTCCATGAGAGTATCTTCAATGTTTGTGGAAGTGATAGATGTATTATCATTATCATTATTGTTCTCATTGTCATTGTCTTGCATATTACCGCGACTCTCAAATGGGTTGTAAAATTTATCTCCATCAAATTCATAAGTACTCATGTTGAGAGATCTTAGAGCTTCTTTTATAGACCTTTGTGAATGGGTTTCAACCATGAACTAAACCTTGGCTAAAATGAGAGATGGAATAAAATGTGAAGACTATGGAAGATCGAGAAGGGATACGAAATGGAATGAATCTAGTGTTGTCTTGCAATGTCCAAAAATGTAAGTCTAAGATATGTGTGATCTAAAGTAAGGTGTGGCTTCCAAAGAGATGATAGATCTGATGTGGGAACCACCTATTGATATGTTGTGGTATGTTTGCAAGATATGATAAGGACCACAAATCAACCTTTTGACTCTAGCTTGAAAGATGAGTTTTGCAAATGAGGTAAAAATGGTTGGAAAATGTATGACAAGGTTAAGGACTGATTGACTAAAGATGAAGCCCTAAAAAGGAAGCAGCCTTGGAATCTCTTTGAATCTAAAAAACCAAGCATGTTTTCCTTGATAAATTTTGCAAAATTTTATTCTTTGAAACACAGATGCATTTTTGCCCTGCGCAGATGCGGTTTCCCAATTACCGATGATAGTTTTTTGCACGGACGTGACTTAAAAAAACCTAGATGCAATTTTAGATCACAGACATGGTTCTATATAGCATAGACGTGGTTTTAACTATTGTTCAGACAATGTTGATTCTCTGATACATAGACGTGTTTCTGCCCTGCACAGATGCAGTTTCATGACACATACGTGTGATGCATAAAAATGGAACTAAGTAGCCAAGACCTAATTCCACTCTCATGTACACATTATAATATGAAAGAGCCTAGGGAGATCTTTCACTTTGACCACTTCTTGTAAGAGAGAGAGAGAGAGAGAGAGAGAGAGAGAGAGAGAGAGAGAGAGAGAGAGAGAGAGAGAGAGAGAGAGAAGGTTAAGGAATATCTCTTGGGGTTTCTATTCCTTTGTTGAGGAATATCTCTTGGGGTTTCTATTCCTTTGTTGTAATGAAGAGGAGATGTGTAGAATATGATGTGATAACTAAATATGCTAGGAGATGAACAATGAAGCAAACATAAACTAAAAGTGCAGAAACTGATTGAATGGAAACTGAGAAACTAAGAAACTAAGCATAAAGCAAGGAGGGGAATTATGATGTATACCTATCACTAAAATTAGGGGTTGACTGAGCAAGACTAGGATACCATGCCCTAGTCCATGATACTACAGAAAGCTGAACTTCTGGATTTGAGGTTCTCAGACACAGAAATGTAGAACTGCCAAAAAATGATGTAAAGCAGGGAGGGCCAAGGTGCCAAGCCTTGGTCCCTAGAAATTGGGATATGCTTCTAAAGCCAAGTCTACACCTATATGTTTTGTTGGTCTTGAAATTTGTGAATTCATCGGATTCGTGTACATGCACCTGCACTTGCAACTTGAAAAATGGTGTCTAGGTGGCTATATAGGGTTTTGCAATAGTCAACCCCTTGTTTTGGTGGTTTCCACCTCCATAAATAGTTGATAATGTACTGAAAAATGTATGTGCAAGAATCTTGTGTGTATGCAAGATCCTAAATGAACAAGAAAGTAGGTCTAGAGTTCAACCCTATGCTTTGGAAAGTAAACCCAAAATGAGTGTAAATGCAAATGTAAACACTTCAAAGCACTTGAGTGTAATAATGAATCTAAAGCATGAATCTAAATCTTAAAATGGATGTTATGAAGCTCATACAAAGACATGAAAATAACACGAAACCATACCAAACCCTAAGGGAGAGGTACAAGCCAATCAACAGTCGGCGATCTCCTATTATTCTTCAATGTCTTCAAAGCTCTTAATTGATGTTGAAGATGATTGATGAAGGCTTGATAAATTCTTGATGAATGCTTGATTTGATATTATAGACTTTGTATAACCTTCACTTTCACTTCACAAGAGGCTCCTTCAATCGCTAGATCTTAAATCCTTCAAATGAGGAAAGGAAGGCTTTATGTAGGAGACCCTAACTTGTTTTGTGTCATAGGCCGAACTAGAAATAATATTTTCCACCAATCTCTTGGATATGAATATTAAAATATTTCCAAAACATGCCTGCAGAATTCGGGGAGAAAAAGTCGAGACGAAGTAGGTACCTGCTTGGTCCAAACACAAGGTCTGACCAACTTTTTGCCAAAATTTTGAGGAAGCAAGATATTGCGATTTTAGAGAAAATTCCAAGAGTATATGGGAATTTGAGATGTCTAGATATGTGAAATCGAGCCTTGAAGGTCGAAATAAGACACAATTAGGGTATTTGATGAAATGATTTATTGGGAGAATAAAATAAAAGTGGCACACTTAGGGTAAAGGGCCCAATTTTATGATGTGTAGAGGGATAGAAGAAGACTTTAGATTAATTTAAATCAATTAATTAAATGTGTAAGTGGGAATTAAAATGCAAGATGCAAACACATTAAGGCAAGTGCTAACCTAAGCGTGGAATTATACCACCCAATTAAGGGTGTACAATTTATGACACTACATTTAGCCCCCACTTTAGCGGTCCTATGACACTATGTGCATATGAAAGCTAAAGTATAGAAAAGTAAACATTCATGAAAAAGGATATATTCATAAGGTGTCGGACAAATCCCCCAACGGTATATACAATACACTATTAAAAATCGCACCCTACAAAACCACTTGCTAGATAAAATCATAAAATCACCTAATGATTACTAGGGAAGTGATGAAATTTGCGGGTAGCTATATGCCCCCCCTATTTTGGCTTGCCAATTAGTAAGGTGAAATAGGGTATCATGTTTACCACAATGAATTGTGAAAAGTGGTGATGACAAATGCTCACAACAAAGCTTGATACAAGATCAAAGTGTATCATAGAACATTTGGTAAGAAAGAGAACTGAACCTAATTCCAACATAACCAAGAGTATGAGGATTGGATCTCTCTAACATGAGATGAAAGATTGAGTGGAAAAGAAATGCAAAACTAGGGTTTAGAAAAGAATTACCTTTTAAATTTTGAAAAAGGTGGAATAGATCATTATTCAAAGACATCTGCCTTTGAGAATAGAGGGGATCTTTGATAAAGATAACATCTTTTAAAAGGAAGAGAAGAATACACACCTTCTCCAAAATTTAGGAAAAGAGGATTCTTAGCAAAGGATTGCACACTTTCACTAAGGAGAGATTGTTCATGAAAAATGTATCATTTTGAATAGAGAATATGTCCTAGATAAGGAAGACACATATTCTATGCAGGAAATGACATCAAATGAAAAATACCACTCAATAAAGGAAAGGTGAATATTTGGAGAATAGAGAGAATATAGAAATATCACCCTTTCTGCCCAAGCATAGAGGCAAGGACATCAAAGAGAGATCATTTATAAAAGAAACATTCCTCTAAAAGAAGGAAAGAGATCCTCATCAGGATATGCACGTTCACAACATAGAAGGGTTCCTTATAAAAGATACCACTTAGTGAAGAAAAGAATTCAATGCATGATTAAAGACTTCCCATACTAAGGAGGAGGTCCAATTAAGGATATGTAGTAAAGATCCTCATTAGGGATACTTGTTCCAATATGAGATAGGGGGTTCCCAATAGGAATATACACCTCTACAATCGATAAGAAATCCTTATAGAAGACACTACTTCACAAAGGGGAAAGTTTTAACCTTAAGAAGGAGAGATGTTTGAAATCACTCCCGACCCACACACATAGAGATAGGAGATGGGACAAAAAATGGGCTATTATGTTTTTTCCAAATTATGATTGCACATGAAATTGTACTATCATGAATGACAATGAGGCCACAGTAAGTGAGCTACCAATGTCACATAATGATGAGCAACATAATAGCCACTAATGTTATTTGAAGATGTGATAGATTGGATGAAGAATTTGAAGATATGATAGATTGGATGAATAATTTGAATATGACATGTTAAATTCTCTACCATTTGTGAGATTAAAAACATGTATAAGATGATAAAAAAATCTTGATCAAGAGAGTAGTTTGTAGGAGAAGAATAGGCCACTAAGTCATGTTCCTCTTGCACAAAAGAAACCTTAGGAGATGGATAAGTATAATTCATTGGGGCCTTATTTTTAGAAGAGAGGATATTAGAATGAATAGAAAATAAGGCCTCATAAGTGGGATAGGAAATATCCTAGGGAGATTCATAAAGAGGCTTGTCAATCACCATAATTTTCTTATGAGGGAGATGAGTGTTGGGATATGTAGAGGATGGTATAATTGAAGTGAATTTATCATCACTACTAAATATAGCATTCACTTTGAGAGATGGTCTTTTAGATGCTTTGGTGTGATTTGAAGGATTATATCCAAGTCCAAATGAAGCTTCACGTATGTTATTTTCTAAAGGAACTTTAATCCCTTGTTCATTTGTGCTACAACCATTACCATTATATCCACTCTTAGCTAAAATGTGAAAATGAGGACCATAAAGGGATGCCAAATCAGAAAGAGATGGTGGGGCCTCATAGGTCTCGATGCCATAGTTAGATTAATAAGAAGAAGATTGTGAATAATTGCTTGAATTAGAAGCAACCACAAAATTGTTACTTAATTGTTTAGACAAAGTGGATTGCTTTTTAGGTTCATCCTTATCTTTCTCCTTCTCAATCTTAGATCCTTTCCAAGAGACCCTGTATTCTCCCATAAAAGTAGGGTTAAAGTATAGAGATCTCCAATCGTTATCTGAGAGTACCCCTTCAGGAGAGGATTCAGATTGAGTAGAATCCTTTTCAAGAATCTTGGAATCACTAGAGGGAATAAGGGTATTCAAAGAAATAGGCATGGTTGGATATGTAGGAATATTTGCAGAAGGATTGGAAGTAGTTGAACAAGAAGATGAGGTTTGCAATGGAGCTTTTAAATTGGTATGAACAAACAAGGTATACATCTTATTGTTGTAGATGAACTTAAGTTGCCTATGCAAAGTAGAAGGGACAACTTGCATACAATGAAGCGAAGGTCATCCTAATAGTAGATTGTAGGTCAAATTATTGGGCATGATATTAATAGGTGTGGGTAAAATAACAGGTCATACCTTGACAAGTAATGTTATAATACCTAACGAAGACCTATCAACATTATCAAAGCCACAAATAGTAAGGGAGTCTGGTTTAATAAGGTATGTGTCCACCTTAATCTTATGTAATAGATTAATGCTACAAACATTAAGGCCAAAGCCATTGTTAATACGGGTTCATCTTATAGCATTACCATTGATAAGGACAACAATCATAAGGGGATTATATTGATGTTGAATCTCATGGGAGGGAAACTCATCTTGGGTGAAAACAATTTGGGCTTTAGGAGTGTTTATAGGATCAATCAAAGAAGCCATATTATTAGGTGTCACTGTGGGTGGGACATCTAAGTTCTTTAAAGCATCTTGTAGCATTCCATGATATGTGGATGAAGTTTGAGTCAAATCCCAAAGAGATATCTTGGCAGGAGTAGCTTTATGTTGTTTAATAAGATCATACTCTTTACCAAGAGTTTGTGACATACGAGGTGCTTGTGGAAGAATAGGTTGGGAGGGAGAAAGTGAAGAAGAAGTAACCAGAAGAGGACTAGGTTGCCTATTGTTTCACGTATTATATGTATGGGAAACTGAATTTTAACTCTCTTAGGTTATTTGTTTAGCATACTCATAAGGGCTCTTAGTGGAATATCCTCCTTGCACAGTAATAATGGGTTTGTTAGGAGTGCAAAAGGGATCATTATTATAACCACCTTGAACCACAAAGAGAGGCTTGTTTAGATTTGGAGAAGGGATAACACCTTGAACTGCGAAGAGAGATTTATTAGGTGTTTCATAACCATTCACATGCACCATATTTATTTAAGAAGGTTTGGGAATATGTAAAGAGGGTCTAGTAGAGATAAAATCATGAGGTGGTTCATAAATAGACTTATCATCCTTAAACGTTTCTTCATGAATAGTTTTTTCTTTGGATTGGATGAAAGAGAGATCCTCATAAGAGGGGGTATTAAAGATATCAAGCCTTTGTGACCTAATATCATTCTCTTGTTCCAAAGTATCCTTACAAGGGGTGTAAATTTTAGGAGAAGGATGAACATCATTTATATGGTGGGATTTATTGAAAGAAGTGTTGATAGTCTCTTCTTGCACCAAAATGTTATCATGGGTAGGATCAATTTTGGGAGAGGGAATACCATTAGATATTAATGCTTCATCAAAATAACATGTAATGTGACTAAGAAAGGTAGCTATAATTTCCTCCTCTTCCAAAGGATCCACATGGGGTTGGCACACTCTAGGAGAATGATTACTTTTCAAAAGTTCATCCTTGAGAGGGATATCTTTGAAAGAAATATTTACACTCTCTCCTTGAACTAGGGTATCCTCATGATTAGATCCAAGTTGGGGAGAGAGAGATGCTTCATCTTTAGAGGAAAAATGATTGAATTTTATAGAAGATGAGGTGTTATTAAGGGAATTGTCAATCATATCACACTCTTTTATCAAATTTTATCCTATTTGACCGAGGTACTCTCTTCGAAGATAAATAAATTAAGAGAATAATAAACATCATCATCCAATAGCTCATCCCAAATAGTGAGATCATTAGGAGGAGTGTTAAAAATATCTTCTTGCATAATGATGTGCTCATGGGTACAGGGTCAATTTTGGAGAGAGAATAACACTATTTATTAATGCTTCATCTTTAAGAGGGAGAACATTAATAAAGGTGTTATTGAAATCATTATCTTGCCTCAAAATGTCCTCAATAGGCTCATTAGGAAGGGGTGAAGTGTTAGAAAAAGGTCTAAGAAACTATCATGATGCAAGGACAAGTGAGTTGAAGGACGACGTAGGTAAAGTGGGGTTCGGGGCAACGCCTTGAAATTTATTTTTGGCATGAAAATATTTGAAAATGTCATATTTTTAAAAATGTAATGAGAGAAAAAATGCAAGCAAAGAAAGTAAACTAAATATCTAAGCAATGAAGCAATTATGTAATACACTAAATGCAAGCATAAAAGTGTGTGAATTATATGGTTAAGAAATGAACACACAATGCATACAACAATATTTTGGGGTTTTTATGTTTTTGATAGAAATGAAACATGAAATAAAAATATCTAATTAGAAAATGCAGATCTAAGAAGGTTGGATTCATGTTGGATTCACCAAAATGTGATGCATAAGAATGGAACCAAGAAGCTAAGACCTAATTCCACTCTCATTGTATATATTGGAATACGAAAGAGCCTAGGGAGATATTTCTCTTTGACCAATTCTTGTAAGAGAGAGAGAGAGGGTTAAGGAATATCTCCTAAGGTTTCTATTTCTTTGCTGTAATGAAAAGGAGATGTGCAAAATATGATGTGATAACCAACTATGCTAGGAGATGAACAATGAAGCAAACATAAGCTAAAAATGTAGAAACTGACTGAATTGAAATAGAGAAATTGAGCATAGAGTAGGGAGGGGAATTATGGTGTGTACACCTGGCACTAAAATTGGGGGTTGACTAAGCAAGACTAGGGCGCCACGCCCTAGTCCCCGATACTGCAGAAAGTTGTACTTTTGGATTTGAGGTTTTGAGACACAGAAATGCATAACTGCCAAAAAATTATGTAAAATAGGGAGGACTAGGGTGCCACGCCCTAGTGCCTAGAAACTAGGATCTGCTTCTAAAGTTGAGTCTACACCTATATGTTCCACCGGTCCCAAAATTTGTGCATTCATTGAATTCTTGTACCTACACTTGCAACTTGAAAAATGGTGTCTAGGTGGCTATATAGGGTTTTTCCTTAGTCAAACCCCTTGTTTTGTTGGTTTCCACCTCCACAAATAGTCGATAATGTACTGAAAATTTGTGTGCAAGAATCTTGTGTGTATGCAAGATCCTAAATGAACAAGATTTGTGCAAGATTTATGCAAGATCCTAAATTTGTGCATTCATTGAATTCCTATACCTGCACTTGCAACTTGAAAAATGGTGTCTAGGTGGCTATATAGGGTTTTTCCTTAGTCGAACCCCTTGTTTTTTTGGTTTCCACCTCCACAAATAGCCGATAATGTACTGAAAATTTGTGTGCAAGAATCTTGTGTTGTACTTCTGGATTTGAGGTTTTGAGACACAAAAATGCATAACTGCCAAAAAATGATGTAAAATAGGGAGGACCAGGGCGCCACGCCCTAGTGCCTAGAAACTAGGATTTGCTTCTAAAGCTGAGTCTGCACCTATATGTTCCACCGGTCCCAAAATTTGTGCATTCATTGAATTCTTGTACCTGCACTTGCAACTTGAAAAATGGTGTCTAGGTGGCTATATAGGGTTTTTCCTTAGTCAAACCCCTTGTTTTGTTGGTTTCCACCTCCATAAATAGCCAATAATGTACTGAAAATTTGTGTGCAAGAATCTTGTGTGTATGCAAGATCCTAAATGAACAAGAAAGTAGGTCTAGATTTCTACCCTACGCTTTGGAGAGTGAACCCTAAATGAGTGTAAATGTAAATGTAAATGCTTCAAATCACAAGTGTAATAATGGATATAAAGCATGAATGCAAATCTATAATGAATGTTATGAAGCTCATACAAAGACATGAAAATAACATGAAACCATACCAAACCCTAAGGGAGAGGTACAAGCCAATTAGCAGTCGGTGATCTCCTATTATTCTTCAATATCTTCAAAGCTCCTAATTGATGTTGAAGATGATTGATGAAGGCTTGATAAATGCTTTATGATTGCTTGATTTGTTGTTGTAAACTTCATATAACCTACACTTTCACATCACAAGAGGCTCCTTCAATCACTAGATCTTAGATCCTTCAAATGAGGAAAGGAAGGCTTTATGTAGAAGACCCTAACTTTGTTTTGAGTCATAGGCCAACCTAGAAATAATATTTTCCACCAATCTCTTGGATTTGAATATTAAAATACTGCCACCCCCAAAATTCAGGGAGAAAAAGTCGGGACCAAGTAGGTACCTACTTGGTCCGAACACGGTTCGACCAACTTTTTGCCAAATTTTTGAGGAAGCAAGATATTGTGATTTTAGAGAAAATTCAAAGAGTATATGGGAATTTGATATGTTTAGATATGCAAAATCGGGCCTTGAAGGTCGAAATAGGACATAATTAGGGTATTTGATGAAACGATTTATTGGGAGATTAAAATAAAAGGGGCACACTTAGGGTAAAGGGCCCAATTTTATGATGTGTAGAGGGATAAAAGAAGATTTAAATTAAATTAAATTAATTAATTAAATGTTTAAGGTGGAATTGAAATGCAAGATGCAAACACACTAAGGTGGGTGCTAACCTAAGCATGAAATTGTACCACCCAATTAAGGGCGTACAATTTACGACACTGTAAGACACGATTTTAACTGTCACTCTGAGGCAATTTTATGAATTTGTCCAAATGTATAATTGTTGAATGTGACCAAATCTTGATGTTGAATGTCCTGTGACAAGAAAACTCAACAAACAATGAAGACACAATGTCTGAGGGTGTTTTTGTCCCAAAATGTTTTGTGTATGTTCAAAATATTTCCACTGGTATAGCACAAATTGAAGACACTTGAAAACATGCACAACCTAGGCTAGAAAGAGAAACCATTCAATGGGGCCCCCACGACATAGAAATACCTCGAACAAGCGAACAACTAGAGATTCTGGTAGCACTGGCTCCCCCACCACCACACTCACTTCTCGAGAATACCAGAATCTCTTACCTCAAAAGACCAAAGATTAAATGAGGTATTTCTAGCTCAACATGAAATGGTACACGAGGGGTATCTACGGGGTACAATCCACACTCCCTGAACCATCAAATGTAAGGATTTTGGCCTCTACAACAAAACGTGTTTAGTGGGGGAACTTCTACAATTCCTGGTGTCTACCCATGTGACAACAGATCATTTAAGAACCCACTCCTAATCCCTAAAGAGGATTTTTAACACATCCAACACAAGTGTGGATACTAGGGAGAATTGTTGATGTAGATACACGTCACCAAGTCATCGCGACTTTTGCCTAACGTATTAATTTATATAGCTAGCAGAAGAAGTACCACTTGAGTCATGTTCTTTCACTTGGCCTTATGGGCTACCCATGAGACATGCCCTCCTACCTAAAAAGAAGATGATAACAATTTCTCTTACACCTAAGGTCCAAGGGAAGGTGAGGGGAGAGGGTACTTTTTCTATCACCTTTAGGGTTATAAGCATAAAATGTGCAAAGTGCACCAAACACTTCAAACAAGTTCTTTAACCCCAAATGAAAAATATGTGACCCTAATAGATGAGAAATCCAAAGACACACACCTAGATTACCCCTGCAACAAATGATTAGTAGTTTTGATAAATTACCCCCACCTACAAGCACACTAGTTAGGTAAATTTTAGAAATCCAAATCCAAATGTGAAAAGGGAGCCTTTGACAATACCTTTTTCTTCTTTTCAAGACAACTGCACCGCTTGTTAGTCCAAGCAAGGGGTTAGGTCAAAAACCAGATCTAAAAACTGTAAAATCAAAACCCAAAAAATAAAAAATGCGGTTATACCAAATGTAAATGCGAAAATAGAACGTAGATGCAAAAATCTTGAATGCAAAGGCGGAAAGAAAGTGAACATGAATCTACAAATCATAGAACAAAAACAAAAACACGCAAAGATGAAACCCAGACATGATTTCCTGTCGTAAACGTGGAAAGACCAAATGCAGATGCGAAAAGAGGAGATCAGACCTGCAATACACTAAACAAAACAAAAAAACGTGAAAACACCAAACACAAATGAGATTTCTGAACATAAAAATGGAAATATAGTTGACCTAGACACGAAAACAAAACCCTGAACTTGCAAAACTAACAAAGAACACACGCTGAAATATCTGACACAAATGCGGAATAATTTGAAATCATCGCTGATCTGACCTACAACTCAACAAAAAAACTAAAAAACAACCAACAAAAATTAGAAACAAAGGGACAAGAGTCCCACCGGGTGTGCCAAAATATATACAGTGAAAAATGATGATGATAAACTATTGCAAAACTACAAAGATCCTATTAGGATGACCGATGGACAACTGAGAGCGAGGGGGGGTGAATCAGTTTTCAATAGATTATGAAACTTTAAGCACACAAAACCTTTTACCGGAATAACAAATATATCAATTAAGCATAAACATAAATAATAAAACATTTACCATGCATCCACAACACATAACACCAAGATTTGTACATGGAAAACTTGGTAAAGGGAAAAACCATGATGGGAAACCCCACCCACAGTCAGATGATACTTCTATAGTAAGTATGTGATTATAATAAAGGGGTCTGCACATGCAGCAAGGCACACTGCCTAGAGCACACCGCTCATTACAAAAGAGCCTCACTGACTACATAAATCTTCGGACTAAAATCCAGAAAGAAGAGTGAATTGCAAGAATAACATCTCCTATGCCTGAGTACAGTTCCAATTAAGCTCAATATCAGAGGACTTAAACCTCTTACTCAAACCTAATTCAATCACCAATGATGGAACAAAACCTCTGCATATGATTACTTTATTCGCACACAGATAATCCCATAACTCGTAACCCATGATCTACAAAGGGATCTTACATTATATTTATACAAACCTAGGACCTAAACAACTAGGTCGACCACCTACAAGATAGTACAATAAATCCATTACATAAACTCACAAACCAATGATAACCCAAATCAACCTAATATTGAAACAACAATAACCAAATAATAAATCCAACCGGTAACACATCGGGAGCATCCACCAACACGTTACATAAAGCGGTCCATAACTTAGGAGAATAACACATAATAGCACCAGACCTAAAATAGGTCTCCATAAGCCAAATGCAACACCACCGATCAACTGGAACACAAACATGATAACCATCGGCATCCTGAAAACCTTCTAAAAGTTGCACCAACACCACTTATCGAATCCATCAAAAGATATTCAACAAAGCTCTGTCGGGAAAACCCTTACCAGTAACCAAAAGACTTACTATAACATATGATAGCTTCCGGATCACCAAATCCCGAACCAACTAAATGTGACATGCACACGAATGACTAAACCAAACCAATTCTACCAAATTGAATGCACCAAAGAATAATCTCCTAATCATCATCACAATCCAACCACTCTACCGGAACCTGATAGACAACCAAACAAGGTAGTCTTGACATCAATGACAAACATTAATGCAACACATAATCAATTCCTCCAAATTGCCAACAATCTCCCCCTTTGGCATTGCTGGCAACACTAGATGTGAAAAACATCCAAGTGCCAAGAAATTCCAAACAAGTCTCCTCCAATGGAAGACATCTAACAAATGATATATCAATGAAGTTCTGGACCAATTAACCATGCATAGACCAAGCTCCCCCTATGACTGATATCTCTGTTAACCTTTGTTTTTCACATGTATATCTCTCCCCCTTTGACATCAATGCCAGAAATCTGACATAAAGATCAAAGAAAAACCATAGATCCTCTGAACCACACAATTGGCTACTCCCCATGAGTAGTAGCACCAACTCATCAATTCCAGAACGAATGATAGTTATGATAATGCATACCGAACTGATTCCAATCAACATCAATTAAGTCTCTACCGGAGGGGCAAAGATCCCCAATCTGTCTCTAAACTACTCAAAGGATTCCTTGGACAAAGGTTTAGTGAAGATATCTGCAATTTTCTCTTTAGTGTTCACATAAACCAATTTGACTTCATTTGCTTCTACCTTTTCCTTTAAAAAGTTATACTTGATTGATATGAGCTTTGTCTTAGAATGAAATACCGGATTCTTTGATATGTCAATAGCAACAGATTTATCACACTGAATAACTATTGGTTTATCACAATCTACCCTTATATCTTTCAAAATTTGCTTCATCCATGGAACTTGTGTACAAATGGTAGTAGCAACAACATACTCAACTTCAATAGTAGATAATAAGTACATGATTATTTCTTGTTGATCCATGAAACGAGTTTCTTTCCAAGAAAGAAAGCTCCACCGGATGTACTTTTTCGGTCATTTATATCTCTAGCCCAATTTGCATCTGTATATGCACATAGCGTAAAGTCATCATCATAATCAATTCCTTCCTTCTGAGAATATCCTTTGAAAACCAATCTAGCCTTGTTCCTCACAACTTGTCCATCTTCATTCAATTTATTCCTAAAAAACCCATTTAGTTCTAATAACATTCTTATTTTTAGGTTGGGGAACTAAAGTCCATGTGTTGTTCTTTTCTATCTGATCCATTTCCTCTTCCATAGCTTTCATCCAACATTCATCCTTACATGCCTCGACTACTAATGTCGGTTCAATTTGAGAAATTAAGCACACCTCTTCAGTTGCCAATCTTCTTCTTGTCATCACTCCTTTGCTCTTGTCTCTAATGATCTGATCTTTTAAATGATTCAACCTTACATACCTAGGAGTCTTCTGACTTTCTGTTTCTCTACTCTGATCTTTAGTTACTATTGAATGTTTTGATACTACGGGGGTAACTGGTTCAACATTTTATTCCAGTGTAGGTACTACCGGATCAGTTATGATCATTTCCACTTTTGGTTCTCTTTCATAAGTTCTTATTTGACCTATGTACTGCTCATCCACGGTGACATTAGCGTCTTCACAATTCTCTGCAATCTTTTGTTCTGATTAATTAGAAAAGCAGGTTTTCAGGACCCAAAACCTTTAACAAAGGAGATTAAAATAAGACACCAAAAATTCCAGTGCTTAAGAACCGCATACAAAACAACTAGCAAAAAAGCCAACAAACCAAAAAGACAACAAAGAAACAAGGAAGGCGCTACACAACTATAGTCTTCAACAAGTCCTCCGCCTTTTTCACCAGTTGGTCATAGGTGGCCCCAATAGCTTTGAGATCTTTCATGTCCTTGTTAGGTTTCTTTTCTTTCTTTTTGCCTCTGGTACGGGTTCTGGGACCTTGAGCTTCCCATGTTCCTTCAGTGTCTGGGTCAATATCCAGAATTTCCTTTTCTTCATCCAGTTTGCTGATGAGAGTGTTAGTGTTATTAGCAGAAACCTTCAGGATGCTTAAACTCTGTTCATCAATGCTCTTCAGACACTCCTCAATTTTGCTGACTTTACTGATAGTATCCGAGATAGTTTGGTCATTAGCATCAACAAGATTTTTCCTTTCCAGCAAATCTTTCTCTATTTTCTCAAACCTAGGGTTGAAGGCATCTCTTATGTTTTTGGATTTAGCAATGGTATTTTTCAGGTCCTCTATGTAATTAGCCATGGTCTTCCCTTCCCCAGTGTTGATGGTTTCCAAAATCAGAATTCTGTTGTAGAGTTTTTTGTTGTCATCCACAACTTTCTTGTAACTAGTTATAAGCCACTCCATAGTATCCATGAAATCTTGTACCCTCTGGAGGAGGGTTTGGGCGGGGGAGGGGGGGGGTCAGCCTTATCAGGGATATCCTATTCCTTTTTTGGGGTGTCCCAAAAAGTAGTTGCAACCCTAAGAACCTCATCAATGGTCACCTTCTCTGGATTCTGTTCGGCTTCCAAGGTCCTTTCCTGTTTATAGACCTCCAGCTCTTTAACATTCTCCTCCTTTTGTTTGTGCTTATTTCTAGTCTGGGTATGGACTTTTGTATTATTTTTCAGCAACCCTTGAGGGTTCTCCTCCTCCGAGTCTTCCGAGACCTCCTCCTCCTCTGAGGAAAGGCTAATTTGGGAGATTCTACCTTCAGGCTTTTTACCCTTAGAGGAAGAAGGTCTTGTTTTGTTGTGTTTCCTCTGCAATCTTTTGTTATAACATCTATTTGCTTTCCTTTCATTTGAATAACCAAGAAATATTCCTTCATCACATCTAGGATCAAACTTTCCAATGGAATCATCTCTTTTGATATAGCATTTACTACCAAAGATTTTGAAGTACTTAATAGTAGGTGTATAACCAAACCATAACTCATAAGGCGTCTTATCGATGTCTCCTTTGATATGAACTCTGTTGAATGTGTATATTGTCGTCCTCACAACTTCTCTCCAATAGATATGAGACAAATTAGCTTCCATCATCATAGATCTAGCTGCATCCAAGATTGTTCTATTATTTCTTTCCATAACACCATTCTGCTGAGGTAACCTGGGTGCAAACAACTGTCTCCTTATGTCATGTTTCTCACAATAACTGTTAAATTCACTGGATGTGAATTCACCACCCTAATCGGATCTTAAGCATTTTATCTTTAACTTTGTCTTTGTCTCAACCATAGCTTTGAAGATCTTGAACTTTTCAAGGGCTTCAGATGTCTCCCTTAGATAAGGAATCCACATTATTTTAGAATAGTCATCAATGATTAACATGAAATATCTATCACCCTAAAAACTTCTTATTCTAGCAGGACCACATAAATCAGTATGAATAAGATCAAGAATATCATTAGATTTGTCTTGTATACTCTTAAAAGAAGTTCTGACTTTCTTACCCATTTCACATTCCTTACATACCAGATTGTGAGGCTTCACAATCTTACGCATAGCTCTAACTGCCTTAGTTGAACTGATATTTACAATGCAATCAAAATTCACGTGACACAACCTCTTATGCCACAGCTAACTCACATCAATATGTGAATCAAACATGTCTTCTCACTGGAGTTCAAATAAAATATGTTACATCTAGTTTGAGTACCGGTTGCAATCTCCAATCCAGATTTGTTGACAATTTTGCATTTTCCATCCTTGAACTGTAATTGAAATCCCTTATCCACCAACTGTCCTACACTCAAAATATTATGCCTTAAGCGTTCTACATAATAAATATTATCAGTTTTATGCTTACCATCCAATGATATAGTTCCTCTTCCTCTAATCATGCATGCTTTGTCATCTCCAAATCTGACCAGACCACCATCAAATTCTTACAAAGATAGAAACCTCCTTCTATCTCTAGTCATATGATGTTAACAACCACTGTCTATTACCCATTCATCCTTGTCTTCAACTTTAGCAGCAAGGGCCTTCTCTTCATTTTGAATAATAGGTACTAGAGCATCTTCCTTGATAGCATGATTCATCAACATAGTAGCATGATTTGTCTTTGTTCCTCCTGTAATTATGCTTGTTCTGATATTCATGGTTAGGCTTAAAAGTGTTGGCATTACAACAGAAAAATAGATTGTTGGCATTTCAATAAGGATATTGAGAAGGTTGTTGTAGATCATTGATATAACCGAAGAAGGATGATTACTATCTTAATAATATTATTTTGTCATTGATGTCAAGCAATTGATTTTGTGAGACCTCACCTCGACTCAGTCTAACATTCAGTGGATTTTATTTTTAGACTATTATGGATACTTTATTTTGATGCATTTTGAGACTTAGAACTTATATGATTTCAGGAGTTGGATAACATTGCTATGATTTGATGATTTACTTACATGCTTTATGAGATAGAACACTACATGATTGTTAGATAGGATGATATTGCAATGATAGATGTCGTTATTGAATTTGCAAGACTTTACTATGAATATAGAACTATGATGTATGGTTAGTTTGTGTGAATTGGGATGAAATTGCTTATGTGAAATTGCTTGAAAAAAAGTTGTATTTAATCTGTGCAGATGAAAATTGTATGCAAGTGATGATATGTATTGTTATTCCTTTGAATTATATTATATGTGGATATTTGAAAGTACTAATGTGTAAATTGAGATGCGCAGGACATTTACCATGTGACCATGGAAAATTACGGAGAACCAAACCTAGACTTATGTATGTTCGTAAGCCAGGGGTTGTCTATTTGGAGAGACAACACCCCGTTTGTGTTGTATTTTATTCGTAACAGTATATGCTACATGAGTGTTAAGTGTTATTTAAATTTATTGTGTAAAAACCACAAGAGACAATTTCATGTTTTATTTTGTAAAAGTGTTTTATTTGTGTCACTTGACACATGTGTGGATTTAAATTTAAATGCTTAATTTTGTTTCTTGGTGGGAAAGTGTTTAATTATAGTTTTTCTTAAATAAAATAATGTGTTGTCATAAATACTTTGGGAATATAATATTTGGGGTGGTCAACATATGTTTGACCCGAAAATAAACTTCAGAGGGGTTTAAAATGGGTTAAATGAACACCTAGGGGTAGTTTAATAGGGTTTCCTAAAGCCCATAAGGTATTCCTAGGGGTTAGGGGTAATTTTAGGCAAGATTCTGCTTTTAAATGATCTTTTTGACGCTTTAAAAATTGGCTTTTTTGAGTTGAACGAAAATTGAAAATTAGAAGTTTAAATCTAATTAAGATTTTTTCCTTTTGGGAATGAGAGTCTTTTTGCATTTTGCTTTCTTTCCTTTTTGGTTTTTTTAGAAACTTGGGAGAACTCAGAGAATGAGCTTCTTAAGCAAGATCTTGAGATTTTGAGGGTAATCACCCACTCTCGATTTTTGGAGACAAGAGAAATTTTGAAAAGAAAATAATAGTTTGGAATAGCAAAAAATTGACTAAGGCTAGAAGGAAAGAGATTCGTGGATTGGGCAGCTCTTCCTCAAATTTCAAAACTACCATTGGACAGATTAAGGTTGGTTTGATCATTTCTTAAAATAGTTATTTTCTTGCATGCGTTTGAGTGTATGAATGGTGAAAGAAATCTGTCTTTTTGTGTATGTCTTGTTTTAGAATTTCATTTGAAAATCCTTCATTATGCTTGTTGTGTTTTGGGAGTTTTCTCAAGACCTCTTACTCTTGGGAGAGAAGAGGATCTTGTGGGTGGTAGTAGTGACAACCTTCGAGTGAGAGACTCTCGTTTGAGAGCGATCACAAGGGATCTTTGTGTGACCCTTGTTGCATGGCCTGTTTGTGCAATGGGGGTCATAAGGAGGGATATAAGGCTAGAATGCCTTTGGGGGGCATAAGGAATAAGGGGTTGAGATTCTTGATATAATTATTGTGCCATGAGGTAGCTTCTTATTTATTTCATACTTGCAGTTCTCCTCAGGGTATTGGTCCACTACCACCCTTGAAAAGTTCATCACCAAAGTGTGGTGTTGTGAAGCCAAGTTGGGAGTGTGTCTGAAAATTTGTATGTAATTGTCTTCTATGTGTTTGCCTGTTTGTTACCCGTCTAGGAATTGGTTCTCCGAGCTCGGGGGTGGCTACCAGTTAGCCTAGGCTGGGAGGTGAGCACTCCGTGGTCATTTTTGTGTTTCTATTATGCAGGAAAGTCAGGAGAAGAGAATAGGAACCATGAAAAGATACTGAAGGTTATTGTTGAAGATACTTAAATCCATTTGCAAATATTTGTTTAAATTTGATTTAGAAGTATGCCCTCATTCTTAGAAATGAGAGGCAAGTTGTAATTCTTGAAAATAGACTTGAGGTTTATTGTTGTAGCTAAACAAAGAAACATCCTGTAAAATTTGCAGAATATCTAGAGTTGTAAAAAGAAAAAGCTTGTTTTATTTCTACTTCTGATTTTTAGAAAAAGAAAAGCCACTTTGAGTTGCATGCAAAAGCTTCTTTTGTATTATGGAAAAATTAGTTTTCAAATAAATTTTATCTATATTCTACTTGTTGAAAAATATGAGTTATTTTTGCTGAAAGATCCTAAGTATATAAAAAAAAAATAAGGGTGTTTTAAGTAATTATTTTATTAGTTGAAAAATCAATGAATCTATTTATTATAGAAAAGTATATTGTATTTCCTAAATTGTATTTCTAAAGTGTATTTCTAATTAGTGTTGGTAAAAAGCTTAACAATAGATTTGCTTCATTCTTTTATCAACAATTAAAATAAATAAATAGAAGAGCCTAAGTTTATACACCAATTATATATATATTTATTTGTGCACATGTAATTTTGATTTAACATAATGTTTTTTTTTCCTTTGTTATTGTTGAAAAAAAATTGCATGTAAAACTTATTAAAAAAAAATAAACTTATATATTTTCACACTTATAACTTTATATATATATATATATATATATATATATATATATATATATATATATATATATATATATATATATATATATATATATTTAAAAAATAATAATATTAAAAAAAAAGGGAAATTTTGGGTTTGCTCGCGGACCCACTGTGTGTGCACACAGTGTGGGCCGCGCGGCTTGCACTGTGCGAACACACAGTGTGGGTCGCTTCGGCTCCCACTGTGTGGACGCACAGTGTCGGCCGTGGCCGCCACTGTGTGGACACACAGTGGTGAGAGCCGCCAGCGGCTCCCACTGTGTGGACACATAGTGGTGTCGCGCCGCCACTGTGCGTTCACATAGTGGCGCCCTTGGCCCTTCCTCGTCGCCCTTCTTCGAATCTGCAACAAAAAAAAATGGCCGCCACCTTGGGGTTTCGGCCCTGTAAAAAAATTCAGAGGTAAACAAAAAAAAGGGGATTAAACCCTAGCCCGGGTAGGGCTAGGGTAAATGAAATAAAATAATATAATAGTTCAGAGTTATTAATATATATATAAAAAAAATATATAAATCCCTAATTAGGGTTGGAAGGCAAATTGACTATTATCTTGGGAAGGTAATTTTAAATGGATATATATATATATATTCTGGTTATAAATTGGAGTAAGTATTTAATAGAGTTTTAAATATTTAAAAGTATTCAATAGACTTTTAAATATTTAAATACCTCCGTATGATTACTCATAGGAATTAAAAAGGAAAGTGAAATTTATAAATTTTAAGAAGAAAGCCTAGCCTTTATAATTTTAAATGTATTTAATGTAATAAATACTTAATTTTGTCCTGGTTAATTTAATTAGAGTATTAAAATTTTAAAATGGATGTTTAGACTATATGTCTTATTGGAGATTGAATTAAACTCCCTCTGCTATTTCTTTAACGTGATTGAATTAATAAAATTTAATGGCTAGGTATCTCATGAAGATAAGATTAGACCAGTTAGATTTCCGCAAATATAATTAAACAATAATCGATGCTTGGTTCGTTTCAGAATTAGCTCGAATATAATTATGACAAATTCTTTAACGCTTGTCGTGTGAGCGAACTTGTTAATTAATTAGTATTTAAAAAAAAAAAAAAATCGTTCCGTTTTTGCCCTAAATTTTGGGCATGACATTTTGGTATCAGAGCAAGGTTTCCACACTAGGAACCTTACTTACGTTTCGCCTTAGAATATTAAAAAAAAAATTATTTTGTTAAAGTGATTTTTGAATTTAATTGAATTTATTCTAAAAGAAATAAATTAATTGTTTTGCCTTATTTTCCTCTTAGGATGCCTCCGGCGATGCGACAAGCTCGCAAGCGCGGACGGGGTCCTAGACGTGTGCGCATAGCACGCGAAGAGGTAGAGAGGGAGGCATCGGTTCCAGAGGAGAACCCAGGAGCACCTCCCGAACAGCGAAATGAACGTAACCGAGACCTCTTAGCAGCCATTCAGAATCTTATTGGCATTGTTCAGGAAAGGATCCCAATAGAGAACCCTCAGGTTAGGAGTCATGACTCTGGGAGTCATAGATTTGTTGATAGAGAGCGAAGCAGGAGCCCAGCTCTGATTCCTGTAGAGAGTCAGGGTGGTAATGAGCCAGAGTCAGTGCATATGCCAGGACCACCTCCAACGATGGAACCAGTTTATTTTGAGAGAGCTCGTCAAGATCTAGGGGATCCCATCAGGGAGGTCATGCACCTCCAACCACCATCCTTCAGAGGTTCTACAGATGGAGTAGAGGCCGAGGCATGGCTTCTGAGTCTTGAGAGGTGCTTTGCGTTGTGTTCTTATGAGAGCAACTTGAAAGCACGTGTTGCAGTTCATCTTCTGAGAGGAACAGCCTCCACTTGGTGGAGACAGGAAGAGTACAAATGCGGATTAGTTCCTGATACTCTCACTTGAGAGATATTCACAAAGAGGTTTCGTGAGAGGTACCTCTCAGAACACTTCAGGCAGCGTCGTATAGACGAATTTCATGATCTCCAACAAAAAGGCTTGTCAGTAACCTAGTATGAGAGTAAATTCTTTGAGTTGTTGCCTTATGTAGATTATCTAAAGGATGAGAAACTTCTTGTAAACCGCTTCATCAGGGGATTAAATGCCGATATAGCCGGGCCTGTTAGGATGTCCGCTCCAAAGAGCCTTTGGGTTGCTGTGGAGAAGACACTGATTATCGAAGAAATTCAGGTCAGACCACAGGACAATAGGGATCGGTTTCAGAATCGAAATCCTGCACCTCAGACTTATGGATTCCAGAAACCACATTGGAAAGGGAACAACAGAAATTCTCAGGGGTTCTCCAAACCCCCTCCTCCACAACAGACACCACAGAACCAGAGGCAGAAGCCTCCACAGTATCAGCAGGGCTCCAAGCCCAAACAGTGGTAGACTCAGGGACAAAAACGTGATCATAGAGCACAGGGGCAGTACACACAGCCGGCGGGGACTCAGCAGTCCTCTAGGGGTGGGTACAACGGATCCAGTAGGACAAGAGGTCAGGCATTCTCTAGGCCTCAGGGTGCCCAGTTTCAGGCACGGGGTGCTTGCTTTACATGTGGAGCCATGGGACATATGGTGAGGGATTGCCCTCAGGGACAGGTAGCAAGGAGTCAGCGGATGGCCACTTCAGAGCTGACAGTTGGTGATATGGGCAGGTCCCATAGAGTACTCGCAGCGGTTGACAACCGCCAGGTCGAGCATCAGGCCACGGTCATCGAATCTTCAGATATAATCAAAGGTAACAATGTATCTATTTTGTTTGATTTAGGAGCTACCGACTCCTTTATATCTCCATTGGTTGTGGAGCATTACGGGCTAGTGGCAACTAGACAGGGTGTCAGTTGGGAAGTGGAATTAGCTTCAAGAGCTAGAGTGTCAGTGGAATCAGAGGTTAAGGCATGTCAGCTGCTGATTAGCAAGACCACCACTTTAGTAGACCTTAGAGTGACTCCACTTGGATCTTATGGAATCGTACTTGGCATGGATTGGCTTTATGCCCATAGAGCCAAGATGGATTGCCACCTGAAAAAGATCGAGTGTGAGGATGATCATGGTTCGCCCATAGTTATCGCTGGGATTCAGAGGCCCATGTCTCTTCGCATAATTTTCGCAATGCAGCTTAAGCGAAGCATGCGGAAGGGATGTCAGTTTTTTGCTATCACTATCAGTGACAAAGGAGAAGAGGAAGAAAAAGAAACATCGTTCGATGACCATCCTATCCTTAAGGGATATTCAGATGTGTTTCCTTCAGAATTACTGGGAATGCCTCCCCGTAGAGAGATTGACTTTCATATAGACCTAGTACCAGGAGCCGAGCCAGTTTCCAGAGCACCTTATAGGATGACCACAAATGAGCTAAATGAACTTAAAATTCAGCTTGAGGAACTTCTTGAGAAGGGTCATATTCGTCCTAGCGTATCCCCTTGGGGTGCACCAGTCATCTTCATTAAGAAGAAGGATGGATCTCTCCGATTGTGTATGGATTATCGATAGCTAAATAAAGTAACCATCAAGAATCGATATCCTTTGCCCAGAATTGATGATTTATTTGACCAGCTTTAGGGTGCCAAAGTCTTTTCCAAAATAGATCTGAAGTCAGGATACCATCAGTTGAGAATAGTGGAAAGTGATATCCACAAGACCGCATTTCGCACTAGATATGGTCACTATGAGTTTACCGTAGTCCCCTTCGGACTTACAAATGCCCTAGCAGTTTTTATGAGCCTCATGAATGGGGTTTTCCGTACCTTTCTGGACCGTTTTGTTATTGTGTTCTTCGATGATATACTGATATATTCTCGGAATGAGAAGGAGCATGAGGAGCACCTGAAATAGGTATTGCAGTGTTTGCAGGATAATCAGTTGTTTGGCAGTTTGTCAAAATGTGCTTTCTTTCGGTCTGAGGTTAAGTACCTTGGGCACGTTATTTTCGGTGATGGAATCTCAGTTGACCCATCAAAGATTAGGGCTATTATGGATTGGCCAGCGCCTACCAGTGTGACAGAGGTCAGGAGTTTCATGGGTTTAGCGGGGTATTACCGACGTTTTGTCGAGGGATTTTCCAGAGTCGCACACCCTATTACTTCTCTTCAGCGTAAAGGGAAGAAATTTGAGTGGACAGAGAAGTGTGAGAAGGCCTTTCAAGAACTCAAGAAGGCACTTACTAGCACTCCTATCCTTGTTGTACAAGATCCTTCAGCTGACTTCATGGTTTGTACAGATGCTTCCCTAGAGGGTTTAGGGGCAGTTCTTATGCAGGATGGTAGGGCCATAGCTTTCGAGTCTAGGAAACTTAAGACTCATGAATTTAATTATCCCACTCATGACCTTGAGCTCACAGCAGTAGTGCATGCACTTGTGAGGTGGAGACACTTTCTTTTAGGTCATCACTTCGAGTTGCATTCGGATCATCAGAGTCTTTAGTACATCTTCACTCAGCCGAACCTTAATGCACGTCAGAGGAGATGGATGGAGTTCTTATGTGAGTATGATTTTGACGTTCACTACATCAAAGGAAAGGAAAATGTAGTTGCAGATGCCTTGAGTAGGAGACGTCACGAGGTTTACACCATATCCATAGGCACGGACTTGAGAGACCGTATACTTCGGCACTTGTCAGAGGATGAATGGTATGTAGAGGTTTGTTAGGTATTACGTTCTCAGGTTACTCTAGAAGGGAAATATGTGGATTATTCTTTGGAGTCCGATGGACTGTTACGCCACAGAGGGTGCATTTATGTACCTTCCTTTGGAGGGTTGCGAGAGTTCATTGTCACGGAGGCTCATAGAGCTCCTTATGCAGCGCATCCCGGGGTTAAGAAGTTGCATGCTGACTTGAGGCAGTTGTATCATTGGCTGTGAATGGGGCAACTCATTGTTGAGAGAGTAGCTCAATGCCTCGAGTGTCAGAGAGTAAAGGCGGAACACCGCTATCTAGGTGCGTTGCTTCAGTCTCATGCTATACCAGAGTGGAAGTGGGATACTATATCCATGGATTTCATCATTGGTCTTCCTATGTCTTCTCGTCGCCATGATGCTATCTTGGTGACAGTTGACAAGTTGACCAAAGTAGCTCACTTTTCACCAGTTCGTACCACATTCATAGCTCCAGCAGTAGCACAGGTGTTCTTGCGAGACATTGTTAGACTACATGGCGTACCCCGCAAGATTATATCTGACAAGGATTCTCTTTTCAATTCTTCCTTTTGGAAGTCATTACAGGCAGCTATGGGCACTAAGCTCAATTTTAGTACAGCCTATCACCCAGAGACAGATGGTCAAACAGAGAGGGTCAATCAGGTGTTAGAGGATATGCTTCGCATGTACGTCATGGATCATCAGACCCGATGGGAGGAGTATCTTCCCTTAGTGGAGTTTGCCTATAACAATGGGCATCACACTTCTTTGGGGATGCCACCCTATCAGGCATTATATGGCAGGCCTTGCAGGACGCCCTTGAGTTGGGATCGCATAGAGGATAGAGTTGCTATTGGTCCTGAGATAGTTCGGGATATGAAACAATAGGTGGATTTGATTAGGCAGCGTCTCAGAGAGGCTCAGGATAGACAGAAGAAATATGTTGATGCAAAGCAGATAGATCGTAGCTACTTGGTTGGAGACAGAGTTTTCTTGAGAGTGCGAGCGCATAAGAGTCCAATCCGTTACGGAAAGGGTTCTAAGCTCGCACCTCGCTTTGTAGGACCTTTTGAGATTCTTGAGAGGATAGGCCCAGTTGCCTACCGTTTAGCTTGGCCACCTAGCCTGTCACGCATCCACGATGTGTTTCATGTTTTAGTTTTGAGAAAATATATCTATGATGAGTCTCACATTTTAGATTGGGATGCCTGGCAGGTGGAGTCGGACGGGCAGCTAGCTTTGGAGCCCATTCACATTTTGCCACGCCAGACATTGGCCCTTCGAGGTCGAGAGCTGGACCAGGTCAGGGTCCAGTGGGATTGTTATGACGAGGTTACGGCTTCATGGGAGGACGCAGCACGTATGAGATCAGAGTACCCCCACCTCTTTGATGAACTCCAGGAGGAAGTTCATGCCTAGAGGGGGAGGATGTGAGACCTCACCTCGACTCAGTCTGACATTCAGTGGATTTTATTTTTAGACTATTATGGATACTTTATTTTGATGCATTTTGAGACTTAGAACTTATATGATTTCAGGAGTTGGATAACATTGCTATGATTTGATGATTTACTTACATGCTTTATGAGATAGAACACTATATGATTGTTAGATAGGATGATATTGCAATGATAGATGTCGTTATTGAATTTGTAGGACTTTACTATGAATATAGAACTATGATGTATGGTTAGTTTGTGTGAATTGGGATGAAATTGCTTATGTGAAATTGCTTGAAAAAAAGTTGTATTTAATCTGTGCAGATGAAAATTGTATGCAAGTGATGATGCGTATTGTTATTCCTTTGAATTATATTATATGTGGATATTTGAAAGTACTAATGTGTAAATCGAGATGCGCAGGACATTTACCATGTGACCATAGAAAATTACGGAGAACCAAACCTAGACTTATGTATGTTCGTAAGCCAGGGGTTGTCTATTTGGAGAGACAACACCCCGTTTGTGTTGTATTTTATTCGTAACAGTATATGCTGCATGAGTGTTAAGTGTTATTTAAATTTATTGTATAAAAACCACAAGAGACAATTTCATGTTTTATTTTGTAAAAGTGTTTTATTTGTGTCACTTGACACATGTGTGGATTTAAATTTAAATGCTTAATTTTGTCTCTTGGTGGGAAAGTGTTTAATTATAGTTTTTCTTAAATAAAATAATGTGTTGTCATAAATACTCTGGGAATATAATATTTGGGGTGGTCAACATATGTTTGACCCGAAAATAAACTTCAGAGGGGTTTAAAATAGGTTAAATGAACACCTAGGGGTAGTTTAATAGGGTTTCCTAAAGCCCATAAGGTATACCTAGGGGTTAGGGGTAATTTTAGGCAAGATTCTGCTTTTAAATGATCTTTTTGACGCTTTAAAAATTGGCTTTTTTGAGTTGAACGAAAATTGAAAATTAGAAGTTTAAATCTAATTAAGATTTTTTCCTTTTGGGAATGAGAGTCTTTTTGCATTTTGCTTTCTTTCCTTTTTTGTTTTTTTAGAAACTTGGGAGAACTCAGAGAATGAGCTTCTTAAGCAAGATCTTGAGATTTTGAGGGTAATCACCCACTCTCCATTTTTGGAGACGAGAGAAATTTTGAAAAGAAAATAATAGTTTGGAATAGAAAAAAATTGACTAAGGGTAGAAGGAAAGAGATTCGTGGATTGGGCAGCTCTTCCTTAAATTTCAAAACTACCATTGGGCAGATTAAGGTTGGTTTGATCATTTCTTAAAATGGTTATTTTTTTGCATGCGTTTGAGTGTATGAATGGTGAAAGAAATCTGTCTTTTTGTGTATGTCTTGTTTTAGAATTTCATTTGAAAATCCTTCATTATGCTTGTTGTGTTTTGGGAGTTTTCTCAAGACCTCTTACTCTTGGGAGAGAAGAGAATCTTGTGGGTGGTAGCAGTGACAACCCTCGAGTGAGAGACTCTCGTTTGAGAGCGATGACAAGGGATCTTTGTGTGACCCTTGCTGCATGGCTTGTTTGTGCAATGGGGGTCATAAGGAGGGATATAAGGCTAGAATGCCTTTGGGGGGCATAAAGAATAAGGGGTTGAGATTCTTGATATAATTATTGTGCCATGAGGTGGCTTCTTATTTATTTCATACTTGCAGTTCTCCTCGGGGTATTGGTCCACTACCACCCTTGAAAAGTTCATCACCAAAGTGTGGTGCTGTGAAGCCAAGTTGGGAGTGTGTCTGAAAATCTGTATGTAATTGCCTTCTATGTGTTTGCCTGTTTGTTACCCGTCTAGGAATTGGTTCTCCGAGCTCGGGGGTGGCTACCAGTTAGCCTAGGCTGGGAGGTGAGCACTCCGTGGTCATTTTTGTGTTTCTATTATGCAGGAAAGTCAGGAGAAGAGAATAGGAACCATGAAAAGATACAGAAGGTTATTGTGGAAGATACTTAAATCCATTTGCAAATATTTGTTTAAATTTGATTTAGAAGTATGCCCTCATTCTTAGAAATGAGAGGCAAGTTGTAATTCTTGAAAATAGACTTGAGGTTTATTGTTGTAGCTAAACAAAGAAACATACTGTAAAATTTGCAGAATATCTAGAGTTGTAAAAAGAAAAAACTTGTTTTATTTCTACTTCTGATTTTTAGAAAAAGAAAAGCCACTTTGAGTTGCATGCAAAAGCTTCTTTTGTATTATGGAAAAATTAGTTTTCAAATAAATTTTATCTATATTCTACTTGTTGAAAAATATGAGTTATTTTTGCTGAAAGATCCTAAGTATAAAAAATAAAAATAAAGGTGTTTTAAGTAATTATTTTATTAGTTGAAAAATCAATGAATCTATTTATTATAGAAAAGTATATTGTATTTCCTAAATTGTATTTCTAAAGTGTATTTCTAATTAGTGTTGGTAAAAAGCTTAACAATAGATTTGCTTCATTCTTTTATCAGCAATTAAAATAAATAAATAGAAGAGCCTAAGTTTATACACCAATTATATATATATTTATTTGTGCACATGTAATTTTGATTTAACATAATGTTTTTTTTCCTTTGTTATTGTTTAAAAAAAATTGCATGTAAAACTTATTAAAAAAAAAAAAACTTATATATTTTCACACTTATAACTTTATATTTATAAATATATATATATATACACATATATATATATATTTATATAAAATATATTTAAAAAAAAATAATATTAAAAAAAAGGGGAATTTTGGGTTTGCTCGTGGACCCACTGTGTGTGCACACAGTGTGGGCCGCGCGGCTTGCATTGTGCGAACACACAGTGTGGGCCGCTTCGGCTCCCACTGTGTGGACACACAGTGTCGGCCGCAGCCGCCACTGTGTGGACACACAGTGGTGAGAGCCGCCAGCGGCTCCCACTGTGTGGACACACAGTGGTGCCGCGCCGCCATTGTGCGTTCACACAGTGGCGCCCTCGGCCCTTCCCCGTCGCCCTTCTTTGAATCTGCAACAAAAAAAAATGGCTGCCGCCTTGGGGTTTCGGCCCTGTAAAAAAATTCAGAGGTAAACAAAAAAAAGGGGATTAAACCCTAGCCCGGGTAGGGCTAGGGTAAATGAAATAAAATAATATGATAGTTCAGAGTTATTAATATATATATATATATATATATATATATATATATATATATATATATATATATATATATATATATATATATAAATCCCTAATTAGGGTTGGAAGGCAAATTGACTATTATCTTGGGAAGATAATTTTAAATGGATTAATATATAATGTATAAATATATATATATATATATATATATATATATATTTTTTTTTTTTTTTTTTATATATATATATAAATATATATTCTGGTTATAAATTGGAGTAAGTATTTAATAGAGTTTTAAATATTTAAAAGTATTCAATAGAGTTTTAAATATTTAAATACCTCCGTATGATTACTCATAGGAAGTAAAAAGGAAAGTGAAATTTATAAATTTTAAGAAGAAAGCCTAGCCTTTATAATTTTAAATGTATTTAATGTAATAAATACTTAATTTTGTCCCGTTTAATTTAATTAGAGTATTAAAATTTTAAAATGGATGTTTAGACTATATGTCTTATTGGAGATTGAATTAAACTCCCTCTCCTATTTCTTTAACGTGATTGAATTAATAAAATTTAATGGCTAGGTATCTCATGAAGATAAGATTAGATCAGTTAGATTTCCGCAAATATAATTAAACAATAATCGATGCTTGGTTCGTTTCAGAATTAGCTCGAATATAATTATGGCAAATTCTTTAATGCTTGTCGTGTGAGCGAACTTGTTAATTAATTAGTATTTAAAAAAAAAAAAATCATTCCGTTTTTTGCCCTAAATTTTGGGCATGACAGATTTTCTGACTCAGAATGATGTTGCCATATCTTAAGAAGTATGTTTTGATGAAAATTAAGAGGTCGGTAAGTGACTCAAAAAGAATGTGATAATGAAGGGGAATAATAAGTTATTCAATGGGCAACTATTACTGAGTTAGACAATGATGAGATCATGTTGTTTTGATTGTTTTTGATATCCTACATATGTTGTTTAATACTGTACTATGTCATCGAGCAAAGAATCCAGTCGGTAAACCCTAAGGTTATCAAAATCGGTTAAAGAAGGTAGAATATCTACCGAGTGAAGTTTAGTATTTATCGAGTAACAACCGAGTTATAATAGATTGCATTGGATGGATAAAAGCATTATTTAATAAAGGATGCTGATGAGCTCGAGATGAATAAATGATTGGTATGCTGCGCATGAAGTGTGTTGAGGATTGACGAGAAGGAAAATCAAAGAGGAAGATCTACAACACAGATTGAACCGCAATAACCTAGCACAAGTTCCAAGGAAGTGTAGAAGTTGAGAAAGCCAACTTCACAGACCCCGAAGATCACCTGCATGCAAATAACCTGTCACAGAAAGAAGAGATGAAGACAAACAAGCAAGGGTGCTCTGAAAGCTGAAAAAATGTATTCATCCGAGAGAGATAAATTACAATGATGAATCCTTATAAAAGGATATTGTGCAACCCTAAAAGAAACCCTAATAGGTAGACATTTAATAATTAATATAATTATTAAATGTCACAAATGCAAACTAAAGTGAAATCTTAAGAGAGGAATAAAGGTAATTTAATCAACATGATTAAATTAAAACCTTTACTCTAACACCCCCCCTTAAGATGAGCAAAAGTGCAGTTACAAACATGTGCAAGAAAGCAAAGGTAACTACAATGCAAGAAAGTAAACTTGGGTCCCGGCAACAAGGCCTGATCAGGTACCCAATTACAACCAAATCTCTGTAAAGTGGAGAAATAGAGAAAACCTCATGGGAAAAACTCTACTCCAAAAAGAGATGAAAGAAATAAATGCACTAATAACAGAAGGATAGGAGGTGGATAATATGATACCCCCCATAGACAACTTCTATCATATAAGTACATATACAATGGTCTCCATAGGAGAAAAAGAAAGAGACTAGAAGCCCCCCCCACAATGAAGAAACTCCTATCGCACATATGGATGCCTGAGGTAGAATCTAGAAAGAGATCCTGAAGTGGCATATAATATTCCTCCCCTTGGGAAGAAATGGATCCAAAGGACGAAGATGAAGAAACCCTGTGAAGAGAGAAGAATCAATCTGTCTCAAGATGTGTGCCATAATAGGATGCTGAAGAATCCCTCTGTCTGGATTGAAACAAAAGATGTCAAATCCAAACTGAACTGAAGACTCAAAAACTACAACCTCGGAATGCACAGATGATGGTGGGCTAACAGCTGGAATATGGCTGTCAACAAAGAGGAGCTGAAAATCCTCAAAGTAATCCTCCAAGTCTGCAATATAGGACTCTACAAACAAAGACGAAATGCCTGCAAGATAAGAATCCCAAGTAGCCATGTCTGAAAGATGTATGATGTCCTACTTAGCTGAATCAATAGGAGCCAAAGAAGAGGCAATATCAAACTGATCAGGAACAAAAGGAGATGATGTTGATACATGTATAATCTCAGTCTGAAGAGTAGGAACTGTGAGACAATCCTCTGATTCATCGGAATATGTAAGGGTGTCTAAATATTGAAGTTCCTTTAAAGTATCATGATCAAAAGGTGTGTTATCTCTCCAACCAATGGGTATAAGACAATCTGAAGAAGGATCCTTTGGGAATGGAGAAAGACTAGGGTCTACATAGATCTCCCAAAGACGTGTCCAAAGTGAGTGAGGACAATCAATGCCCGATATAGCCCACACAGTGTCAGAATCAACACTAGACAAAATAACTCCTACTATGTGATTTCTAATGATATCCCAAGCTAGTTTTCCCTCTAAAGTTGCTGGTTCAGGTATGAGATCATACAAATAAGGCAAAATATTAAGCCACCTACAGTGTGTAAGTATGCCCTTTGCCCATGACTCATAATTACCCTGTTCAAGAAATACAACTGAAGGGTGAGTAGAAAAACCCATGATAACTCTTCAAATTAACAAATCTGAGACTAAATGACTTTAATACTGATAAAGCAAATCAAATAAAGCCATCCCACGCAAACAAATCATTTCCAAGTCTGAAACGTCCAAGTAATTGATAGATGTGTGAAAACACAAAGTACTGAATAAAATGTACTTGGTGTAGATTCTAGAAAAATAAATGATAGATTTGGAAAGAGCACAGAAACCCCTTTCCAACGCCTATTTGTTTGCGAAAAACGGAGTCCGTATACAAAAGATATGACTCGTGGAGTGCAAAAAAATTGTTCTAACTTTGACTGGCAAAAAACACTGCAAAATGAAAAAATTAGAGAAAAGGACTTGCATCAATTAGATCAGGCTCGGAACTAGCTTTCCAATGCCTATTTCCATTCAAAAATCTGAGCTAAAATGCCTGAGTTATGCCCGATTTCGTGAAGGTAGGTTGAAAGGTAAAAAAAAATTCACAGCCCTCAGGGGCTAAGACTTTCGGCCGCTAGTCACATGACCAACCAGGGAACTGGCACGCTGGCGGCTATGGTAGAGTAGGGGTGGCGGCGGCGGAATGGCGGTGTGCGGGCGGGGCGCTGGCGGCGCTCGGGTGGCACGCGGGCTGCGGTCTACGCCGGTGGCACGGCGGTGGCTGCCGGGCCGTGGCCGGTGGTTACCGCCGGCGGAGGCGGCCGGGCAGTGGCCGCTGGGTGACGCACGGCAGCGCGTGCCTCTACCAATGGCTGGACCCGTGAAAAATTAAAAAACTACATTTTTAAATTTTTTTTTGAAATTTATGCCTTGAACTTTGTGCCCTGAGGTTGTACGACCTTGGGGCAGAAAAAAATTTGCCTTCTGGAGCAACTGTGTCCAAATCGGACGAATTTTATATAGAAATAGGGGTTTTTGGGCACTATGAGCTCAACAGTGAGGTCCATTTGGGCTCAAAGTGCATCGAAAAAAATACCCCCCTATTCCAAAATAAAAAACAGAAGACAAACACAGATCTGATGCAACCAAAACCTGAAAGTCAGATCTAACCCTCGTAGCTCCAAATTCTTTAGAAGATGAACAGGAAGCAGCAGGTCTGGAGCTCTGATACCATGTAGGATTTGAGAAATACAAATCCACAGAACCCAAAGAAACCTGCATGCAAGAAACCTGTCACAGAGAAAGAGAGAGAACGAATACAAGGGTTTTGGCTCTAACAAAGAGAAAGATTTATTATCAGAGAAAAATGAATCAAGAGGATTGTCTCACAGTTCCTACTCTTCAGACTGAGATTATACATGTATCAACATCATCTCCTTTGTTCCTGATACCATGTAGAAGTTGAGAAAGCCAACTTCACAGACCCCAAAGATCACCTGCATGCAAATAACCTGTCACAGAAAGAAGAGATGGAGACAAACAAGTAAGGGTGCTCTGAAAGCTGAAAAAATGTATTCATCCGAGAGAGATAAATTACAATGATGAATCCTTATAAAAGGATATTGTGCAACCCTAAAAGAAACCCTAATAGGTAGACATTTAATAATTAATATAATTATTAAATGTCACAAATGTAAACTAAGGTGAAATCTTAAGAGAGGAATAAAGGTAATTTAATCAACATGATTAAATTAAAACCTTTACTCTAACAGGAAGGAATGCAAGTTTCAAGGCAAGGTAAAATGTTTTCAGATCGAAGGATACAATGAACCTAGTCAAGTTTAAAGATCTAATGGCTAAGATTGATCATGAGAAATGTAATCAAAGAGATTAAGCGGTTGGGAACTGTCTATAAATAAGGAATTGTTGATGAACAATGTATGTGGGCAAATTTATGCACAATGATGCTACAATAATGTTTACCGAGCACAAAAGCTTGAAGATCTAATTGAAGAACAGATTGAGAAGCCCAACAAGCCCAACAAGGGACAAGATAAGTCATATGACAAGATTGTTTTGAGCAAATAGAATCTGCTTTAGCATTTTAGATGTGAAGTTGTAGATATATTTTATTACTATTGTTTATTCTGTAAGTGACAGGAAATTTCTTAACCGAGTGGACTTAACAATCTTATTTGTAAACCCTCTAGCATGGTAACATTCTAAATGAGTGTTTGAAATCCTTTGACAAGGTCACTTCTAACAAAGTGCAAGACTCTAACAAGTCCAAGGGCAATCCCTTAACCGGGTCACATCTAGCAATGTGTTTGTAATCTTTAACAAGATTTGTTTTTAACCGAGCGTACTCTAGAAGTGTATATTTCTCAGTGGGTCCGAAATCCCACAGTGGCTTTTCCCTATTTGGGTTTCCACGTTAAATTTGGTGTTATATGTGTTATGATGTTTAAGTGTATTTGTTTATAAGTATTGAATGATTTACAGTCTTAGTTGCATATCATTAAAGGCTACTGAGGTCGAATCTGTTGAATATATTGAATTGTAAGTTTTTATGATTCACCACCCCCCCTCTCTCATCTCAACTAACACTTGGTATCAGAGCTTTGGACTCCGGAAGAAAAGTTTAAAGGTACTTGAGGCAAAGATCCGAAGATGTACGAAAGGGATGCACCAAAGCTGAACAAGTCTAGTTTCTCCACATGGTAGAAAAGTATGAAGCTGCACTTATCAGTGTTAGGGGTCCCAAAGATACTAAGAGGGGGGGGGGGGTGAATCAATATCTAACCGGTGATAAGAATTTATTGAGTTAAAACATGCAGAACATAATATAACAGTGTACCGGTATGCAAGAAATAATGCAATAAACAGAATCAAGAACATCCACATGAAAAGTACACCATAACACAAGATGTTTAACGAGGAAACCTGGTGTGGGAAAAACCTCATGGGATTTGTGATCCACAATATTCACTCACTAGCCAATAAGAGAATATTACTTACAATAGGGGCCTGCACATGCAGGAAGGCCAACTGCCTAGAGCTCACTACCCAATGGGAAGTCACACTGACTTACAATAAGGATTATACTAATCCAATGACTTGTACTGTTTTACAATAGCATCTTCAATGCTAGATTTAGTACCAGTTCCTGCTTTGTTCTTTACATATACCCTTGACCTATATTTCGCACATAAGGTCTGCCTAATATTTTCCTTTCTGCTTCTACATCACTTCTACAAATGTCTACAATGATCTCCTTTATATATAAGAGTCATTTTACAATTTGCCAAGTCAACTTACAATAATAAACAAAATATTACATAACAAAAATCTTGTCGGCCTCTGTGCCGGTATACATGTTTTCTTCTGTGCCAGTGCCGGTGTAGCAGGTGCACTATCTTGTCGGTGTAATGCTTTGCCGGTATAATGTCTTGCCGGTGCCATAGGATTGAAAGGTTGCCATCAATGACAAAACCTTCAATCACATACAATGTCTCATTGGAGTGTGCATATGCCAACAATCTCCCCCTTTGGCATTGATGGCAACACCCATGAGAAATTTTAAAAAGTATCCAAAAATGTGTAGTCCAAAAATGTTTACCAAAAATGTTTACCAAAAATGTGAGAGCTCCCACTGAGCATATGATTCCTGTGTTTTGAATATTTTCTCATCCTACTACTCCCTCTTTGGCATCAATGACAAAGGTTGTTAAGATGTCAGTAGAGTTTGTAGTTTCAGCTATCCATAAACTCAACTTTGTAGTTGGGTAGTTATTATCTGAAAAAGATCACCCAAAATTAAGTTTAGACTATCCATAAACTTCTTACTATCCTTAATTGCTGTCTCAGTTCTCTTCACTGTACCGGTGAGATGCTGCAAATGCTCTGCTGGTGTTTTGCTTCCCTGTGTTAGTGCCTCAGAAATTTCCTTCCGCAAAGATGCTAAATAGTCCAATCTTGGACTTAGTTTAGATCTCAAATGTTTTGCCTTGTTTATTATTCTTTCTTTTTCCTTTTCTAATTTGAGTAGTTCTTCCTCAAAATTTGTTATCTTCTCTTCAAAAACTGATAATGAATCAGGTGAGTTGACAAAATTGTCTGCAAGCTTATTTATCTCATTCTATGCCTTGCTTATTTTCTTGTCAATATCTATAGTCAAAAAATTTGTTTTACATGTATCTTTATACAAATTTTTGTATTCTTTCAACAAACTACATAATTTCGGTAGAAGTGTGTCAAAATCTCTGTTACACTTCTTTATTTCTTCATCAAAGAATTTTTGTTTCTCAATTTCTACCTTATCCTTTACTGATTCTTCCTTTATTTTCTCAATGTTTTTAGAAATATATTTACACAATGTATCCAATTGTCCTAAAGAATCTTTATTATCTATATTACAGTTGGGAGCTATTACCTTCAAAATTGGTATAGAATCATCAATTGCCTTATAAGCCTGTGAGTTGCAGTCAGTTATTTTCTTGATAGAATCAAGTAATACCTCAGTCACATTTGTTGACTTGAATGTTGATGATGATCCAACAATCTGAGAATCCATGGAAGTAACCATATTTGTATTGACCTCTGGTAGGTCAGTTTGTGTCTGCATTTCTTTTAGCACTGGTTTTCCTACTTCACTAGTTACCGGTGGCACTGCTTCCTTGTGTACCTGTTCCGGAGCCTTTAGCTCTGTTGGTTTCTCTGTATGTTGTGTTGTCCTTGTCTGTGACTCAGTCTCTACCTTTTTCTCTGTATCTTCTGTCGGTTTCTCTATTTCCCCTGCTACTGGAGGTTCATTTGCCATATCTGACTTATTAGTTGTATCTTTATCTACTATTATGTTGATCTTCTGAGTATCAACATTTACAGTATATAGAACTTCAAAATTAGGATTGTTATCCTCTACATCCATACTTTCTGCTGCCGGTTGATCTTCAGTAGTTGTTATTTTCACTGGTGGAGGTAGGTCATCTTTAACTTTGATGCTTGGTGGTCTACCAACTTTGCCTTTCCCCTTGTCTCTATCTTTTTGATATACCTTTATAGGTTTAGGGTTCCCGTACTCTTCTTGTTTTTCTTTGTCAACCAGGAATATATCCCATCCATCTTTTGTTTCCTCTATTACTTCATTAACTCTTCCTGCCATTAGTGAAATATGTCGGTGTGCAGTAGAGAATACTGACTGGTTTGCTGGAGCAATCAAATCATCAATTTCCTTTGGAGAGTTTCCCAGATATACAACAAGTAGCTTTTCTATTTTTATTTTCTTATCTAATTCTATCACTGCTTGCCTTCTAGCCTCAAGTCTTTTGAATAAATCATCAGGAATTTCATTTTCTACTAACATCAAAAATTTCTTGTACATGTCCATATGCAATATCACACTGTTCTCAACTTGCTCTTTCTCATCAGCAGTTAGAGTGTCATAAATTTTCTCTTATGTTTTTCAGTTTCCTTCCTCTGTGATTTCATTTAGCAGTATATCAAGAGGTGCCAAGTCTCTGTTTGTACTTTTTTTTTTCTTTGGTGTTAGTTTCTTCTTGGTGTGGCCTTTCTAACTGGAGATCTCACTGCTTGTTGCTTTTTCCTTGTTCTTCTAGGTGAAGGAGTGGTTGCCGGTGAAGGATCTCTTTTTCTAACAACTCTTTTAAAAGTTGCTGGCATGTCACCTTCCGAAGAAGTACCTACCAGTGATAGGTGAGTTTCAGGTTGTGGAGCTGCCAACTCATCCTCTGTTATGCCAGTTTTCTTCAATACATCTTCCTTAATGGCTTTTGCTTGCCTGAATCCTTTCCTTACAAATGCCTCAACCTTCTTTACTCTTTTCTTTGATTGTATTTGGCTTTCTATGGTCTCAACACTACCAAATACTTCTTCCTTAGGTTCATTGGGGGCTTCCAGAAGAACTTTAGCATATGTTTCAACTATGTGGTCATCTGTTTCATAGCCCATCTCAGTTACCCAAATTGTTCTTGGGATGACCGCTTCCATCCAGATTTCATCTTTCTTAATAACAAAGCATATATCATCTTTGTATTTGTCTACTATTTTCTGAGATAACCTTATTCTTTGCTTCATTTTGGTCTTCAATGCTTGGAAAAAGTCATGAATATTGTTCTCCTTGTTCTCACCCATGTTATTAAACAGTTCAGTCAATTGTTTTCCTACTGGTATGTCATATCCAAGTTCTTTATAACCTATATCGGGAACCTGTTTTGTTATGTGTAGCATTAGGCATACTAACAAATTTCCAAATTTGAAAGTTCCTTTCTTGTCCTTCTTGATTTTTCCAAGGTTGTCAATTAGTTCATCCTTTAACCATTCACAGATGTCAATTTTTGCATTGTCTGTTACCATATCATAAGCACTCTTAATGCATAAACTTGAAACTGAGTTATGTCTATTAGTATGAGTGGCTTTGTAACCTAATATCATACTTATGAATCTCACATTGATATCTTTTACATCATTAACCCTTAGAGATCTCTTGTTGAATGTTGCACCAGTTAGTTTTGTAACTAGGTCATTTTGAACCTTCTTGGTTTTATCTGGTCTCTTACCGGTGGTCGGTAACCCTGTGACAGCTTTCATAGCTTCCTTGGTGATCTTATGGATTGCATCTAACCAGAAAAATTCTCCATGAACTCTGCTTAAAACTATCCTAATCACATCCTTAGAAAATTCAGGAATGTTAAGGATTTCTATAAATCCTAGGGTTTCAATAACCTTGTGTTCATCTTTAACATTGCCGGTATCATCACATATCACGGTTTTATACATGGTTTTGATTTCCTCATCTCCTAACTCTTCAATGTTGCAGTGGATGTACATTCTAGGGTCTTCAACATATACAACTCCTTTAGGGATTTGAGAAAAAGCACCTAAGGTATCATCCTTCTTTGCTATCTCAGGAACTAACTGAAATACGGGCCTAGGTCTTTTAATTACTTTAACAACAATAGGGTTTTCTATGTATTCAATTGCAAAGGTGGATGCCGTGATTAAATACCTTTTTCTGCCTTGGATGGATGATTGCTTGGAGTATGCTTGCTTCTTGCTCGAAATGTCTTAGCTTGGAATCTTCACGCTCTCTGAAAATTTGAAATCACGGTGAAATGAAATGGAGCCAAAACCTTACTTTTATAATGTCTTTTTGCCATCTACCACATTAATTGCATGTCGGTTAAGTATTCACTTAACATTGTCTGCTGGTAATAAGTAATTTTCAACTTCTTATCTCTAACCGAGGGAATAATTAGCACATGTGTCATTAGATTGCCAAACCCTCAAGGAAATTTTCTTTAATCAGATGAAGAACTTCCTGTTGGTGGAGCACTGCTCTATCCTGCCGGTGAAGCATCACTCTGTCCTATCGGTGAAGCATTGGTTGGTTCTACCGGTTCAGAAGTATTCCCAATATTTAGATCAACTTTTCTAATCCATTGTTTTAAGAATTCTTACTTAACTTCTTCAACTTTTTCTTTACCTTTCAAGCTAGCACTTTTGTTGTCTGCCGGTGTTCCTTTACTTCTACAAAATTTAGCAATATGCTTAATCTTGTTACATGCATAACAAGTTACATTATTCTTTTGAATAGCTTTCCCATAACCTATGCCGGTTTGTGTTCTGCGTTGATTTGATAAATGTCCAAATCTTCCACAAACATAACATTTCACATTCATTTTGTAGTTTTCAGAGTTGTGACCAACTTTGTTGCATTTTGAACATTGACCGGTGGGTGTATTGATATTCTGATAATTCCTAGATCTACATTCATTTGCTCTATGAACATACTTATTACAGTTAAAGCACTTTCCATTGAATTTATAAGCATTAGGTTGTCTTACCGGTTTGTTGTGATCCTGAGTATTTGCAGTACCAGAGCTTTCACCAACTTCAAAGCCAATTCCAGAAGTGTCACCCTTAGGTTTTTGATTCTTCAGCAAGGGGTACCAAGTTCCTCTGAGCTTTTCTTGAATTTTTCTTTGTTTTGATTTTCAGTTTCCAGTTCTCTTTCCAAGATTTTTTTTGTCTCATCAGTTCATTTGAGTCATTCTGAGTGTGCATCAAATCTGTCTTCAACATGTCATTTTCATAGCTAAGTCTTGTGTTCTCATTTGCTGCATCACTTAGTCTTCTGGTCAATTCTTCTTCATTCTTCTTCCTATCCTCAATCTCTTTGCAAAATCTCATAGTCATATCCTGCATTTCATTTTTTGTTGTCATGATTTCTTGTTTCAACTTGCTTATCATATCATTAAGTGATTCCTTTTCATCATTCTCATTTTGCAATTTTTCACAAAGTTCTCTTCTCTTATTTCTTGCAACAGTAAATTTTTCTTGAAGTGTTTGAATGATATCCTGAGCAACCCTTAAATCATCTTCTAATTTGATATTTTTCAATTTCTTTGCATCATAGTCTATAAGAGCTCCTTCAAGTTGCTTCATCAGATTTTCCATCTTTACCAGTGTCAAGATCTTCCTCAAGTTGTTAGGCTTTTGAAAATAGAGGACCAAACTCTGATACCAATTGTTAGGGGTCCCACAGATACTGAGAGGGGGGTGGGGGGTGAATCAGTATCTAACTGATGATAAGAATTTCTTGAGTTAAAACATGCAGAACATAATATAACAGTGTACCAGTATGCAAGAAATAATGCAATAAATAGAATCAAGAACATCCACATGAAAAGTAAACCATAACACAAGATGTTTAATGAGGAAACTCGATGTGGGAAAAACCTCAGTGGAATTTGTGACCCACAATATGCACTCACTGGCCAATAAGAGAATATTACTTACAATAGGGGCCTGCACATGCAGGAAGGCCAACTGCCTAGAGCTCACTGCTCAATAGGAAGTCAAACTGACTTACAATAAGGATTATACTAATCCAATGACTTGTACTATTTTACAATAGCATCTTCAATGCCAGATTCAGTATCGGTTCCTGCTCTGTTCTTTACATATGCCCTTGACCTATATTTCACACATTAGGTCTGCCTAATATTTTCCTTTCTACTTCTACATCACTTCTACTAATGTCTACAATGATCTCCTTTATATATAAGAGTCATTTTACAATTTGCCAAGTCGGCTTACAATAATAAACAAAATATTACATAACAAAAATCCTGTCCGCCTCTGTGCCGGTATACATGTTTTCTTCTATGCTGGTGCCGGTGTCCTGAGTGCCGGTGTAGAGTGTGATCTGCTGATGCTGGTGCACTATCTTGTCGGTGTAATGCTTTGTCGGTATAATGTCTTGCTGCTGCCATAGGATTGCAAGGTTGCCTGTGTAATGCTTTGCCGGTATAATGTCTTGCCAGTGCCATAGGATTGTAAGGTTGCCATCAATGACAAAACCTTCAATCACATACAATGTCTCATTGGAGTGTGCATATGCCAACAATCAGGAATTGGAGAATATGCAACATATTATCTGGAGAATGATTACATAGCACCCAACACCAACCCGATGATAATGGAAGAGATAAAGGCAAAGCAAGAACATGTTCAAGCTATGATTGAAATAACGTCTGCATTAACCGACTCTGAGTTTAATGACCTAGAAGGCTGCAATGATGCCAAAGCAATGTGGAACAAGCTCATATCTGTGTATGGTGGTGATGAACATGTTTAGAGAGCAAAAGTAGATAGCCTCAGAGGTCAACTTGAATCCATGAGAATGAATGAAGGTGAGAACATAACTCAATACAGTACAAGATTAAAGGAGACTGTCAATCAAATCAAAGGAGCAGGAGGAACTATTGAAGAAAAGGATATAACAAGTAAGTTGCTTAGAACACTTCTACCTGCTTATGCAATTCGAGTCTCTGCAATCAATGAACTAAGATCTATACCAAAAATGTCAGTTTCTTTGGATGCTACTATTGGTAAGCTACATGCATTTGAGTTAAGTAATTTTGATAACAGTGGGTCTTCGGTAAATAAAGTTGAATCTGCATTCAGTTCTTTTCATATTGGTGAATCTGATGATTACAATGATAGAATGTATAAGTATACTGAAGGAAATCATAGTGGAGCAAGTGAAAGATTTTGCAAAAACATGGAAGAGGTACACAAACTATATGAAGAAATCAAAAAGCAAGAAGAGTTTGAAGCATTATTAGCCAGAAGGTTACCGAGAGGAAAAGGTAAGTATAAAGGAAAGATACCTTTAAAATGTTTTAACTGTGATAAAATAGAACATATGGCTTCTAACTGTCCTGACAAAGAATCTAGTGAAAAGAGAGACTACCAAGATGACAGACAGAAAGACAACCAATACAGAGGACACTGAGAGTTCAAAAGGAAAGATAGAAAGACATGCCTAGTAGCTGATGAGAAATCCAATGATGATAAATCTGATGGAACTGATACAAAGGAAGTTGTTTATGTGGCCATCAAAGATGGATAAAATGAAGAAAGGTATGAAGAAAAAGCCCTAATATCTCACATAAATAAAAATGATTCTTGGATCATAGATAGTGGATGCTCACATCACATGACAGGTGATAAACACAAGTTTGTTAAATTAGAAGACTATGATGGAGGTTATGTAAGATTTGGAAATGATGCACCATGTTCGATGAAAGGTAAAGGATCCATAACACTTATTGACAATGCTAAATGTGATGATGTATACTGGGTTAAAGGTTTGAAATACAATTTGTGGAGTGTATTACAACTAAACAATACAGGATACCGAATAGAATTTCAGAAGGGATGTGTCAAAATTCATGACAAAAATGGAAAGCTAGCTGCTACCGAGACACAAACAAAAGGTAATACATTTCATCTTGACTCAAATAAGAACAATTGTCTGTATGCTAACATAGATGATACCTGGTTATGGCGTAAAAGGTTTTTTCATGTAAATTTTGATAACCTGATCAAAATAAGAAAGAAGCACCGAGTAAGAGGTCTACCTAGCTTGGAAAAACCAGAGAATGCAATATGTCATGGATGCCAGATGGGTAAGATGTCAAGGTCAAGTTTTACAAGTAAGTCCTACACTTCTAAAGGAATTTTAGATCTTGTGCACACTTATCTTTGTGGTCCTATGAAAGTTCAAAGTTATTATGGAGATAGATACTTCATATTATTTGTGGATGATTACTTGAGAATGATGTCAATTATATTTTTAAAAGAGAAATCAGAAGCCTTTCAAATGTTCAAATGGTATAAGGCTAGAGTTGAAAAAGAAACAGGAAGACAGTTGAAATGTCTAAGATCTGATAGAGGAGGAGAATTCATTTTTAATGAATTTAACCTATTTTGCAATGATCATGGTATAAAGAGACAAGTGTTTGCACCGAGAACACCTCAGCAAAATGGGATAGCCGAAAGAAGAAATAGATCAATTGTAGATTGTGCTAGAACCCTGATGATAGAAAAGAGGGCACCTCAAACATTTTGGAGAGAAGCAATCAGCACTGCTGTTTACACCCTGAACCAGGTACAACTGAAGAAAGGAACTTTGAAGACACCATATGAAATCTGGTATGATAAGAAACCCAATGTAAGTTATTTTAAGATATTTGGTAGTAGATGTTATGTTCACAAAGATGACAAAAATGGAAAGTTTGATCAGAAAAGCGATGAAGGAACATTTCTTGGTTATTCTTCTAGAAACAAAGCATTTAAATGTCTGATAAAATCATCTAACAAAATAGTAGAAAGTGCAAATGTGAAAATTGATGGATTTACAGAAAGAAATGATGAAGGAAATTCCAAAGAACCAGAAAATTATGAAGAATTTGTTTATGTTCAACTGAGAAATTCTACCGAGAAAGTTGATGAAGAAAATGAAGAGAATACTTAGTTACCGAGTGAAGAAGAAGGTCATATAGAGCCTACCGAGCCTATATTAGCCAAATATGTCAAAACAAATCATGCATCAAGTCAAATTATAGGAGATAAGGATGATCCAGTAATGACAAGGAACAAACTGAGACAAAACACATGTCTGATATCTAAATTTGAACCGAGGATAGTAAAAGAGGCATTTATTAATGAAGATTGGATAAATGCTATGACAGAAGAGATTGATCAAATCAAGAAGAATGAAACATGGACATTGGTCTCAAGACTAAAGGAGAAAAATGTAATCGGTACAAAGTGGATTTTTAGAAACAAGCTGAATGAAAAAGGTGAGGTCATTCGGAATAAAGCAAGACTAGTTTGCAAAGGTTATGCTCAAGAAGAAGGAATTGATTATGGTGAAACTTTTTCACCTGTGGCAAGACTTGAAGGAGTAAGAACATTGTTGGCATATGCTGCTTACAAAAATTTTAAGGTATATCAAATGGATGTCAAATCTTCATTTCTGAATGGTATACTAGAAGAAGAAGTTTACATTGAATAGCCTGAAGGATTTATTGAAGACAAGAATAAAGATCAGGTATGTAAGCTGAACAAAGCATTATATGGTCTAAAGCAAGCACCCAAAGCATGGTATGAAAGACTGCACTCTTATTTAATCAAGATTGGATTTATAAGGACAAGTGAAAACAACAACATGTATATGAAGAATGATGAGAACAATGGTATACTGCTTTCAGCCATATTTGTTGATGATATTATTTTTTGTGGAAATGACTCCCTGTGCAAGAACTTTGGAAATAAAATGTGCAAAGAATTTGAGATGTCATTAATCAGTGAAATAAAGTATTTTATAGGTTTACAGATACTACAAATGAAATATGAGATTTTCATTACTCAATCCAAGTATATAAAGGAAATCCTGAAGAAATTTGGAATGGAGGATTCTAAACCTATAAGTACTCCTATGACTACCAACTGTAAACTATCAAAGAATGATGAATCTGCATCTGTTGATGAGACACTTTACTGATCTATGATTGGAAAGTTGCAATATGTGGTTCACAGCAGACCTAATATAGCACATGCAGTAGGTATAGTTGCAAGATTTTCTGCAGATCCCAACGAAACACATATGACAACAATCAAGAGAATTTTCAGATACTTGAAAGGCACTGAAGATTATGGCTTAGCATATCAAAAAGGGAATATTTTTGACCTAAAAGTCTATACTGATGCTGACTGGGTAGGAAACATTGATGATAGTAAAAGCACAAGTGGTGGAGCTTTCTTCTTGGGAGATAGACTAGTAAGTTGGCTTAGCAAGAAACAAGGATGCATTTCACAGTCAACAGCTGAAGCTGAATATGTCGTTGCAGCATTGAATTGTATCAATATAGCATGGATCAAACAACTGTTGAAAGGTATGAATGAGAAAGTTACCAAACCGGTAACTATATTATGTGATAATACTAGTGCCATTAACATTTCAAAGAATCCGGTAATGCACTCTAAGACAAAGCATATCTCTATAAAGTATCATTATCTCAGAGAAGAAGGTCAAGAGAAGAAAGTTATGCTGGAATATATCAGTTCAAAGGAACAAATAGTAGATATTTTCACAAAGCCACTACCAAGGGACACTTTTGAGTATCTCAGAAGTCAGTTAGGGGTCCTACCCCTATCTAGTACTCACTGACAGAGTTCGGTGAAAGCATCAATTCTCTGAATCTAAAGAATAACTATCTATGAAGTTGATGCTACTTTACACTTTAGGAGGTCGCCTAAAGTTGTACAATAAAAAGTGATTGAAGACAAAGATGCTCTGACCGTGAATGAGACTGCAAGGATATTACCTCACAAAGGCAGAAATCATGAATTAGTTTTCTTTTTGGCATTGTTGTCAAAGGGGGAGAAGACTAAATGGTGAAGACTAATGACATGAGGAGAAGACTTCAGAAGAAATCTACACAACTGGAGAAGTTGACACAACAATCAGAATCCGAATCAATTGAATCAAATCAAGTTGGTTTTGCCATCAATGCCAAAGGGGGAGATTGTTGGCATTACAACAAAAAAAGAGATTGTTGGCATTTCAATAAGGATATTGAGAAGGTTGTTGTAGATCATTGATATAACTGAAGAAGGATGATTACTATCTTAATAATATTATTTTGTCATTGATGTCAAGCAATTGATTTTTTGACTCAGAATGATGTTGCCATATCTTAAGAAGTATGTTTTGATGAAAATTAAGAGGTCGGTAAGTGACTCAAAAAGAATGTGATAATGAAGGGGAATAATAAGTTATTCAATGGGCAACTATTACTGAGTTAGACAATGATGAGATCATGTTGTTTTGATTGTTTTTGATATCCTACATATGTTGTTTAATACTGTACTATGTTACCAAGCAAAGAACCCAGTTGGTAAACCCTAAGGTTATCGATATCGGTTAAAGAAGGCAGAATATCTACTGAGTGAAGTTCAGTATTTACCGAGTAACAACTGAGTTATAATAGATTGCATTGGATGGATAAAATCATTATTTAATAAAGGATGCTGATGAGCTGGAGATGAATAAATGATTGGTATGCCGTGCATGAAGTATGTTGAGGATTGACTACATGGAAAATCAAAGAGGAAGATCTACAACACAGATTGAACCGCAATAACCTAGCACAAGTTCCAAGGAAGGAATGCAAGTTCCAAAGCAAGGTAAAATGTTTTTCAGATTGAAGGATACAATGAACCTAGTCAAGTTTAAAGATCTAATGGCTAAGATTGATCATGGGAAATGTGATCAAGGAGATTAAGCGGTTGGGAACTGTCTATAAATAAGGAATTGTTGATGAACAATGTATGCAAGCAAATGTATGCACAATGATGCTATAGTAATGTTTACCGAGCATAGAAGCTTGAAGATCTGATTGAAGAATAGATTGAGAAGCCCAACAAGCCCAACAAGGGACAAGATAAGTCGTATGACAAGATTGTTTTGAGCAAATAGAATTTGCTTTAGCATTTTAGATGTGAAGTTGCAGATATATTTTATTACTATTGTTTATTCTGTAAGTGACAGGAAATCTCTTAACCGAGTGGACTTAACAGTCTTATTTGTAAACCCTCTAGCAAGGTAACATTCTAAATGAGTGTTTGAAATCCTTTGACAAGGTCACTTCTAACAAAGTGCAAGACTCTAACAAGCCTAAGGGAAATCCCTTAACCGGGTCACATCTAGCAATGTGTTTGTAATCTTTAACAAGGATTTGCTTTTAACTGAGCATACTCTAGAAGTGTATATTTCTTAGTGGGTCTGAAATCCCACAATGATTTTTCCCTATTTGGGTTTCCACGTTAAATCTGGTGTTATATGTGTTATGATGTTTAAGTGTATCTATTTGTAAGTATTGAATGATTTACAGTCTTAGTTGCATATCATTAAAGGCTACCGAGGTTGAATTTGTTGAATATATTGAATTGTAAGTTTTTATGATTCACCCCCCCCCTCTCTCATCTCAACTAACAAAAAGATCTTCTAGCTTTCTCTTCAAATCTTGAATTCCTCTCAAGACATCTAGATGCAAAATGACCTATCTTATTACATGCGAAACATTTGAAAGGAGATTTTCCTTCATACTTACTTCTTGTCGGACCTTTAGGTACCCTTCTAGCAAATAGTGCTTCAAGTTACTCAAGCTCTTCATCTTCTTTCTTCATATCCTCTAGTTCCTTTGCATATAGTGCTTTCCAATCCTTCTTGCCGGATGATGATGTAGATGCATTGAAAGTAGATTCAGTCTTTGCAGCTCCTTGAGGACCAAATTCTTCAAGCTCAAAAGAAGATAACTTTCCAACCAAAATATCCCTATTGACAGAAGAGTTAGACATTGTTCTCAGCTCATTGATTGTAGTAGCCTTCATTTTGTAAGTCGGTGGCAAAGCTCTCAATACTTTAGAAACAATCTCATCTTCGCTCAGAGATCCAACACAACATTGAATTCCCAAGACAATTTCATTGACTCTTTCCATAAAAGCATCATTTCTTTCATCTTCCTCCATTCTCAGGATCTCATATCTCACCTGGTAACAATCAAGTTTAACAATTTTAATAGTAGGGTCACCTTCATTCAGAGTCTCTAACTTATCCCATATAGATTTTGCAGATGATTTGTCTGTTAATCCCATTACGTGTTGATCTAAAAGGTCGCTAAAAAGGGCTTCTCTAGCTCTGCAATCATTTTGAACGTTCTTATCCAAGTCTGTCGGAGGAGGATTGCCAAATGCTGGATCATAAGGAGTATAGCCTTTCTCAGTGATCTCCCAAATCTCTTTGCTAAGACATCTCATATGAGTCTCCATCCAAAGCTTCCATACTTTGTAATTTGTTCCTTCAAGCCTAGGGCTGTCCTTTCGATAAGAAATTTAAAGTTGAATTATTACTCACCATAGGATCTTCCTTAAGAGGTTAAGCTTCTACAGAGAGGACCAAGCTCTAATACCAATTGTTAGGATGTCAGGTGGACAATTGAGAGGGGGGGGGTTTGAATCAGTTGTCAACAAATTAGGAAACTTTAAGCACACAAAACCTTTTATCGGAATAGCAGATATATGAATTAAGCACAAACATTAATAATAAAACATAGACCATGCATCCACAACATATAACACCAATATTTGTATGTGGAAAACCTGGTAAAGGGAAAAACCACGATGGGAAACCCTACCCACAGTCAGTTGATACTTCTACAGTAAGTATGTGATTACAATAAAGGGGCTTGCATATGTTGGAAGGCACATTGCCTAGAGCACACTACTCATTACAAAAGTGCCTCACTGACTACAGAAATCTTCAGATCACAATCCAAAAAGAATACTGAACTGCAAGAATAACATCTCTTATGCCTGAGTACAGTTCCAGTTAAGCTCAATACCCGAGGTCTTAAACCTCTTACTCAAACCCAATTCGATCACCTATGATCGACCAAAACCTCTGCATATGATTACAACTTTATTAGCACACAGATAATCCCATAACCTGTAACCCATGATCTACAAAGAGATCTTACATTATATTTATACAAACCCAGGACCTAAACAATTAGGTCGGCCACCTAAAAGATAGTACAATATGTTGGCATTCTACACTCTCATGAGAATAGTTGATGTTGTCATTGATGGCAACCATCTAGTAAGCCACCGACAGTTACGGGCACTGGAAATAGACTTCTACATACACTAGCATGCACTTCACCGACAACGGCAACAATGCATACCGACACCCCAACCGACATGGAATAAACTTTTGTTTATTGTATTTTAATGTAATTATCTTTTGTAAAGCCGACACGATATATTATAAAAGACTCATATATATGTATGAGATCTTATAGGTCATTTTATGTAGTATGGTATGAGAGAATGTAGAAAATAAGAAAAATGAAGGATGATATATGCGAATGCATAAGGCAAATTTTGTATAAGGTTTTGGTTATAGATAAGCTTAAACTGGTACTGAACCTGGCATAGTTGATGCTGATTTGAAGCAGTACATTGTATTAGATTTCATAATCCACTTTTGTAGTCAGTGTGACTTTATTAAGCAGTGAGCTCTAGGCAGTTGGCCTTCCTGTATGTGCAGGCCCCTCATTGTAAGTAATATTTATTCATTGGCTAGTGAGTGAATATTGTGGGTCACAAATCCCATCGAGGTTTTTCCCACACTGGGTTTCCTCGTTAAATATCTTATGTTATGGTGTGTTCTCTATGTTGTCTCTGTTATTCTTATTTGCTGCATTAATTCTTATTTACCGGTACACTATTTTGGGATGCAAAGTTCTTAATAAGTTTAAATATTCTGCTAACCGGTTAAACACCGATTCACCCCCCTCTTACTGTCTTTGGGACTGTCATTAATCTTAACACAATAAATCCATTACTTAAACCTACAAACCAATGATAACCCAAGTCGGCCTAAGACCGAAACAACATTAACCAAACAATAAATCCAACCAGTAACGAATCAAGAGCATCCACTAGCATGTTACATAAACCGGTCCATAACCTAGGAGAATAACACAGAATAGCACCAGACCATAGGTCGCCATAAGCCAAATGCAACACCATCGATCAACTGGAACACGAACATGATAGCCATCAATATCCTGAGAACCTTCTAGAAGTCGCACCAACACTACTTATTGAATCCATCAAAAGATCTTCAACAAAGCTCTATCGGTAAAACCCTTATCAGTAACCAAAAGGCTTACTAGAACATATGATAGCTTCTGGATCACCAAATCCTGAACAAACTAAGCGTGACACACATATGAATGACCAGACCAAAATGAACGTACTGGAGAATAATCTCCTGATCGTCATCACAATCCAACCACTCTACCAGAACCCGGTAGACAACCAAACAAGCTAGTTTTGATATCAATGAAAAACATCATTGCAACACATAATCAATTCCTCCAAATTTCCAATAGATCCAACCACAATAAACCCTATTCCTATAATAAAACATTCACCATACAGCAATGAAGATACCTAGGAACATGCAAATCATCAAATTGAACAATAATACCATTCACATGTCACATAGGGTTTCAATCTCCATTGATCTTGTTTGATATATTTGCTCTCAAATTTCGTATGTGCACAAGAGTTCAACAAAGAATGGATTATGGTTGTGAAGTCGCTTGATTGTAAGAAGACTTGATTGCATAAAGTACTGATTAGGGTTGTGAAATAATGAGAGAATCCTCTTATATAGAAGATAGTTTAGAAAATGGAGGGATAAGATTAAGAGGTGAAAGAAATAAATGTTCGGCTAGAATTAAAGGGTAGGTAGATGAAATAATAAAATAATGAAGGGGGTAGGTAGAGGAAAATTAAGAGATAAATGACATGTGTCATAAAGGAAAAAGCTAATGAATTAATTAAATAAATAAAGATTTATTTAATTGATAGAGGAAGTGGGACCAATTAAACAAATAAAATATTTATTTAATTCAGGAGAAAGATAATTTAAATAAATAAAAATATTTGTTTAAATGAGGAAAGAGCTAGAAGAGGCTAAATTAGTTAATTAATAGAAGACTTAGGATAAAGTAATTAAATAAATAAAATATTTATTTAATTAAACAGGATAATTTTAAGTGTCTACAAAAGCAAATATAAGCAAAGAAAGAATAGGAGGATTTAATGATGTGCCCATAAAATCAAAATACGAGGCAACTCCATAAGAGCTATCATGAAAGAGGAGACGAATGTTGTCAATGGTATTCCCCAAGTCTACAATGTAGGACTTCGTAGACAAAGATGTAATGTGTAATAGAATTATGTCTCAATGAGTTATCTCTACAAGATGAGGAAAATCATATTACACCGAACCACTAGAAGTTATCAAAAAGCATCATTCAACTTGAAAGTAGCAAAACATAAATGACATGTCTTCAACTAGAGGAGATAAAGTGTCCTTGACTATAGAAACAACAATATATGAAGGATCAACGTTTTTGAACTAATCATTCCCTAAGGATGTGCTTGCAAAAGCTAGGGTAGTAGGTGTCTTAGTACCAACCTGTTGGTTAACAGATTTGTCCTTTGATAAAACTAAAATAATAGCACTCTATTGCCCCTTAAAAGAAAAAAAAACATTAACCAAACAGTTGGGTAAACTTATGAAAGTTTCCCTCTCAAATTTCCAAGGTACATCTCCCTCTTAGATTTTCAATGAATGGAAATAAAAAAATAAATTATGCATGTACTTTTAACCAGAAAGTACAAAAGGCATTTTCACATCTACACATCACTATGCTGTAAATGCAACTTTTTGCAATATATTTCTTAAATGACAAAGCTCACAGACTTTTTCATGTTTCACACTTCTCATTAAAAGAAAATTTCAGACCAAATTCCCTCTTAAATGCATAGCATTCCTTAAAGAAACAAAAGTCTATTTTGACATAAATGAACTTCAACAGAAATTCATTTTCACACAGATTTGAAACTCCAAAATAATCACTTTCATTCATTCACAGATAAATGAGTATTTATTTTTGAAACATTATGCAACTGCAAAATAAAATGTATCAAGTCTAAAAGCCAAAAATTCTTGGACCTTCACTTAGCCTTTTTAAAACATATAAATAGCCATAGATCGGCTAACTGCAATTTAGGGAAACACAAAGTTACATAACTCTGTTCCTGAGTCAAGATTTAGTTTTTAAAACATAACTTGAAAACTAATTTTTGAAACTTTCCTATAATTTATCACTAAATAATTTCCAAGGGCCTGCACGACCGAGATTGCAGCTATGGAATGAGATCCTCGGGCTGGTTCTGCATTGTGCTGGTGACACGTTTCCAATCTAAATGAGCAGCTAAAAAATTCTATATAACAACAATGTTTGGAAGTAAGATGTGAGAAATCCTCTGACGCCATATTTCCTTGTCTCGTTGGATCTGGGCCACAATATCCATATGACTTCCCAAGTGTTCTACGCACATGAAAAGGAGGGACTCGATCTTCTCCATAGTTGAGAAGTCATTTGTTGTTAGAGTTTTTGCTTTTCTAATATAATTAATTTTCCCTTCAAAAGAATAAGTAATAACTTCCAGACTTTTTATCGTTTTCTCGTCCTCCTTCAAACACTCGATTCATATGCATTTCAAATCATTTTGCATGGATAGAACGAGTTGAGCTAACTTCTCCCACAATTTGATAGATTCTTCAGATCCTTGTTCTACTACAAAATATTGCCACTCAATGTTTTTCTTGCATACATAGAGGATATTATCATCCAAGCCCTGCACTGGGTTTTTTTACTGAAACTTCATGATGCCATACTTTTGTACATCAACCATTTGAGCTACCACAACTCTCCACTTGGTTTCTTCCTTCCAATTGGCAATTTCTATCTATAGCTCTCTCATTACGGTTATGGCATTTTTGTACACCTTGCTTAGATTCTTGAAGTATTATGTGTCGTATTGAGTGATCCCCTCCAACCATTCTAGGAAAATATCTGTCACCATCTTGCTTTTTTGAATTTGACCTAAAATTTTTTGATTAATAGGTGACTTAGGATCAAATGAAATGGGCAACTATGAAATCGGCTGGGCATTGGGATTATGAATAGCATCAATGCACTCTGCCATATACCTCAGTTTTTCCTTGAGATCCTATTTATCCATTGCACCCTTCCATGTCTTTCTTATTATTATTTTGGTGGAGGCCTCCAAATGGTGAACATCCGCTATCTCTGATCTAGCTCCCAAAATAAATTTTTCAATAATGAAATCCTTTGCTGAATGATTTTCTATTTATTTATTTGAAACAAGATGAGCTATTTCAGCAATCCAATTGCTTGTATCCTAATCAAAATCTATTTTTGAAACTGTCTTTAGCCTTTTGGAATTTGGTGTTCTTCCCAAACATTTACCGACCATATCTTCAATAGGAATAGAAGTAGGAACCACATTTCACTTTTTGCTACTAAGGGCCATGTCTAACCAATGGGGAGCACTGGAATCAACATCCTTCTTTGCATGGGATGGTTCAACACTAACATTTGCCAAAATCAATGAACCTCCAATGCCCACTTCTTCTTCTTCTTCTTCTTCAGGTTTTTCAGTGTCACCAACTTCCATGGAAGACATCTCGATATTTTGTTCTACCATTATATTCTCTGCCTCTAGAGATCCTTCCAAATCAACCACTACTGTGTTTTTTGGCAACTTTTTGCCCTTGTTCTTGGTTCTTGATCTCGTGACACGGGTTGGAAGCTAGATAACAAGGGACTTATTTGAATATTTGACAGTATCTGCCTCTAGTTTAACCTTGGTACCACCTGCAACACAAGTTTTAATACATTTATTAGACAAAACTTTTTGAATAGGAGAATCTTTGATTACTAGTTTTCCCAGTCTCTACTTTCATAACCACTGCTCAGTTCTGTGGATAATAGGGAATGTTCTCATTTGGATTTGATCTTCCTCCTTCTTGTCCCATTCTATCTCAAGGATCAGGGAACCCTGTACTTTTTCTGCATACTGTGGATCAATCAAATATTCACCATTATCCACAACCCCTGTTACATTCATTCGGAGCTGGAAGGTAATAATCTAATCCATTGCAAACCTAGAAAATGTTCTCCTCCTCACTTCAAATTCATCTCCACAATCTTCCCAGAAATCTTTAAGTTGTGAAATATGAGAGAAGCCCTCTTTAAGAGCTAGATGCACTTGAGTGTAACCTTTGCTGTCAAAATTAGGTCGAGCTATACAATGTTGAAGGGTAAGCTTTTTAAAATCAACTTTTAGGTTCAAAGTTGTTGGCATATGTGCAGAGCTTGATGACATGATGATATTGTATGTTGTCATTGATGTCAATATGCTGAAGTATGAACTGATAGATTAAAGTAAGCAAACTGGCAAGAGAACTGATATGATATTGTGAATCGGTATATGTGAAAAAGTGAAGCGATATGTTGGAATGAGAACTGGTATATGGGAAGTTTTATATCGGGGTTTCATTTGGCATGACTATCGGTTGGTAGTCTCAGCTTCAGGGTTTCCAGTTGATGCATTCCAAGCCCGTGTGATTCAATCGATGACATCTTATGATGAAGTTAGCATTGTAATGAAGATCAGATCGTGTTGCCACATCAGCCTTGTGCACATGAAGGATTTCCTTGAGGATCTTGCATGGAGATTGATCCTATCTACCTCAGGAATGTGCGAAGTCTCTGTAAATGGTGGAGAGTGCATGATGGGTTATCAACTTCCTGAAGCGACAAAGAATGAATGTTGGAGAACATCTTGAGATCTGTTCAAGACTGTTGTATTCAATGTAGTATGATTAACAGTCAGGATTGAACCGATTGAATTGTTAAACCTAAATGTTTAGGGTTTAGGGTTTATGCTACCGACCTATCTGTTTCCTATAAGGTCAATGATGTTTTTCATTTTGAAGTCATTGGAAAATGTTGTGTGTATCCAAGTGAACAGATACTTGATTCTTGGTAGACCAGAGAAGTGTGTTGATACCTGTAGAGTGTGATTGCAGAAGCAAAGGAGCTAAAGTGGATATGCCTTGGCATTGAGTGTTGTTATCATATTAGTGTATTACCTGTTAACTTCTAACTATTTCAGCAGTTGGAAAATCCCTTAACCGGGTAGCTTTAACAGGCTTTTGTATAAATCCTTTAACAGGATGACTCAATTCAATGAGTTCTTCAAATCCTCTTGCGAGGTAACCTCTAACAGGGTTCTAACCTTTAACCGGGTATTTAGCCATCCCTTAACCGGGTGATCCCTAGCAGGATCAGTTCCTAGCAGAACCTATTGTGTAAAGTCTTTAACCGGACTAGGCTCCTAACAGAGTGGACTTCATAAGAGTTCAAAGAATAGCTTGTGGGTATTCATCCCCACCATGGTTTTTCCTAGTTGGGTTTCCACGTGAAAAAAATCAATGTGTCATGTGTGATGCTTTTCATGTGATGCTTTAATATTTTTTGTCAAAGTGGTAAAGCATGTTGTACTAGCAGTCATTACATTTCTGATGATATATTACTTGTTTATGCATACGGGCGAAGTTGAAATGAGATATTAGTTTATGTGGAGCTCTAAGTGTTACTGGTTTATGTCTTTCACATTCTCACTATGTTTTACCAGTAGTGCCCTGATTTAGACTGGTGTTACTGTTTACCAGTTAAGTGCAGTATTTGCAGTCAAACTGGTTCAGGGAAAAAATTTTGTCTGTATTGATTCACCCCTCCTCTTAGTACCGGTTTGGTACTAACTGTTCATCATTATTCATCAATTGGTACCAGAGCATCTTCTAGGTCCTCTATGTTGTAAGCTTAACTGCTCGAGGAAAAGATCCTACTCTAATGATGAAGAGGGAAGGTCCAAAGTTCAACAGAGATAACTTTAAGATATGGAAGGACAGAATGAAGATCTACATTAGAAGCATGGGTGCTCAACACTGGAGCTATGTTAAGAATGCTTATGTTATCCCTACCAGTACTCTCACCGATGATCAAAGAAGAGAGATTTAGGAGAATGGGCAAGTCATGGAAGCCCTAATCAATAGTCTATCTGGCATTGAGTTTATTGATGTTCAGGATAAAAACAATCCCAAAGAAGTATGGGATGCTCTGGAGAATATCTATGGTGGTGATGAGCATGTGAAACAAGCTAAGGAAGAGAGACTTAGGGGAAAGTTTGAAGACATGTGAATGGTTGAAGGAGAGACCATTCAACAATATGGAATAAGAATCAAAACTATTGTTGGAGACATCAAGAGTGAAGGAGGTAAAATAGATGATTCCACTATTGTTAGGAAAGTCTTGAGATCCTTGTTACCAGTCTATGCAATAAGGGTTGCTGCAATTCAGGAGTTGAGGTCTATAGACAAGACAAAGGTATCCCTATACTCCATCATTGCTAAGTTGATCGCATATGAGTTAAATAATTATGATGGTAGTATTTAGAAGACTGAATCAACCTTTAGAGCATCTACTGCACCATCTAGAAAGGGAAAAGAAGCTAGTACGAGTTGTGGACCAAGACAAAGTAGAGAAATGGATGATGAGGAGATCCTGATGGAATTTGAAGCTCTTCTTGCCAAGAGACTTCCTAAGGGAACTAGTAAATACAGAGGTAAGATCCCTTTGAAATTCTTTTCTTGCAATAGGATATGACACATTGCTGTAAACTGTCCTAATGCTGATAATAAGGACAAATCGGAGAAGTTCAAGAAGTTCAAAGGAAGAAATAGGAGAAACTGTTTTGTAGTAGTTGATGAAGGTGTCATTGATGAGGAATCGGAAGATGAAGAAAGTGAAGACATTGCATTTGTAGCAGTTAAGGAAGATGTGTCAGACAAGAAAGCTCTTGTCTCCCGCTTTGATAATTCCTGTTTATGGTGAAAATGGATAACAAAAATGTTGAAAGACTAAATGAATTCAACCACAAAACCTTAGCCTAACAACAACAAAGATCCACCATAACATATGAAGATTACCTAAGACAATGCAAATCAAATGAAATCACAAAGATTATACCATCACATGTCCAATAGGGTTTGGATCTCCATTCTTCCTATCTCCATTGATCCTTCTTGATGTATTTGCTCTCAGATTTTATGTGCACAAGAGCTCAACAAAGAACGGAAATGTGGTTGCAAGTAGGATCGCATATGAAAGTTCAAAAGCGTAGTGTAGTCGAGGCTGAATGCATAGTGAGTGTAATCAATTGATTAGGATGCATAGATTGATTAGGGTTGATAATGAAGGAAGCATCTCCTTATATAGAAGATACTATTAGAAATGAAGGGATAAGATTGAGAGGTGTAAAAGATAAATGGTCGGCTATGATTAGAGGGTAGGTAAAGAAAATAATAAAATAATGAGAGTAGGTAGTGTATGAATTAAGAGATGAATGATATGTGTCATTGGAGGAAAAGGTTAATGAATTAATTAAATAAATAAAGATTTATTTAATTAATAGAAGAAGTGGGATCAATTAAATAAATAAGATATTTATTTAATTTAGGAAAAGGGCAATTTAAATAAATAAATGAATTTATTTAAATGAGAAATAAGGCTAGAAGAGGATAAATGAATTAATTAAATAAATAAAGATTTATTTAGTTAATAGAAGAATTAGGATAAAATGATTAAATAAATAAAATATTTATTTAATTAGATTGGACAATTTTAGGTGTCTACAATTCCAATGAGTGGATTATTGACAGTGGTTGTTCTCTCCACATGACTGGTGACCAGAGTAAGTTTCTGTCTCTCGAAGAGTATGATGGTGGTGTGGTCCAATTTGGTAATGATGCACCATGTATGGTAAAAGGTAGAGGGTCCATCTCTCTAAATGGAAAAAGCAATGTTGATAATGTGTATTGGGTAGAAGGTCTCAGGCACAACCTTTTGAGTGTTGCCCAGTTGAATGACAATGGACTCACTCTGGAATTCAAAGATGGAGTGTGCAAAATAAAAGGAAAGAGTGGTGAACTGATGGCCACCGATATGCAGACTAGAGGTAACTTATTTCAGCTGAATGCAAATATCAGTACATGTCTAATGGCTAAGTTTGATGATAGCTGGATATGGCATAGGAGACTCTGTCATGTAAACTTTGATAATATTTTGAAGGCCAGTAAGATCAAGGCAGTTAGAGGATTGTCTGTGCTGAGAAAACTAAAGAATCCTTTGTGCAGAGAGTATCAATTGGGAAAAATATCTTCCTCAACCTTCAAAGGTAAATCTTTCACTGCAGACAATTTACTTGATCTTGTGCATACTGATTTGTATGGTCCTATGAAAACTAGGAGTGTGCAGGGAGATAGGTACTTTATGATTCTCACTAATGATTGCTCAAGAATTATGTGGGTCACATTCTTGAAAGATAAGTCTGAAGCCTTTGCAAAGTTCAAAGCTTTCAGAGCACTAGTCGAAAAGGAAAGCGGTAAGAGGATTAAGTGCCTAAGAATTGATCAAGGAGGAGAATTCACTTCTGGTGAATTCAACAAGTACTATGAATAGAATGATATCAAGAGGTAGTTTGCCCCCCTGACTCCACAACAAAATGGCCTAGCAGAGAGGAACAACCGAACTGTAGTTGAAGCAGCCAGAAAGATGTTGATTCAAGGGAAGGTTGGTCACACCTTCTGGAGAGAAGCAGTGAGCACTACAGTCTACACTATGAATCGGGTACTCATCAAGAAAGGTAAGGATAAAAATCCTTATGAGTATTTGATTGGTAAGACACCAGTGATAAGCTACTTTAGAGTGTTTGGTAGAAAATGTTATATCAAGAGGAGTGAACATCAGAGCAAGTTTGATGCAAAATGTGATGAGGGAATATTTCTAGGGTATTCCACCAAGAGCAAAGCTCTCAAATGTTTCAACAATAGGACTCAGAGAATTGTTGAAAGTATTAATGTTAGAGTTGATGAAACTTTTGAGAAACCTAAAGAAATCGATAGTGAGCAAGTGGTAGATGAATCGGTTGTAACCTTCTGGGAACCAGTTGCAAAACAACCTAGTACCAGTATCAGTGCGTCTACACCGGTAGATGCTGATGCTGATGAAGATGAGGATGAAGAAGAAAAGCAAGAGGAATATGTTAAGATCATTCCTAGGTATGTAAAGCTAAATCATGATCCAAATCAGATCATAGGAGACAAGGATGCAGGAATTCTTACAAGAAAAAAGTTCAGAGAAAACTCTTGCATGATCTTTGAATTTGAGCTTAAAACTGTTAAAGAGGCACATAAAGATGAAAACTGGATCAAGGCAATGGAAGAGGAACTTGACTAGATAGAAAATAATGGCACATGGTCTCTGGTACCTAGACCTAAGCATAAAAATGTCATTGGCACCAAATGGGTTTTCAGAAATAAGCTGAATGAAGATGGCACAATGGTAAGAAAGAAATCTAGATTGGTGTGTAAGGGATATGCTAAAGAAGAAGGAGAAGACTATGGAGAAACCTTTGCTCCAGTAGCTAGATTGGAAGGAGTTTGTATGCTTCTTGCATATGCGGCCTTCAAGGGATTCACAGTATATCAAATGGATATAAAATTTGCATTCCTGAATGGAGTACTTGAAGAAGAGGTGTATATAGAACAACTATATGGGTTTTCCCTATCAGAGAACAGTGACATGGTGTGTAGGCTACACAAAGCCTTATATGGATTGAAGTAGGCATCTAGAGCATGGTATGAACGCTTACACTCCCATCTTGTGAAGTTTGGATTTGAAAGAACAAGTGAAGATAGCAATATCTATCTGAAGTCAGAAGGAGATCAGATTCTGATCTGTGAAGTATTTTTTGATGAAATAATTTTTGGTGGAGATGACAAGATGAGTCATGACTTTGCAGATGAGATGAAGAAGGAATTTGAGATGTCACTTATAGGGGAGATTAAGTTCTTCATTGGACTACAGATTCAATAAATGAAAGATGGTATCTTTATCACTTAGTCCAAGTATGTCAAAGAGGTTTTGAAGACCTTTGGCATGGAAGACAACAAACCGGTTGGTACACCGATGGTGACCGGTTGTAAATTGTCAAAAGAGGATGACTCAGTGTTGGTGAATGAGAAGGAATACCGATCAATGATTGGTAAGTTGCACTATGTAGTACATAGCAGACCGAACATTGCACATGTAGTGGGCATTACTGCACAGTTCCAGAAAAGTCCAAGAGAATCCCACTTGGTAGCAGTCAAGTGGATTCTTAGATATCTGAAGGGAACTATTGACTATGAAGTATGGTATCCATACAGTAATTATTTCAACCTCAAAGTATTTACAGATTTTGATTGGGCTGGTAATGTGGACGACCGGAAGAGCACAACCGGTGGTGCATTCTTTCTTGGTGGTAGACTAATCTCATGGATGAGTAATAAGCAGAGTTGTATCTCTCAGTCTACAACATAAGCAGAATATGTTGTAACATTTATGAACTGCACCCAGACAATTTGGATGAAGCATGTATTAAGTGGTTTCAAAGTCCCTGTATCTGAACCGATGAGTATATTCTTTGACAATATAAGTGCAATTAATATTTCAAGAATATGGTTTTGCATGCTAGAACCAAGCACTTCGAGCTCAAGTATCATTTCTTGAGGGAGAAGGTTCATAACAAAGAGGTTGTATTGGAACATGTTTCTAGTAAGGAGCAGTTAGCAGACATATTCACCAAGCCTCTACTGAAGGCTACATTTACCTATTTAAGAGGTGAATTAGGGGTGCTACCCCTTCTAGAGGAGAACTAAAGGTGTGTGCTCCACATCAGTGAGGTATTGCATTGATAAATCTTTTTCAGGATTGGTGTGTTGAAGGATGCTACTCCTTAGGGGGAGCAACATAGCGGAACATAGTTGTTTTTGTCTATACTTTGGCATTGTTGTCAAAGAGGGAGAAGATGTGAAGCGGAGATGATATCTGCAGTATTGGGGAGAAGATATCTTTGTATATTGCCATCAATGCCAAAGGGGGAGATTGTTGGCATATGTGCAGAGCTTGATGACATGATGATATTGTATGTTGTCATTGATGTCAATATGCTAAAGTATGAACCGATATATTGAAGTAAGCAAACTGGCAAGAGAACTGGTATGATATTGTGAACCGATATATGTGAAAAAGTGAAGTGATATGTTGGAATGAGAACCAGTATATGGAAAGTATTGTATTGGGGTTTCATTTGGCATGACTATCGGTTGGTAGTCTTAACTTCAGGGTTTCCAGTTGATGCATTCCAAGCCTATGTGATTCAATCAATGACATCTTGTGATGAAGTTAACATTGTAATGAAGATCAAATCGTGTTGCCATGCAAGCCTTGTGCGCGTGAAGGATTTCCTTGAGAATCTTGTAAGGAGATTGATCCTATCTTCCTTGGGAATGTGTGAAGTCTCTGTAAATGGTGGAGAGCGTGTGATGGGTTATCAACTTCCTGAAGTGACAAAGAATGAACATTGGAGAATGAATTGAGATTTGTTCAAGACTATTGTATTCAATGCCGTTTGATTAATGGTCAAGATTGAACCAACTAAATTGTTAAACCTAAATGTTTAGGGTTTAGGGTTTATACTACTGACCTAATTGTTTCCTATAAGGTTGATGTTGTTTTTCATTTTGAAGTCATTGGAAAATGTTGTGTGTGTATCCAAGTGAAGAGATACTTGATTCTTGCCAGACCAGAGAAGTGTGTTGATACCTGCAGAGTGTGATTGCAGAAGCAAAGGAGCTAAAGTGGACCTGCCTTGGCATCGAGTGTTGTTATTAGATCAGTGTATTACCTGTTGACTTCTAACCATTTCAGCAGTTGGAAAATCCCTTAACCGGGTAGCTTTAACAAGCTTTTGTGTAAATCCTTTAACATGGTGACTCAATTCAATGAGTTCTTCAAATCCTCTTGTGAGATAACCTTTAACAGGGTTCTAACCTTTAACTGGTTATTTAGCCATTCTTGAACCGGGTGATCCCTAGCAGGATCGGTTCCTAGCAGAACCTATTGTAAAAAGTCTTTAACCAGACTAGGCTCCTAACAGAGTGGACTTCAAAAGAGTTTAAAGAACAGCTTGTGGGTATTCATCCCCACTGTAGTTTTTCCCAGTTGGGTTTCCACATGAAAAAAATTAGTGTCATGTGTGGTGCTTTTCATGTGATGCTTTAATATTTTCTGTCAAAGTGGTAAAGCATGTTGTACTAGCAGTCATTACATTTCTGATGATATATTACTTGTTTATGCATATGGGTGAAGTGGAAATGAGATATTAGTTTGTGTGGAGATCTAAGTGTTACCGGTTAATGTCTTTCACATTCTCACTGTGTTTTACCAGTAGTACCCTGATTTAGACCGGTGTTATTGTTTACCAGTTAAGTGCAGTATTTGTAGTCAAACTGGTTCAGGGAAAGTTTTTTGTCTATATCGATCCACCCCCCCCTCTCAGTATCGGTTTGGTACTAACTGTTCATCATTATTCATCAAAATCATCATAAACAGTATGAAAAATGTAATAACCCAAGTTCAACTTTGAAAGAAATACCTGAATCTTGTCTTGCTAGTATCTTCTTGTCAATATGAGCAAGCTTCCCACACAGTTCAATTAGCATGAAGCGATCAAGGGAAAATATTGATAATTTAAATGGTTCTTCTTTGAACCCTCCAACTCTGATGTAGGTGAACTAAGGATACTAAATGAAATAACTTCCATATGTACTCACTAGCTGCATAGCCTCATCAGATAGTCATTTGTTAATATTCCCTTGAAGTTCATAGACCAGTCTCCCTGCAATCACATCATGTATTCTTTGAAAAATCTTCATGACACTTCTGTAGCTAAAGGTGCAAATGGTAATCATAAATTTTCATCCCATCAACCCATCCCTCATGATGCAGACCTGAACAAGGTCTAACACATGCCAAACAATTGAACAAGTATGAGAAAATATAGAAGTTCTTATTTTTGAGGCAGTTACTTAGGCCTTCATGTAATCTCTTAGCAATTAACTTTGCCCAATCTATATATCGCTTCTCATCCAGTATTACCTGGATGAAAAAGTACATCCAGTCTTCCAAATAAAATGCCTGTTGGCTTCCTTTCACCTTGTGCAACAAAATGACAATGTCCCTTACCTCCTTAATCAAATTCTCTTTGGTTAAGGACTTGGGCAATCTAGAACCATGCTTCTAAAATTTCAAGAGTCAATTCCTGGCTATAACACTTCTATACAAGGATTTCTTTTCTGAGAAAAATCCGTAAGATGTGGTTATCGTCCAATCCTCATACAACTCTTTGGTGGGAATTTTCAAGATAGCCATAACAATTTCTCTATTTACATTCAATAGGACACCCCCACTTACATTTATAATAAATCTATATACTGGGTGATACTTTCTCATGCATTTGAGCACTAATTCAGGGAACTGTATAGTAGGAGGGAACATAGTAGCTTCTATTAACCCACTATCCATAAGCTTCTTCATCATGGGTGAACCAAAGGGATTCTTAGCTCTTTCTAAAAATTCATCTAAATCAGCATGAGCTAGGGACGTGTCCCCAAATTTTGGGAGAGAGCAACTAAGACCTGATTCTGACCCTAACTTTGGTGGAACGAGTCTCATTTTTAACACTAATACAAGCTTCAATAACACCCACTACGAACACTACAACAAAACTTCCATGTTGATTATTTCCCTCCTTCGACCTCCACTTTGATAACTCAATGATGAACAAATAGTACCAAACTGGTACTGAGAGGGGGGGTGAATCAGTACAAGCAAAAACACACTCTTAAATCGATTTGTTAGCAGACATAGTGCATTGACAGACAAACAACAACACTAGTCTTTAAACAGAGTACAACTGGCAAAACCCAGAATAACTGAGACAAACATAAACCGGTTGACACTTATCTTCTCATACAATCTAACACTTCATTTCCATTTCACCTTAATGCATGAATAGGTAATCTACCATCAAATATATACATATAAGCAACTAGATCAACATGATTCACCGCTTGACACAAAACAACATAGCATCACATGAAGAAGACATCACACATGACACACATATTTTTCACGTGGAAACCCAACTGGGAAAAACCACGGCGGGGATGAATACCCACAAGATTGTTTTTGAACTCTTTAGAAGTCCGCTCTATTAGGAGCCTTGTCTGGTTAAAGATTGATACAATAGGTTCTGTTAGGAACGGATCCTGTTAGGGATCACCCAGTTAAGAGATGGCTAGAATACCCGGTTAAGGGCTAAACCTTGTTAAAGGTTACCTTGTTAGAGGATTTCAAGAACTCAATGGTTTTGAGTCACCCTGTTAAAGGATTTACAGCAAGCTGGTTAAAGCTACCTTGTTAAGGGATTTTCCAACTATTGAGGTGGTTAGAGATCAATAGGTATTACAATGATCTGGTAACAGCACTCAATGCCAATGCAGATCTGCTTAAGCTACTCTTCACCTTCTGCACTTACACTCTGCAGGTATCACTTCTCTCCTCTGGTCTGACAAGAATCACGTATTTCTTCTCTTGGATACACACACACAACTTTTGCCAACAACTTCAAAAAGAAACACAACATCGACCTTATAGGAAAATAGATAGGTCGGTAGCATAAACCCTAAACCCTAAACCTGTTAGGTTAAGGAATTCAAATGGTTCAATCCTGACCGTTGAGCCCACTACATTAAATGCAACAGTCTTGATCCAATCTCAAGACATTCTCCATCGTTCATTTTCCACCAATTTCATGGCGGCTGATAACCCATCACACATTATCACCATTTACAGACTTCACACATTCCCGAGGTAGATAGGAACAATCTCCTTCATGCAAGATCCTTCATGCACACAAGGCTTACGTGGCAACATGATCTGTTCTTTGTTACCATGCTAACTCATCACACACAGTCACCGGTTGAGCCACACAGGCTTGAAGCACTTCAACCGGAAACCCTGAAGTTGAGACTACCAATCGGTAGTCATACAATGCTTCCATGTGTCGGTTCCCATAACCATATGCCGATTCTCCTTGAACAAACACACTGCTTAACTTTGGCACAAATTCCAGTTCATAGTGTTATACTGGTTCTCTTCTCTTCATCATATTGACATCAATGACAACACACAATGTCATTATGTCCTCATACCGATTCTCATAATGCCAACAATCTCCCCCTTTGGCATTGATGGCAATATACAAAGATATCTCTCCACTTCACATCTTCTCCCCCAATTTCTACAGATATCTTCTCTGCTTCACATTTTCTCCCCTTTTGACAATAATGCCAAAGTGGAGGCACAAGCTGCCCTATTCCATTATGCTGCTCCTCCTAAGGAGTAGCATCCTTCAACACATGAATCCAAAAAAAAAAATTGTCTATGCAATACCTGACTGATGTGGAGCATATGCTTTTAGTTTAACTCCTGAAGGGGCAACACCCCTAATTCACCTCTTAAGTACATAAATGTAGCCTTTGGGAGAGGCTTGGTGAATATGTCTGCTAACTGCTCTTTATTGGAAACATGTTCCAGTGCAATCTCTTTGTCCTGAACCTTTTCCCTCAAGAAATGATACTTAAGCTCAAAGTGCTTGGTTCTAGAATGTAAAACCAGATTCTTGGAGATGTTAATTGCACTAGTATTGTCACAAAATATACTTATTGGTTCAGATACAGGGACTTTGAAGCCATTTAACACATGCTTCATCCAAATTGTCTGAGTGCAGTTCATGAAAGCTGCAACATACTCTGCTTCCGCTGTAGACTGAGAGATACAACTCTGCTTCTTACTCATCCATGAGACCAGTCTACTACCGAGAAATAATGCACCATCGGTTGTGCTTTTTCAGTCATCTACATTACCTGCCCAATCAACATCCGTGTATACTTTTAAGTTGAAATCCTTGCTATATGGATACCACAATCCATAATCAACAGTTCCCTTCAAATACCTAAGAATCCGCTTGACTGCAACCAAGTGGGATTCTCTTTGACTTTTCTGGAACCTTGCAGTAATGCCAACTGCATGTGCAATATCTGGTCTGCTATGCACTACATAATGCAACTTACCAATCATTGATCAGTATTCCTTCTCATCAACCAATGCTGAGTCATCCTCTTTGGATAGTTTACAACTGGTCACCATTGGTGTACCAACTGGTTTGCTATCTTCCATGCCAAAGGTCTTCAACACCTCTTTGACATACTTGGACTAAGTGATAAAGATTCCATCTTTCATCTGCTGGATCTGTAGTGCAATGAAGAACTTAATCTCCCCTATGAGTGACATCTCAAACTCTTTCTTCATCTCATCTGCAAACTCATGACTCATCTTGTCATCTCCACCAAAGATAATGTCATCAACAAATACCTCACAGATCAGGATGCGATATCCTTCAGACTTCAAGTAGATATTGCTATCTTCACTTGTTCTCTCAAATCCAATCTTCACAAGATGGGAATGTAGATGTTCATACCAAGCTCTAGGTGCTTGCTTTAGACCATATAAGGCTTTATGTAGCCTACATACCATGTCACTATCTTCAGATAGGGCAAACCCATCTAGTTTCTCTATATATACCTCCTCTTCAAGTACACCATTTAGGAATGAAAATTTTACATTCATTTGATATACTTTGAAACCTTTAAAAGCTACATATGCAAGAAGCATACAAAATCCTTCCAATCTGGCTACAGGAGCAAAGGTTTCTCCATAATCTTGTCCTTCTTCTTGGGCATATCCTTTGCACACCAGTCTAGCTTTGTTCCTAATCACTGTGCCGTCCTCATTCAGCTTATTTTTGAAAACCCATTTGGTGCCAATGACATTTTTATGCTCCGGTCTGGGTACCAAAGACCATGTACCATTTTTCTCTATTTGGTCAAGTTCCTCATCCATTGCCTTGATCCAGTCTTCATCTTTATGTGCCTCTTTGAATGATTTAGGCTCAAATTCAGAGATCATACATGAGTTTTCTCTAACCTTTCTTCTTGTAAGGATTCCTGCATCCTTATCTCCTATGATCTGCTTAGGATCATGATTCAGCTTAACATACCAAGGAATGGTCTTGATAGATTCCTCTTGCTTTTCTTCTTCATCCTCATCTCCATCAGCATCAACATCTACATCTACCGGTGTAGGAACACTGTTACTGGTACTTGGTTGACTGAAAACCAGTTCCCAGACAGTTACAACTGGTTCATTTACCACTTGCTTGCTGCTGATTTCCTTAGTTTTCTCAGAGGTTTCATCAACTCTTACATTGATGCTTTCCATGATTCTCTGAGTCCTATTATTGAAACACTTGAGAGCTTTGCTCTTGGTGGAATAAGCTAGGAATATTCCCTCATCACATTTTGCATCAAATTTGCTCTGGTGTTCACTCCTCTTGATGTAACATTTGCTACCAAACACTCTAAAGTAGCTAACCATAGGTGTCTTACCGGTCCAATACTCATAAGGAGTTTTATCCTTACCTTTCTTGATGAGTACCCGGTTCATTGTGTAGACTGCAGTGCTCACCGCTTCTCTCCAAAAGGTGTGGGCTACCTTTCCTTGAATCAACATAGTTCTAGCTGTTTCAACCACAGTTTGGTTATTCCTCTCTGCTAGGCCATTCTGCTGTCAAGTCCGAGAGGTAGACAGTTGCCTCTTGATGCCATGTTCTTCATAGTACTTGCTGAATTCACCGGAAGTGAATTCCCCTCCTTGATCAGTTCTCAGGCACTTGATCCTTTTATTGCTTTCCTTCTCCACTAATGCTTTGAAAGCTTTGAACTTTACAAAAGCTTCAGACTTATCTTTCAAGAATGTGACCCACATCATTCTTGAGCAGTCATCAGTGAGAATCATGAAGTACCTATCACCCTGTACACTCCTAGTTTTCATAGGACCACACAAATCAATATGCACAAGATCAAGCAAATTGTCAGCAGTGAAAGATTTACCTTTAAAGGTTGAGGAAGACATTTTCCCCAATTGACACTCTTTGCACAAGGTATTATCTGGTTTTCTTAGCACCGACAACCCTCTAATTGCCTTGATCTTATTGGCCTTCACAATGTTATCAAAGTTTACATGGCAGAGTCTCCTATGCCATATCCAACTATCATCAAATTTAGCCATAAGACATGTACTTATATTTGCATTTAGCTAAAATAGGTTACCTTTGGTCTACATGTCGGTGGCCACCAATTCACCACTCTTTCCTTTGATTCTGCACACTCTATTCTTGAATTCTAGAGTGAGACCATTGTCATTTAGCTAGGCAACACTCAGAAGGTTGTGTCTGATACCATCAACCCAATACACATTGTCAGCACTACTCTTTCCAATCAAAGAGATGGACCCTCTGGCTTTGACCATGCATGGTGCATCATTACCAAAGTGAACTACACCACCATCATACTCTTCCAAGGATAGAAACTTGCTCCAGTCACTAGTCATATGGTGAGAACATCCACTGTCAATAATCCACTCATTGGAATTATCAAACCAGGAGACAAGAGCCTTCTTGTCTGACACATCTTCCTTGACAACAACAAACACAATATCTTCATTTTCTTCATCTTCTGATTCCTCATCTGTGGCACCTTCATCAACTGACACAAAACAATTTCTCTAGTTTCCTCCTTTGAATTTCTTAAACCTTTTTGGTATGTCCTTGTTGTCACAATTAGGACAGTTTACAACAATATGTCCTATCTGTTTACAAGAAAAGCATTTCAAAGGAAGCTTACCTCTGTATTTGCCGGTTCCTTTAGGAAGTTTCCTAGCAAGGAGAGCTTCAAATGCCATCAAAATCTCCTCATCATCCATTTCTCTGCTTTGTCTTGGTTCGCCACTGGTGCTAGCTTCTTTTCCTTTTCTGGATGGTACAATAGAAGCTTTAAAAGCTGATTTAGTCTTTTGAACACTGCCATCAAAACTATTTAGCTCATAGGCTATCAATTTTGCAATGATGGAGTCTAGGGATACCTTAGTCTTGTCTATTGATCTTAGCTCATGAATAACAACAACCCTTATTGCATAGACCGGTAATAAGGATCTCAGGACTTTTCTTACCACAGTGGAATCTTCCATTTTACCACCTGCACTCTTGATATCTCCAACAACGGTTTTGATTCTTATTCCATATTGTTGAATGGTCTCACCTTCAACCATCCGCATGTCTTCAAACTTCCCTCTAAGGCTTTCTTCCTTAGCTTGTTTTACATGCTCATCATCGCCATATATATTTTCAAGAGTATCCCATACCTCTTTGGGATTGACCTTATCTTGGACATCAATAAACTCAATGTTAGATAAACTACTAATTAGGGCTTCCATGACTTGCCCATTCTCTTGCATCTCTCTCTTTTGGTCATTGGTGAGAGTACCGGTAGGGGCAACATAGGCATTCTCAACATAGCTCCAATGTTGAGCACCCATGCTTTTGATGTATATTTTTATTCTATCTTTCTATATACTGAAATTTTCTCTGTTAAACTTTGGACCTTCCCTCTTCATCATTAGACTAGGATCTTTACCTCAAGCGGTTAAGCTTATAACACAGAGGGCCTGGAGGATGCTCTGATACCAATTGATAACTCAATGATGAATGAATAATACCAAACCGATACTGAGAGGGGGGGGGGGGGGTGAATCAGTATAGGCAAAAACACACTCTTAAACCGGTTTGTCAGTAGACACAATGAATTGATAGACAAACAACAACACCGGTCTTTAAACAAAGTACAACTGGCATAACCCAGAATAACTGAGACAAGCATAAACTGGTTGACACTTATCTTCTCATACAATCTAACACTTCATTTCCATTTCACCCTAATGCATGAACAGGTAATCTACCATCAAAGATATACATATAAGCAATTAGATTAACATGATTCACTGCTTGACACAAAACAACATAGCATCACATGAAGAAGACATCACACATGACACACATATTTTTCATGTGGAAACCCAACTAGAAAAAACCACGATGGGGATGAATACCCACAAGCTTGTTTTTGAACTCTTTAGAAGTCCGCTCTGTTAGGAGCCTTGTCTGGTTAAAGACTGATACAATAGGTTCTGTTAGGAACCGATCTTGTTAGGGATCCCCTGATTAAGAGATGGCTAGAATACCCGGTTAAGGATTAAACTCTGTTAAAGGTTACCTTGTTAGAGGATTTCAAGAATTCAATGGTTTTGAGTCACCCTTTTTAAAGGATTTACAACAAGCTGGTTAAAGCTACCCTGTTAAGGGATTTTCCAACTATTGAGGTGGTTAGAGATCAACAGGTATTACAATGATCTAGTAACAACAGTCAATGCCAATGCAGATTCACTGAAGCTCCTCTTCACCTTCTGCACTGCACTTACACTCTGTAGGTATCATTTCTCTCCTCTGGTCTGGCAAGAATCATGTATTTCTTCTCTTGGATACACACACACACAACTTTTTCCAACAACTTCAGAAAGAAACACAACATCGACCTTATAGGAAAACAGATAGGTCGGTAGCATAAACCCTAAACGATAAACCTGTTAGGTTAAGGAATTCAAATGGTTCAATCCTGATCATTGAGCCCACTACATTAAATGCAACAGTCTTGATCCAATCTCAAGACATTCTCCATCATTCATTTTCCATCGATTTCATGGCGGCTGATAACCCATCACATGTTATCACCGTTTACAGACTTCACACATTCTCGAGGTAGATAGGAACAATCTCCTTCATGCAAGATTCTTCATGCACACAAGGCTTACATGGCATCATGATCTATTCTTCGTTACCATGCTAACTCATCACACACAGTCACCAGTTGAGCCACACAGGCTTGAAGCACTTCAACCGAAAACCCTAAAGTTGAGACTACCAACCGGTAGTCATACAATGCTTCCATGTGCCAGTTCCCATAACCATATGCCGGTTCTCCTTGAACAAACACACTACTTCACTTTGGCACAAATGCCAGTTCATAGTGTTATACCATCTCTCTTCTCTTCATCATATTGACATCAATGACAACACACAATGTCATTATGTCCTCATACCGGTTCTCGTAATGCCAACATGCTTTTACAAAACTTCCATTTTGAATGTGGAATCGCTGAACCATTGAACCATTGAACTCTTGAACCGAAGAAGATTCAAATGATCAAGTTCATTCTCTGCATGGGCTTTCTGCACAAGTTAGAATTGCTGCAACTAAGACCTAATATACAAAGACTCAATGAACCAATGAATCGATGAACTGTTGAACTAAACCTCGGGTTCAAACACAAGGTTCGAAGACACAAAAACTTTAGACATAAAGACACATCTGCCAAGACACGCTTAAAGTAAAGAGATAACAACTTAAGAGAATCGACTAAGCTAAAGTAAACACACGTTATCTTGGCATGAATTTTCTAATGCAAGGAAAATCAATGAATGCAAAATAAAAGGTAACAATTGACTCTAACTGGGGACCAGGACTATAAAGGACTAGGAAATGAACCTAGAATCTCTAGTTACACATCAACTTACAAACATGAAAATAAGGACCGAGACAAACCAAAACTCACATGACCAAAACACCAGAACAAAGAAACTAAACTAAGACTATATACAGAAACAAGGGACTCTTGTTTTACAATTGATAGAGTTTTAGATCCTGCCCATTATAGAACAAAGGCAAGATTGTTCCATCTCGATATTCTAACTTGAAAGAGTTAGGACCCAATACTTGATGGATTCTGAATGGTCCTTTCCAAAGAGAGTCAAAATTTCCATGAGCTCCTTTAGGTTCTCTTCTTTTATCCCACAGTAGAACTTGGTCTCCCTGCATCAATTTCCTGGGTCTGGCCTTTCGATCAAATATCTTATTAACTCGAGCTTGATGATTTTTAATATGACCAACTAGCTCATTCCTTTCCTTCTCTATTTTGGTCAGGTACATCACTCTTTTCTCTAAGGAACTCTGAAAATATTGATCTTCAATCATTATTTGTAATTTGGCTGCTGCTAGCTCCAATGGAAATGATAATTGAGCTCTCATTCCATATACTAACTCAAAAGGTGCCATCCCTATTTCCCTCTTGGGTGATGTTTGGTTAGCCCATAGTGCTTTGTACAACCTTTTATGCCAATCTTTGAGGTTATCACTTACCAACTTCCTCATAATAGCTACCATGTTTTTATTACTGGACTCTGCTTGTCCATTCCCTTGTGGATAGTAATTTGATGAATGAGAAAGTAAAATACTATGATCGTAGCAGAACATGGCCAATTCTGTTGAGGAAAAATTGTAGTGTTATCTATCACAATCTTCTGAGCAACATCGAAGCGCACTAATATGTTTTCTTTTAGAAAATTACACACAACCTCAGATGTAGTTTTCTTAACCGGGATGGCCTCTATCCATTTGGTAAAATAGTTTGTAGTAGTCAAGATATGGGTGTTCCCTACACTTGAAGAAGATTAAAGGGGCTCAATAATGTCTAAACCCCATTGTTTAAAGGGCTCTTCTATTACAATGGGTCTCAGTGGGAGCGCTGCTAATTGTGGCCTTCCAAAAAACAATTTACACTTCTCACAATTGGCTACCCACTTGTATGCATCTTTGAACATCCTGAGCTAGTAATAATTTTTGAGAATTTTGAAAGCTATAATGGTAGATGAGAAGTGACCCCCACATGCCTCATCATGAAAAGGATTTGAAAAGATTTTCTTGCTGATCCTTATCCACACACCTCAAAAAGGTTCCATCCAAACCTTTTTTGTACAAAACATAATCAAAGATCACATACTTTGTTGCTTTCAACCTCAAATTTCTTCTCTCCCTGGGTGACAGGTACTCTGGACATTCTCCATATGTCAAATGATGTACTACATCAACAAACCATGTGTCTCGAAGACTGATAAATAAAATTGTGGGTAATTCTTCATCTTTGTTCTCCTTGTTCTCAACAATCAATCGACACAAACCTTGTCCACAAACAAGCTTTGTTGGCTTAATATCTAAATCAAACCCCTTTATCTTTGTGACCCAAGTAGCATAGTTATTCAAACCAACCTCCTGTTGGGTTAGGATACTCTTCACAACAGAATGAGGTACAAACACAATAGAATGAGAATGCAAGATATAATACGTGAAATGCTTAACAACTTTGACTACCACAAATGCCTTCTTCTTGATCAAAGAATATTTGAGTTCATGTTTCTTAAGTGGTATGCTCATAAAGGCTATAGGGACTTCACCATTCTGTTCATTCTTTTGCAGAAGAATACCAGACATGGTATGTTCGGAGGCATAATAGTAAATGATGAACTCTTTTTGAAAATATGGGTTGATCAAGGTATGTGCTTGAGCGATAGCCTCCTTCAACTTTTCAAAGGCTTTATTTGCTTCTTTATTCCACTTGAACACCTCTTTTTCACTCATCATTCGCACAATATGCTTAGTGATCTCTGCAAAATCTGGTACAAACCTTCTAAGAAAGTTAACCTACCCAAAGAAGGATTTAACGCCACTTCTATTGGATGGAAGAGTCAACTGTTGGATGGATCTTACTATGTCTGGATCAATTTTGATACCCTCCTGCAAGACAAGATTCCCCAATAGATTCCCTTCTGTAACACAAAAGACAAACTTCTTTGGGCTCAAAGAGACACCATGATCTCTACACCTCTGCAGAATAGTCCGTAAATCTCTCAAGTGGTTCTTTCTTCTCCTGGAAAAGACAGCTAGATCATCCAAATAAATAAAAAATATTTTATCAACCAAGTGGCCAAAAGAGAGGTTCATTGCCCTTTGGAAGGTTGCACCAACATTTATCAAGCCGAAGAGCATGTAGTTGTATGCAAAGGTTCCCCATGGAGTAGTAAAGGCAATTTTATGTTGGTTTGCCTCAACAACACTTATCTGGTTATATAACCAGAGAACCCATCTAACATTGACATCATTTCTGATTTAGCAACAGTTTGAAGAATGTGATCCATGACTGGTAGGGGATAATTATCCTTGAGGCTGGCGTGATTTAAATTCCCAAAATCTACACAAATTCTGATTTCCCATTTTTCTTGTGCATTGGGACAATATTTTCCACCCAAGTTGAATGATGAATAAGGTATATGATTCTAGCTTTCAACATCTTATCCACTTCTTTAAAAATAACATCTGCAACTTTGGGATTATAGTTTGTCAGCTTTTGTCTGAAAGGTGTTGTTCCTGGTTTGAAAGGAATATGATTAAAAAATTGACCTTCCTTGAAATTATTTAAATCATCATATGACCAAGCAAAAACATCCTTATAGTTTAGCAAGAGGTTAATAAACCTACCCTTTTCCTTAGGCATGCAACACTTTCCTAGATTAATAAACTTTGGGTTATCCTCATCTCCTATATTCACCTTTTCATAATCTCCTGATTCACTAGAACTAGGTACACTTTTGTTTCCAATATATCTATTATGTCAATCAAACAATTTTTCAAGAGACACTAACCCTTTAGGAATTTTGTTTCCTTTCAGCTCAATTATATTTGTTAGACAGTTCAAATAACTGGAAGACAACTGAGAGGGGGGGTGAATCAATTGTCACTAGATTACCAAAACCTTAAGCAATTAAAAATTTAATATCGAAACCCAAAAGATCAATACCGGAATGCATAAACCAATTACTAGAATAACAGATAAACCAATTAAGCATAAACAACAATCAGAGAATAAATACCATTCACTTGACACCAAGATTTGTATGTGGAAAACCCGGTAAAGAGAAAAACCATGGTGGGAAGCCTACCCACAGTCAGATAATACTTCTACAGTAAGTATGTGATTACAAATGTGGGGCCTGCACTTCAATGAAGTCCAACAACCTAGAGCACACTGCTCATTACAAAAGGAGTGTCACTGACTACATGAAACTCCAAACTACAATCCGAAAGAAGGAATGAACTGCAATGATATCATCTCCTATGCCTAAGTACAATTTTGGTTAAGCTGAATACTGGAGGACCGAATCCTCTTACATAAACCCAACTCGATCACCAATGATCAACCAAATCCTCTGCCTGAATGATTATTACATTATTTGCTCCTATACATATCCATATCCCTTCATATGATCTACAATGAGAACTTACATCATATATATACAAACCCTCGACCACAAACAATAAGGTCAGCCACCAGACAATAAAGCAATTACATAATTACAAAAAATCTCGGTCAAAGACCAAACAAATAATATCCAACCCATAAGACATCCCAGAAACACATCGAGAAGTCCAATCAACACATTACATTAATCTAGCCCATAACGTAGATAAACCAGGACCCAATTTAGGTCCACACACGCTAAAGCAATGATCCCAATCAACCAAGTTTTAAACATGATAACCATCATCATCCTGAATCTCTACTAGAAGCTGCACCAACACCACTTATGCATATCATCAAAGATCTTCAACAAAGCTCTGTCGGTGAAACCCTCATCAGATCAACAAACCAAGCTTACCAACATACATGATAGCATCAGATCACCAGATCAAAACCAACTGACTGAACATGAATTTGAGTAGCATGAATAAGCCAATTCCATAACCCAAACATACCAAAGCATACCGAATCATCATGATCTAATCCAAGTATAAACCAAGCAACCTACTAGGACTAGAAGGATACCGGTAAAGTAGCCAGAACAACTAGTGTTGACATCAATGACAAAACATCAATGCAACACATAATCAATTCCTCCAAATGGCCAACAATCTCCCCCTTTGGCATTGATGGCAACACTAGATGTGAAAAACATCCAAGTGCTAAGAAATACCAAACAAATCTCCCATAAAGAGTATAGCAATGAAGTTTTGATCCATACTCTCCCTGTAAATGATACCACAATTAAGTTCTACAAATTTCTCCCCCTAATGTATATATCCCATAAGTTTTTCACATGAATATCTCTCCCCCTTTGACATCAATTCCAAAAATCTGACAAAAATATCAAAGCAAAAACATAAACCACTGAATCACAAGGGTAACTACTCCCCTTGAGCAGTAGCATCCCCACATCAATCCAAAATGAATAATATCTTTGATAATGCATACCAGACTAATGCCAAATAACATCAATCAGTTCTCTTCAGGAGGGGAAGAAACCCCTAATCTATCTCTAAGGTAATCAAATGATTCTTTAGGCAAAGGTCTAGTGAAGATATCTGCAATCTGCTCTTTAGTGTTCACATAAACCATTCTAACCTCATTTTCTTCCACCATCTCCTTCAAAAAGTTATACTTGATAGATATGTGTTTTGTCTTAGAGTGAAATAACAATTCTTTGATATATCTATGTTAGGGTAACTGGTGGACAATTGAGAGAGGGGGGGAGGGGGGGGTGAATCAGTTGCCAACAAATTATATTAATCAAACCACTTTATAACCTTTAATTGGAGCAAATAAACATTGAATACCAGAATAGCAGAAATAGATACCGGTAAGCAATACAACTTGAGAATGAAACAAAGAATTAACACAATGCAACCATACCACATAACACCATGAATTGTATGTGGAAAAACCATGGTGGGAAGCCTATGCATAGTCAGATGATACTTCTGCAGAAAGTGTGTGATACAATAAGGGGCCTGCACATGCACGAAGGCACACTACCTAGAGTGTATTGCTCATTACAAAGGAGCCTCACTGACTACAGAGAGATTATAACCACCTCAATATAACTAGACAACAATCCAGAAGAATGAACTACCAGAGATAGCATCTACCATGTCTGATTACAGTCCCAGTTAAGCTCAATACTAGAGGCCTTTGACCTCTTACATAAACCCAATTCGATCACCTATGATCGATCAAATCTCCTTCACATATGATATTTCATTGCACGACCATGACACATGATCTACAATGAGATCTTACACCAATTTATACAAACCCTATGGACTAAACCAATTAGGTCGGCCACCTAAAAGATATTGCAATAAGGTCATTACATACATCCATATTACAATGATATGACACATGGGCTTTAAACCAAAACAACATTAACCAATCCATAAATCATCCTAGTAATGTGTAGAGAACACGTTAACATGATACCGGTTCATAACCTAGATAGGCACTAGACCTAATCTGGGTCCACCATGCCAAAGTGATGTCTTCAATCAGTCGAGGCACAATCAAGGATCACCTTTTGCATCCTAAATTCCATCTAGAAGTCGCACCAACACCACTTGTGCATCTTGTCAAAGATTCTCAGTAAAAGCTCTGCCGGTAAAACCTTAAACCCTTATCGGTAACACAAGTTCTTCTACTAGTAACCAAAACCTGTCTGCCGGTAACCAACCATAACAGCTAGTATTGACATCAATGATAAAACATCAATTCAACACAATCAATTATGTGAATCTCAAAGCTGACTACTCCCCCCGAGTAGTAGCACCACTGCATCAAACCTGGAGAAAAGGATAAAGATGATGATGCATATCAAACTGATGGTCTACTCCATCAATTAAGTTTCTGCTAGAGGGGTAGATACCCCTAACCTATCTCTCAAACACTCAAATGATTCCTTAGACAATGGTTTAGTGAATATATCTGTAATCTGTTCTTTAGTGTTCACATAAACCAATTTTACTTCCTTTTCTTCCACCTTGTCCTTCAGAAAGTTATATTTTATTGATATGTGCTTAGTCTTAGAGTGAAATACCGGATTCTTAGACATGTCAATAGCTGTAGAGTTATCACAATAGATAACTACCGGTTCACTACAATTTACCTTGATATCCTTCAACGTTTGCTTCATCCACAAGACTTGAGGGCAATTAGTTGCTGCTACAACATAATCAACTTCTGTAGTAGATAAAGAAATGTATGGCTATTTTTTGCTGATCCATGAAATCAATTTCTTTCCAAGAAAGAAATATCCACCAGAAGTGCTCTTCCTATCATCAGTATCTCCTGCCCACTCTGAATGCCCACTCTGAATCTGTATATGCACATAAAGTGAAGTTATCATCTCTAGAATACCATAAGCCATATTTTGTTATTTCTTGCAAGTACCAGAATATCCTATTTATTGCACATTCATGATTTTCTTGAGGATTACTTTGATATCTTGATACAATACTTACTACATTCATAATATCCGGTCTAGTCTGAGTTAGATATAACAAGCCACCAATCATAGACTTATACCTTGTCAAATTTACCGGTGCAGATGTGTCTTTGATAGATAACTTCTCACTTGTCACCATAGGAGTATTTACCGGTTTGGAATTATCCATACCAAACTTCTTCAACAATTCCCTTAGATACTTAGTTTGATATATAAAAATGCCTTTGTCAGTTTGAGTAATCTGCAAACCTAAGAAAAATCTCATCTCACCAATCATGGACATTTCAAATTCATTCTTCATATTATTAGAGAATTCCATGCACAATTTATCTTCACCTCAAAAAATGATATCATCAACAAATACTTCAATAATTAGAATATCATCATCAATGATCTTATAATATAAATTACTGTCACCACTACCTTTACTAAAACCAAGCTTCAAAAGATATTTATCCAACCTTGCATACCAAGCTCTAGGAGCTTGTTTCAATCCATATAATGCATTCCTTAACTTGCAAACCATATCTTTGTCATCTGTCAGTGAAAATCTATCACACTGCTCAATGTATACCTCTTCCTCAAGTTCACCATTCAAAAATGCACATTTAACATCCTTTTGATAGACCTTATAGTTCTTGTAAGTTGCATAGGTAAGAAATAGTCTAACAACTTCAATTCTAGCTACAGGTGCAAATGTCTCACCATAATCAATTCCTTCCATTTGAGAATATCCTTTACAAACTAGTCTAGCATTGTTTCTTACAACTTGACCATCCTCATTTAGTTTATTTCTAAAAACCCATTTAGTTCCAATAGCATTCTTATTTTTAGGCTGGGGAACTAAAGTCCAAGTGTTATTCTTCTCTATCTGATCTAATTGTTAGGGTAACCGATGGACAACTGAGAGGGGTGGGGTGAATCAGTTGTCAACATATTATATTAATCAAACCATTTTAGAACCTTTAACTAGAGCACATAAACATTGAATACCAAAATAGAAGAAACAAATACCAGAAAGCAATAAAACTTAAAAAAGAAACAAAGAATTAACACAATGCAACCATACCACATAACACCATGATTTATATGTGGAAAACCCGGTAAAGGAAAAAACCACGGTGGGAATCCTACCCACAGTCAGATGATACTTCTGCTAAAAGTATGTGATACAATAAGGGGCTTGCACATGCAAGAAGGCACACTTCCTAGAGAGAACTACTCATTACAAAGGAGTCTCACTGACTACAGAGAGGTTATAACCACCTCAATATAATTTGACAACAATCCAGAAGAATGAATTGCCAGAGATAGCATCTACCATGCCTGATCACAGTCTTGGTTAATCTCAATACCAGAGGCCTTTGACCTCTTACATAAACCTAATTCGATCACCTATGATCAACCAGATCTCCTTCACATATAATATTTCATTCCATGATCACGACACACGATCTACAATGAGATCTTACACCAATTTATACAAAACCTAAGGCCTAAACTAATTAGGTCGGCCAACTAAAAGATATTACAATAAGATCATTACATACATCCATATTACAATGATATGCCATGTCAGCTTTAGACCAAAATAATATTAACCAATCCATAAATCATCCTGGTAACGTGTAGAGAACACATTAACATGATACCGGTCCATAACCTAGATAGGCACTAGACCTAATTTGGGTCCACCATGCCAAAGTGATGTCTTCAATCAATCGAGGCATGATCAAGGATCACCTTTTGCATCTTGAATTCCATCTAGAAGCCACACCAACACCACTTATGCATCCTGTCAAAGATTCTCAGTAAACGCTCTACCGGTAAAACCTTAAACCCTTACCAGTAACACAAGTTCTTCTACTAGTAACCAAAACCTGTCTGTTAGCAACCAACCATAACAACTAGTGTTGACATCAATGATAAAACATCAATGCAACACATAATCAATTCCTCCATATTGGTAATAGTCTATAGCAACAGAGTTATCATAGTGAATAACTACTGGTCCAATGCAATGCACTTTTATGTCCTTCAACATTTGCTTCATCCATAGAATTTGTGTATAGTTAGTAGCAGCAACAACATACTCAGCTTTAGCAGTAGATAAAGAAGTACATGATTGTTTCTTGTTGATCCATGAAACCAACTTCTTCCAAAGAAAGAAAGATCCACTAGAATTACTTTTCCGGTCATCAACATCACCTGCCCAATCTGCATCTGTATATGCACATAAAGTAAAGTCATAATCCTTAAGGTACCACAAACCATATTCAGATGTACCTTGTAATTATCTAAAAATTCTTTTAACCACACTCTCATGATTTTCTCTAGGATCACTTTGATATCTAGATGCAATGCAAACAACATTCATTATATCAGGCCTAGTCTGAGTCCAATATAGCAAACCTCCAATCATAGACTTGCATCTTGTAGGATTTACAAGTGCAGATTCATCTTTCCTTGTCAATTTCTCACTTGTAACCATAGGAGTACTTACCAGTTTAGAGTTTGCCATACCAAATTTCTTCAATAATTCCCTAGCATACTTAGTTTGATAGATGAAAATACCTTTATTAGTCTGAGTATCTGCAAACCTAAGAAAAATTTCATTTCCCCAATCATAGACATTTCAAATTCTTTCTCCATATTTTTAGAAAATTCCATGCACAACTTATCTTCACTTCCAAAATAAATGTCATCAACAAAAACCTCAATAATCAGTATATCATCATCAGTGACTTTATAATATAGATTATTGTCAGCATTACCTTTAGTGAAACCAATCTTCAAAAGACATTTGTCTAACCTTGCATACCAATCTCTAGGTGTCTGTTTCAATCCATATAAAGCTTTCCTTAACCTACAAACCATGTTTTTATCATCTGAAAGTGAAAAACCATCAGGTTGCTCAATATAAACTTCCTCATCGAGATCTCAATTCAAAAAGGCACACTTAACATCCATCTGATAAACCTTGTAGTTTTTATATGCAACATAGGCAAGAAATAATCTTACAACTTTAATCCTAGCTATAGGTGTAAAAGTTTCACCATAATAAGTTCCTTCATTCTGAGAATATCCTTTACAAACCAATCTATCTTTATTCCTTACAACTTTTCCATCTTCAATCAATTTATTCCTAAAAACCCATTTAGTTCCAATAACATTCTTATTTTTAGGCTTGGGAACTAAAGTCCATGTGTTATTCCTCTCTACCTGATCTAATTCTTCTTTCATATCTTTCATCCAACACTCATCTTTACATGCTTCAATTACTGATACCATTTCAACTTGAGAAATTAAACATACCTCATTAGCTGCCAATCTCCTTCTTGTCATCACTCCATTGTTCTTATCCCCAATGATCTGATGTTCTAAATGATTCATCCTTACATACCTAGGAGTCTTCTGATTCTTTGTTCCTCTTCCCTGTTCTTCAAGTTACTGTTGAATTTTCTGATACTGTCGGAGTAATTGGTTCAACATTCTATTCTAGTAAAGGTGTTACTTGGTTCAGTTATGATCATTTCCACTGCCGGTTCTTGCTTATAAACTCTGATTTGACTTCTATTCGGCTCATCCACCTTGACATTAGTGCTCTCCACAATTCTCTGAAATCTCTTGTTATAACATCTATATGCTTTTCTTTCATTAGAATAACCAAGAAATGTTTCTTCATCACATCTAGGATCAAACTTTCCAATGATATCATCTCTCCTAATATAACATTTACTACCAAATATTTTGAAATACTTAATTGTAGGTGTATTGCCAAACCATAATTCATAAGGTGTCTTACCGGTTTCTCCTTTGATATGTACTTTGTTGAATGTATAGACTGTTGTGCTCACTTCTTCTCTCCAGTAGATATGAGGTAGATTAGCTTCCATCATCATAGTTATAGCAACATCCAAGATAATTATGTTCTTCCTTTCCACAACTCCATTTTGCTGAGGTGTCCGGGGAGCAGAAAATTGTCTCCTTATACCATGCTTCTCACAAAAGTTATTAAACTCATTGGATGTGAATTCTCCACCATGATCCGACCTTAAACACTTAATCTTTAATCCTCTCTCTGTTTCAACTTTATCTTTAAAGATTTCAAACTTTTCAAAAGCCTCAGATTTCTCCCTTATAAAAGTAACCCACATCATTCTAGAATAATCATCAATGATTAGCATAAAATATCTATCACCTTGAAAACTTTTAATTCTAGTAGGGCCACACAAATCAGTATGAATAAGATCAAGAACATTATTAGATTTGTCTTGTATACTCTTAAAAGAGGTTCTGACCCATTTTCCCATTTGACATTCTTTACATACTGGATTATAGGGCTTCACAATCTTAGGTATATCTCTAACTGCCTCAGTTGAACTGATCTTCACAATACAATCAAAATTCACATGACATAGCCTTTTATGCCATAGCCAACTCTCGTCAATTTGTGCAATCAAACATGTCTTCTCACCGGAATTCAAATGAAATATATTACCTTTTGTCCGAGTACTAGTTGCAATCTCCAAACCAGATCTATTAATGATTTTGCATTTTTCATCCTTGAATTGTAATTGAAATCCCTTATCCACTAGTTGTCCTACACTCAAAAGATCATTCCTTAAACCTTCAACATAATAAACATTATCAATATTGTGCTTACTATCCAATGATATAGTTCCTTTTCCCTTGATCATACATGCTTTGTCATCTCCAAATCTAACCAGACCGCCATCAAATTCTTGCAAAGATAGAAACTTCCTTTTATCTCCAGTTATATGATGTGAACATCCATCGTCAATTACCCATTCATTATTATCTTCAATTTTAGTAGCAAGTGCCTTCTCTTTAGGTACATTCTCTTCCAGTGCTGGAACATCTTCCTTGATAGCCAGGAACACCCATTCATTTCCATTGTCGGAACCACTAGTAGAGTCTTGTGTCGATTCATCATTAGAATTAGTCACACCTTCCTCATCCGCAAAGTAGCATGATTTATCTCTATTTTTCCTATGCTTATACTTGTTCTGATATCCAAGGTTAGGCTTAAAAGATCTTCTAGCACTTTCTTCAAATCTTGAATTCCTTTCAGGACATCTAGATGTAAAATGACCTATCTTATTACATGCAAAACATTTAAAAGGTGCTTTTACTTCATACTTACTTCCTACCGGTCCTTTAGGTACTCTTTTAGCAAATAGGGCTTCAAGTTGCTCAAATTATTCATCTTCTCTCTTTGTATCATCCAATTCCTTTGCATACAAAGCTCTCCAATCTTTCTTGCCGGTTGATGATGTAAATGCATGAAAAATGGGTTTAGACTGGTCCAAATTATTCATGCTCAAAAGCATATAATTTCCCAACCAAGGTATCTCTATTGATAGAAGTATTTGCCATTGTTCTCAATTTATTCATTGTAGTAGCCTTCATCTTCAAGTTTAGCAATCTTAATAGTAGGGTCACCTTCATTAAGAGTCTCCAACTTGTCCCATATAGCCTTTGCTGATGATTTGTTTGTTAATCCCATTATTTGTTGATCAAAAAGTGCACACAAGAGGGCTTCTCTTGCTCTACAATAATTCTCAAGCTCCTTATCCAGGTTTTCCAAAGGAGGATTGCCAGATGCTGGATTAAAAGGAGTAACACCATTCTCTTTGATTTCCCAAATTTCCTTACCGAGACATCTCAGATGAGTCTCGATCTGAATCTTCCATACTCTATAATTTGTTCCATCAATCCTAGGAATATCTTTTCGAAAGATAGCGGAAGATGAACTAGATGAACTTGAACTATTAGTCACCATAGGATCTTCCTCAAGTGGTTAAGATTCTATAGAGAGGACCAGAGCTCTGATACCAATTGAATTCAAATAACCAGAAGACAACTGAGAGGGGGGTGAATTAGTTGTCACCAGATTACAGAAACCTTAAGCAATTAAAACTTTAATACCGAAACCTAAAAGATCAATATTGGAATTCATAAACCAATTACCGAAATAATAAATAAACCAATTAAGCATAAACAACAATCAGAGAATAAATACTATCCACATGACGCCAAGATTTGTATGTGGAAAACTCAGTAAAGAGAAAAACCATGGTGGGAAGCCTACTCATAGTCAAATAATACTTCTATAGTAAGTATGTGATTACAAATGAGGGGCATACACTTGTAGGAAGGCCAACAAACTAGAGCACAATGCTCATTACAAAAGGAGTCTCACTGACTACATAAAAATCCAGACTACAATCTGAAAGAAGTAATGAACTGCAATGATAGCATCTCCTATGCCTGATTACAGTTCTAGTAAAGCTCAATACCAGAGGACTGAATCCTCTTACATAAACCCAACTTGATCACCAATGATCAACCAAATCCTCTGCCTGAATGATTATTACATTATTTCCTCCTATACATATCCATATCCCTTCATATAATCTACAATGAGATATCACATCGTATATATACAAACCCTCGACCACAAACAATAAGGTTGGCCACCAGACAATAAAGTAATTACATAATTACAAAACATGTTGTCCAAAGCCCAAACAAATAATATCCAACCCATAAGACTTCCCAGAAACACATCGAGAAGTCCAATCAACACGTTACATTAAGTTGGTCCATAACCTAGATAAAATGGGACCCAATTTAGGTCTACACATGCTAAAGAAATGATCCCAATCAACCAAGTCTCAAACACGATCACCATCAACATCCTGAATCTCTACTAGAAGGTGCACCAACATCACTTATGCATATCTTCAATGATCTTCAACAAAGCTCTGCCGATGAAACCCTCACTGGATCAATAAACCAAGCTTACAAACATACAGGATAACATCCGATCACTAGATCAAAACAAACTGACTGAACATGAATCTGAGTAGCATGAATAAGACAATTCCATAACCCAAACATATCAGATCATCATGATCTAATCCAACCAGAAACCAAGCAACCTACCAGGACCAAAAGGATACCGGTAAAGCAGCCAGAACAACTAGTGTTGACATCAATGACAAAAAATCAATGCAAAGCATAATCAATTCGTCTAAATATCCAACAATATTTTCTTCTAAATTATCTCCTAGATCAGGAAAAAATTCCTTACATTCAGAGCCAAAACCTTCAAAGAAAGTTGTGATGAACATACCTGCGCTTTGCAGGAAATTATCAATTTGTTTATTATTTTCAAACACCTACCAAGATTTAGAATTATCAGGCATGTTAGGATGATAAACTATCTCAATCCTATATGTTTCCTCCTTAAAATCAGGATGAGGAAGCAAAAGAGAAGCTAATACAACAAGTGAATCAGCCCAAGTATTCTGATCTCTAGGAATTGCCTCAATTGAAAATGCATCAGAACTTTCAATCTGATCCCAAACCCTATTTCTGTAATGTTTTAACCTTTCATTCTTTACAGTAAAGATACTTCTTATTTTCTTAACAATCAACTCAACATCCCCTTTAGCTTGAAGCATCTTTATCCCTTTCTTTTTAGCCTCCTCTAACCCCAATAATAGAGCTTCATATTCTGATGTATTATTAGTGTTCTTGAACTCCCATTTAAAAGAAAAAGGAAATTTCTTATTATTAGGAGAAATCAAAACAACTCCTACACTTGAACCAACTGTCGAACAACTACCATCAAATTCCATGATCTAGAGATTATCAGAGCAATTAGGTTCAAGTATAGGGATTTCATTCTGATCCTTAGAGGAAATCATGTAATTACCAAAGTCACACTCCTAATACAATATTTGGGACTTAGGATCATCAGAAGGAAACACAGTAAATTTTGCCTTAGTTTTAGGTTGCAACACCACTTTTTGTTTTCCTACTGGAATTGTTGCTTGTGACCAATACATTTTAATCTCTCCACCTAGATCTTTACAAAAATTTCTACTTAGCAGCATGCCATAACTGGCAGGTATATCAACCACAAGAATAGTCAATTTCACTCTTTTACTAAGATGAGCTGCTAGAGCTACTTGCACATCGTTAATTTTCCCAAGCAGAGGAATTTGTTTTGAATCCATGAAGAACATCCACCAAATGTATTTGTGAGGGATAGGCCTAAAGCCTTAGCTATGACAGAAGACATGATATTATTTGATGCGCCAAAGTCTATAATGCAATTACTAAGTTTGTGACCATTGATGAACAAAGATACATAAAAAGGATTAGGCTTTGGGTTAAATGAAGGAGTAGAATCATTAGGCTCATTTGCACTCAAATCGGGGGTAGGCTCAACCGAATCAAATAAAGAAATAAGAACTTCAACATGGGAAGACTCAACATTAATGGAATATTGACTACTAGACTCATATTGAGGATCTTCATCTTTGACGTATTTTATTAAATTATCTAGTTCCTTAGAGTTTAATCTAAGATATTCAACAGATTTGAATTTTTGATGACTTACAAAATTCTATGATATCAAATGAAGCCTTAGGATTAGGTCTCTTTAACAATTGAGCCTCTTGAACTTTTAAACTACTAGCAGGGGTACAAGTTTGAAGTTCCTTACCTTTGGTTGATATTTTTGGAGGAGTTGCATCATTTGTAGCTCTGAAATTACACTGATTCCTAGTCAATACAACACACAAAGGATCTTCTAAATTAACCAATATATCATCTCCCCTTTCTGAATCTGATTCATACTCCAAGAAGAGAATTCTAGAGTTTCTAGGCAGCTCATAATTTCTCCCATCATCTACAATCTCTTCCACAGTTTCTCTTGTATTATTCATCTGTGCATAATGCACCATTTCTAGCCAAGAACTTCCGTCATGGTCATCCATCAAATGAAAGATACACATGTTGCCTTTGCCAGGAGGAGTCCAATAGAAAGCCTCTGCTACGCAGATGGGAGTTGTAATGTCTTATTACTGACATTTGCTGGCTGATTATAATTTCTTCTGGGAATATCCTAGTAAGGCTGTTGAAAAGAGGTATTAGCTTTTGGCAACTGTCTCTTTAATGCTATAACATAATTGACCAGCCTTTGTATCATTGGGTCAAAAAAAGTTCAAGGCTGATCATTTGGTGTTTGGACCTCTTTTTTCCATTTACCAGCTATGATTAAATCATCCTCTAACTCAATAGCTAATGTTTTGGTTGTTGCCAGATTAGCTACCCTTTGTCTCTTGAGATGAAAGCCTATATTAGGGGGCATTGAGTTGAGAGTGAAACGCTTTTGGTTATCAGCAGAAGGCCTTTTACTTGCTAGAATTTTATTGACAATCTTATAATACTTGGCCACAAATTCCCTCATAGGCTCATTAATTTATTTTTTTAACTGAGTCAGTTGAGCAAGAAGAGAATGCTCATGCTCTGCACTTTTAAACCTGGCTTCAAATCTTGTTCTCATATCATCCCAAGTGGAAATTGAACCATTTGGTAAATGATAAAACCACTCTGCCAGAACATCAGTTAATTTTTGTACAAAAATTCTCACAACCACATCTTCATGTTGAACACCTAATACACCACATGCTAAGTTAAAATCATTCAAATGTTCATCAATTCATGTTTTTCCATCTCCATTGAACTTTGGTGGATTATCTTTCAATCCTTTAGGAAGGGCATTAAAATTAGCTCCCAAATTCAAGGGTCCTATAGAAGCTCCCCACGACTGAGCCATTGGAAGGGTGAAAGGTACAAGATCGATAACAATAGGCAAGGCAGTTCCGTACAAGATTAGGGCTTGACAGGTAGGAGATGTGGAAGGCCTGGGATAGGGAGAAGGTGGTCTACTTCTGGCTCACCTTACGCGAGGAGGGGTAGCAGAAAAACTAAGATTTTGTAACTCCTATAAAATAGGATCAACAACTCCTTCTCTCCTTAAGGATCTAGTATATCTCCTAGACTCTAGTCTACTGCAATTATAATTAAACTATGACTTCCTGTTTGTTTCAATATTTTAATAAATAAATTACACAATAGGACAATTAATTGCACGAGATAGCCCCATTTTTCTCATGTATAGGCAACCATTCTTGATTTGATCTCCCCAATAGAGTTGCCAAAAATATGTTGGTTAACAGATTTGTCCTTTAATAAAACTAAAATAATACCACTCTATTGCCCCTTAAAAGAACAAAACATTAACCAAATTGTTGGGTAAACTTGTGAAAGTTTCCCTCTGAATTTTGTGAGGTACAACACCCTCTTAGATTTTCAATGAATGTAAACAAGAAAATAAATTACGCATATACTTTTAACCAGAAAGTACAAAAGGCATTTTCATATATACACATCACTATGCTGTAAATGCAACTTTTTGCAATATATTTATTAAATGACAAAGCTCAAAGACTTTGTTATGTTTCACATTTCTCATGCAAAGAAACTTTCAGACCAAATTCCCTCTTAAATGCATAACATTCCTTAAAGAAACAAAAGACTATTTTGACATAAATGAACTCTAACAGAAATTCAATTTCATTCATCAAACACACAGATTTGAAACTCCAAAATAATCACTTTCATTCATTCATAGATAAATGAGTATTTCTTTTTGAAACATTATGCAACTGCAAAATAAAATGTATCAATTCTGAAAGCCAAAAATTATCGGACCTTCACATAGTCTTTTTAAAACATATAAATAACCATAGATCGGCTAACTATAATTTAGGGAAACACAAAGTTACATAACTCTGCCCCTAAGTCAAGATTTGGTTTTTAAAACATAACCAAAAAACTAAAATTTGAAACTGTCCTATAATTTATCACTAAATAATTTCCAAGTGCTTGCATGACCGAGATTGTAGCTATGGAAAGAGATCTTCAGGCTAGTTTTGCACTGTGTTGGTGACACGTTTCCAATCTAAATGAGCGACTGAAAATTTTTGTATAACGACAAAGTTTGGAATTCTGATGTGAGCAATCCTCTGACGCCATATTTCCTTGTCTCGTTGAACATGGGCCATAATATCTACATGACTTCCCAAGTGTTCTACGCACAGGAAAAGGAGGGACTTGATCTTCACCATAGTTGAGAAGTCATTTGTTGTTAGAGTTTTTGCTTCTCTAACATAATTAATTTTCCCTTCAAAAGAATAAGTAATGACTTCCAAAATTTCTAGCATTTTCTCGTCCTCCTTTAGACACTTGATTCCTATTCATTTCAAATCATTCTGCATCGATAGAAGGAGTTGAGCTAACTTGTCCCACAATTTGACAGATTCTTCACATCCCTGTTCTACTACAAAATTTCACCACTCAATGTTTTTCTTGCATACATAGAGGATATTATTATCCAAGCCCTGCATTGGTTTTTTTGACTGAAACTTCATGATGCCATACTTTTGTACATCAACCATTTGAGCTACCACAACTCTCCACTTGGTTTCCTCCTTCTTCCAATTGACAATTTCTGTCTGTAGCTCTCTCATTATAGTTATGGTGTTTTCATACACCTTGTTGAGATTCTTGAAGTATTCCATGCCAGATTGAGTGATCCCCACAAACCATTCTAGGAAAATCTCTGTCACCATCTTACTTTTTTGAATTTGACCTAAATGTTTTTAATTAATAGGTGACATAGGATCAAATGACATGGGCAACTGTGAAATCGGCTGGGCATTGAGATTATGAATAACATCTATGTACTCTGCCATATGCCCCAATGTTTCCTTGCAATCTTGTTTATCCCTTTCATCCATCCATGTCCCACTTATTATTCTTTTGGTGGAGGCCTGCAAATGGTGAACATCCACTATCTATGATCCAACTCCCAAATCAATTTTTTCAACAATGAAATCCTTTTCTCAATGATTTTCTATTTCTTTATTTGAAATAGGACAAGCTATTTCAACAGTCTAATTGCTTGTATCCCGATCAAAATCTATTTTTGAAACTGTCTTCAGCCTTTTGGACTTTGGTATTTTGCCCAAACATTTACTGACCATATCTTCAATAGGAATAGAAGTAGGAACCACATTTCTCTTTTCTCTATTAAGGGCAGTGTCTAACCAATGGGGAGCACTGGAATCAACATCCTTCTTTTCTTGGAATGGTTCAGAACTAACATTTTCCAAAATCAATGAACCTCAAATGCCTGCTTCTTCTTATTCAGGTTTTTCAGTGTCACCAACTTCCATGGAAGACATCTCCATATTTTGTTCTACCATTATATTCTCTACCTCTGGAGATCCTTCCAAATCAACCACTACTATGTTTTCTGACAACTTTTTGCCCTTGTTCATGGTTCTTGATCTCGTGACAGGGGTTGGAAGCTGTCTAACAAGGGACTTCTTTGAACCTTTGTTAGTATCTACCTCTAGTTTAACCTTGACACCACCTGCAAGATCTCTTATATGCTTCCTTCACATATTTTATTTATCGATGCATATTCCTTAACTACCAAAGCAAAACATGGGTCAACCAAACTCATAGATATGAACCCATAAGAACAACACTCTACGCATAGCAATTCCAAACTCCATGATATAGATACCATGCATACGACACATGTCAAAACACAAAATATGATAGATACAATTGACATGACATATGCTGGAACACATACAATTGATACCGAGATAGAATATACATGAAAATAAGTACAATGTAAGATTCTAGAGATGAGGATCTTCCAGAAATGACTCCAGTAGATCATATCTCATATCTTTTGGCTTCACCTCTCATACATAGCTATCTTCCAACAATACCAAAAAAAATTACAATATCAAAACTATAACATCAACATCATACACCGACAACATACACCATCTAGTCCAAACAGGATAACCATATTTGGTATCAATGAAAAAAATGACAGTATTAAGACAATTCTAACAATCTTCCTCTTTGTCATTGATGGCAAAACATCTCAAAAAGAAACATATTTGCATATGACTTGGTGCAAGAGCACCTCCTCACTCATCAGACCTCCATAAGGTCAAATATGGGAGACAAGTGTTTTTATGGATTCTAATTGTAAATAAGGTAAATTATGATCATTTTTGATGTAATAAGGTCATCTATACCAATATTTGTTATGTCTAGTCATAGGTTACTCATATTGGCAAAATTGCTCAAGATTGCTCAAAAGTTGTAAAAAGTTGTCAAAGAGTGCTCAAGGTGTCTAAATGACCCATTTTGATGTAAAATGTGATGTGAAGATTTTATTGTGTCCATTTGGACCTATTTTGATGTTTTGGGGGTCATAGGTTTGTCTAAGGTCAAAGTTGTCAATATTACAAAATGTTGTCACAAAATTGTCAAGTTTACATTTGCACAAAAGTTGCAATATTCTACCCAGCGTACATATGGTTTGAAATGTAGTTAGAGAAGTTGTAACCACCATGTGGATGCATAAATAGATCTTGGGAAGTTCAAACAAAGGGTTGTTGTTGAATGTATGAAGGAAAAATCAACGAAATCTTGAAACTTACTGCACTTCCCTATGTTTCTCCATGTCACAGTCTGCTCCAAGGAGTTGTTCATCAAAAAGACTTATTAATTTGATTTGAAAAATTATTTGTTATTATTCTTTAATTATTATTCTTCCCTTTCCAAGTGGTTTCATTTGATTTGGTGCACTGTAGAATAAGATATCTTGTTTTTTCTTAAAAAATTTCAAAACCCCAAACTAGGGTAATCCGAGACAGAGGAAAATGTAAAACTTTTTATATTAATTATTGAAACACCATCAAATGGATGAAAAATATTGTAAATATGTATCTCTTTGTCTTTTAATGATTTCAAGGTTTCATGATGGAGTTGGCAAGTGCTAAAGAAGAGTACAAGAACTAAAATCCCTATCTCAGTCTGAGAAATCAGAACTTTGGTGGTGATTTGGAAGGATAAATGTAAGGTGAGAGCCTTGAAGGGGTGGTGAAGGAATAGAAGGGTGTGTGGAGTATCTAAGGACATGTTCTCAACATTGGTAACCTTGAACAAGATAAAGAGATTAAAAACCCTTGGTTGTCCTAAACCTTATGCTTGACTGTCACAATTTGACAGTGACTTGAATTTCTACACTTTACATGCTTTAGAGTGGATTTGGGGATAACTTGGAATTCAGGGGGGGTAGTATGAAGATTCCCCATAATCATGGATTTCATTTAAAGGGTTGAGAGTTTTGAATGATCCCTCAAATCATGAGTGTCCCCATCTTGTACATGACTGTCCTAAAAGTTGATTTTTGTCCCTATGAACATAGTTGAGACAACAAGGTGTTAAGATGTTTCCTTGGGTGATTGGGAGGGTAGAGAGAGCCTTGTCTAGGCATGTTGGGAGTATTTGAAAGTGTGTCTAAAAAAAAGAGTATTCTGTTCACCTAGGACTGTCCAAATGACGTGTTTAAGACCATTGGAATGAGTTTTGGCAACCGGGTGTCATGAAGAGTTAAAGGGTGGATGTAAGAGTTGAACCTTGTGAGTTTGGCAAAGGAAAGGAGTATGAGAATGTGTGGATGATAACCCTTAGGTTGGTGGATGATTTGTGATTTTTTGAGTCCTTATTAAGGAAAGGTGTCGATGAATTGTGAGTAAGAACACCTAAATGAAGGAACACACCTACTAGATAGGTGAGTTGGGATAGATTGTCCCTTAGTTGGTGAGTTTATATGTGGAATCTCTGCATCAAATTGGTATCAGATCAAGGAAGTAGGTCCCTAAAGAAGATAGTTGGGATTTGAGAAAAGAGTAAGTAAGAGGTTAAAGACAAGACTCCTCTTAAGAGTGTGGGTACTTCTAGAGAGTTGTAGGAGTTGAAGAAGAAGAATTCCAGGTTGCAAGAATCCTACAATGTTGTGATGGCAAGGCCTGAAGCCTTAGAATCTAATAAAAGAAGGAATGATGATATAATAGATGTGAGTGATGAAGAGGAAGAAGAAGAGGAGTTTCAAGAAGCAGAAGGGGAAGAGCAGATAGATCCTGAAGAGCAATAAACACTCAAATTGTTAAAGGAAGTGAAAGGTGATCAGTATAAGGCAAGAGTTGACCTACCTATGTATGGTGGGAATCTGAATGAAGCAGATTTGCTTGATTGGGTAGTATCTATGTACATATATTTTGAGAGTGAAGATGTACGAGATGATCAAAGGGTCAAAGTGGCAAAGATAAAGTTGAAAGGACATGCTCTCCTATGGTGGGATTATGAACAGGCAGAAGAAGGAAGAAAGGCAAGGAAAAGATCATCTCATGGGACAAAATGGTGGCAAAAATCAAAGGTAATTTTCTTTCTAGAGACTATGAAGTTCAGTTGTTTAAGATATTGCAAAGTTTAAAATAGAGGGGTTTAGATGTGAAAAATTATACTGATGAATTTTATAAGTTGAGTATAAGAGTAGGAAGGGATAAGGATGAAATTGAAAAGGTGGCTAGGTATCTTGGAGGACTTAGGTTCAATATTAAAGATGAGTTGGTAATTACTAACCCCAAAAGTGTGGAAGAATGTTTCCAATTGGCACTCAAGGTTGAGGAGTAAGTCAAAAGAAGGTAATGAAAATCCATAAGAGGAAGAGGCAGCAACAATAATAGAGGTAGAGGTGCACTTCCTTCACAAAAACAAACCCCTTAGGATCAAGGTGATACAAGCAAAGGTAAAGAACAATCATTTTTTGATTCTAGAGGTGGATTTGGTAACAATAGAGGCAAATTTGGTAGAGGTTCTAATCAATTCTCTAGTAGATGTTATAATTGCAATGAATTCGGTCATCCTTATTTTAAATGTCTTGAAAAGACAACATCATCATCATCTAAGGTTGACAAAAGGGTTGCATTTGCACAAGAATAGGAGGTTGATAGTTCAAAGGTGGTTGGATGTAATTTTGAAGTTGGACAGAGTTTGATGATTAAGAAGACTATTTTGAAGTCCCCACAAGGGAATGAACCCATACAAATAAGAAGCCTCTTTAGAAAAAGGTAACAATGCAAAGGTAATTTTTGTACTATTATTGTTGATTCAGGTTCTACTGATAACATGGTTTCTACTGAAAAGGTTGAGAAATTGTGTTTGGAAAGGATACCTCATAAGAATCCTTATAGAGTTTCCTGGGTTAATGATGATGTTACTTTGTTGATGAAGGAACACACAAAGGTTGATTTTCAGGTTGGTCAGTACAGAGATAGTAAAATATTTATGTTTGGTAAGAAGACACTACTCAAGGATGAGAAAGTTGTAGCCAATTAAAGGTTAGAGAAGGCTGAAAATAGTGGTTTGTTTGCAGGGGTAATGATTGGATCAGTTATGTGTCCTTTTGTGAAAGAAAAGGTCAGAAAAGAACATGTAAATGTGGGTGTTAAGGGGAAGGTACAACAAGAAGAGACTGACCAAGTGTTGGAGAGGGTGCAAGTGCAAGCACCACAAGGCAATTCTTGGTATCAACCTATTGGTAAACAAATTTGTCACTTAAAAGTCTTAACTATGTGCCCAATGGAGGAGCGACAAAAAAAGTTCCCAATAGTTGGAGAGATCATTCTGTGGAGCACGATCTTCCTCTATGTTTAAGAGGGGAAACTCCCTCGTATGACAGGTGTATTTGTATTTTTGAGGATAATTAACCTTGTGAATGAAAACAAAAAATTACTACAAATGGATTTAGAAGGAATCTTCACAACAAACATATGATTGCCACTTGGATTCCATTGACTTTTAAATCTATCACTATCAACTCTAGACTACACATGAGGAGAGAGTGATACAACACATTTAACTTGCATAACATTTATATATATTTCTAAGATACCAAAGAAACTAGTAACGTTATATGACCATTGTCTTCATGAAACTGGGAAAGTAATTTGCAGGCTTGCTATTGAAATATCATATGACAATCACATAACATCAAGAAAATGAACACTTAACAATCATAGGAGCACTCCCAATTTGCCTTGTATTAAAAAATGATGAAGTAATACAATCCAAAATTTTCAGCTCTCCCCAAAATCATAAAATCCAAAAGTCCTTTTTTTCATCTACGTTTCTAGCATTTATAGTCTCTTCAAATAACTACTTCATAACTAACTTGATTTTGAGTTAGTAACTAACTCATTTATGCACAAATTACAATAAGTTAATAACTAGCACATTTATGCATGGAAAGAGTCAACCTATTAACCTTGACTCTATGCTATGGAAAATCAGCAATAAACTGAAGACTAACCACATATCACATAAAAAAAATAAAATATACAAAGATGTGAACATGATGTTACTTTTGACATTAAAAAAGTATGCTGATTGATTATTTTCTTCTATTGAATTGGTGCTTTGGCTTTGAATGACTTGTATGCTTTGAGCGTGTCCACCATGAACTTGTACCTGGGAATGATCAAATTATCCATTTTTAGTTTGGCAATTGCTTGATTATCTTGAATATTGACCAAATCCCGAAAATATGAAGACATATCACAAGCTTCTAAGGCAACTGAAACAACACTGAGTCTCTTCATCTTATTTGCATCTAACACCTGTACGTCTGTTAACTAAAAATTAATTTTGTCATGAAACTTGGTTAAGAACAGTTGCTTGTCCATTTGCTGAAATTGCTCTTTTATCGATATATCACCAATGATATTCATTGTATCTTCTTTAATCTTCATCTTTATCTGTTCACAACCTATCAAGAGTTTTTGGTATTCATCCAAGCATTGCTTGATATTCTCGATTTTCCAACTTATACTTCCGCACCATGTATGTGACTGATTTTCTTCTTTATGAGAGAAGACCTTCTCAACAATGAGTACATTCATGTCTGTTTTTGCCATCTTTTGGAATTCCCATAAAGTATCTTGCCAAGACATCTCTAGTTCTTTAGCATTCTTCAATTCTACTGCAATTTCCTGTTCCTGTGCATCCAACTTAGTGTGAATATCTCTGGCCTTCTCAATAAAATCTCGTGCTTCGGATTTCATTTGATTAATCCAATCTTCTAGCATTCTACTTTATTTCCTGCATTTGTGTATATCTTCCATTACCTTTTTCTCACTAATTCCTTCTATGTGTGTCAACGTAGAAGTTGAAGCCAACTCCAATTGTGTATTTGAATAATCCACAATAGATTTGATGTAGGATGAAAGAACTTGAATTTGCTGCTTAAGTTGATCTTTCGTGTCCTTATCTTTATTTGCTTTATCGATAAGGATAGCTGCTGAAATTAGAAAATTATGAACAGCTCCCTCATGTGTTGTAGGACCAAGATCCAGTTGTGTCATACTAAAATTAGCTTCATTTATATCTTTTTCAACAATGGGCTGAGCTATTTCAACACATAAGTGTCCTGAGGATGGATTAATCCCTAATCTGGATGCAACTTTGGTCTTCTTGGATTTGACTCTCCTATGAAGTACATTCGTGACTGCATCAAAACTAGGAGTTACCAGTTGAACATTTCTCTTTTTATTCTGCAAACTCTGCTGTAACCAGAATGATGAGGATGATGGCAATGATTCTTGATTGTTCACATATGTAGAGGTTAAAGATGCTAAATTATTTGGGAAGGGCGGAGATTCAATTTTAGTTCGATCATCATTTATTTCAACTTCCTCATGAATAGAAAAATCATCCTATTGGGGTGAAGAAATAATGATAGTTGGTGAGACAGAAGGAAATTGCTGACTCTCAATATTGGGAGGATGTTGGTGTGAAGCGGTTTCTAATTCATCTTCAATCTCTTGGACAAGATTCACTATTTTTCCCTTTGTCTTTGATCTTTTCTTTTTCATGACAGAGTTGACTTCACATGCCTTGTCAAGATCCTTTCCTTTTTCTGGATCTTCTCCATCATCACCTCCTTTGGAAACATTTTGGTGTGAACCCATCTCTGGATTAGATCTTTGTGAATTAGTTGGAAAGGAAGAACTTCCCTATGCCCCATTTCTATCCTTCGAGGAATTAGCTCTATTTGAAGGTCTAGTTGCCGTAGATTCAATCCTTTTTCCTTTAACCAATTCGAGAGTCCTTCAAACCACATAAGCTGATCTTTCTTGAATACTCCTTATTTCTAAAATTGACCAATTGATGGGTGGAAGTGGAAGAAGTTGAATCTTTTCAAAGTAAAAACCATCAATTAAATCAGATTCGTCATCCTCAATGCCATTTACATTTATTTCAATTCTATAATCAATTATTTGTCTAATAGAAAATCTCATCCAGTCTCTTTTCCGCACTTCAAAATCATCTTCGCAGTCTTGCCAAAACCCTCCATATCAAGAAAGTGTTCAAATCCAGCACTGAGCTGTAACTCTCCTGTAGCATATCCTTTGCTATCAAAGGGAAATCTCATCTCATAAGGATACAGGTGAATCTTTGCTATAGACCTCTCGATACTTTGTGCATCTGAATGGTTCTCACAGCTATAATAACCAAGTCCAATGGGAAAAGAAATGATACCTTTTCTTTGATTCCGACAAATTTTGTTGACTTGTGCAATCTGTCGGCAAACCTCGATGAGAACCAACTTATCTTCAACAAATCTTGGCAACATGAGAGGGAAGCCATCATAACCGCCTATCTGAATGTATGTGAACTTTGGAAACTATATAAAATAACTACCATATTTCTGAATCAATACTACTGCTTCTGAGGATATTCTGAGTCTAATATTTCCCTGCAGTTCTCTTACCGTCAACATAGTGGAAGCATCATTAATCCTCCTGAAGTGATGATAACTTTCCTCTAACCGTAATTGTGGATGATAATTGTAAATTTGGGTCATATCATCATAAATGCGTTCAACATTTTATCCTAGCCATTTCTTCATCCCAGCAATAGCATAGAAGAGGTACGATGTCATGTAGAAGTTATGATTGTCCTTTAGTTTGAGTAATTGATCACAAAGATTATCGCTGATAATCTCAACCCAATTAATGAACTGTATGCCCTCACATATGATATTAATGAATAAGAACATCCATCCTTCCAAGTCATTTGAGTCTTCATTTCTCGTGACCCGATTCAAGAAAATCACCATATTAGCGATATCTTCCATCAGCAGAGACCTGTGAATTATTTTAGGAAGTTGTGTTTTTCCTTTAATTGGCTTTGCTAACCATTTTCTGGCTATGCTATTCAAGCACTGGATTTCATTGTCAATAAAATAACTTTCGGCATATTCCCTGTTTACCTTTGTGAACTGATCTCTGAAAGGTAATCTGAAAGTTATAGCAATGGAAACTGGATCAAGTTTGGTGACCACGCCACCTTCTATTGTGCTAATTTCCTTGGTCTCTGGATTAAATTCTTTCATGCATTCAAGAACTAACTCTAAACATTGGACCAATGTGAGATATCCTGCTGCGTGAGCTAGTCCACTGTCTAATAATCTCTTAGCTGTCAAAGTCTTATCTTCCCTTGTCATCGTTTTCCAAAAATCTGCAAGACTTACATTTCCCAGCTTTGTATCTCCAATATCCACAAGTGAACATTTGAGAATGGGAGCATAATCGGGGCTATGGAATTTATATTTCATTCTGCAGAAAATAAAAATAATACCCGCTCAGCACTATTTTAAAGAGGATTGATAATTTTGTAAAAACAAAATCTTCCAATATCCTGAGACATTTCTCACACTTTCACCCTGATTTGCAATATATGGCTACTAGAGCGGTTGCATCTACAACATCTAACATTGACTGAAAATCCATATCACCATTTCAACAACACAATGCCTTATGTAATCCACTCATACTCGCCAAAGCTGCAGATGTAATTCTTTTTCTTTTATATTAAAGACTATGCCATTGATCAGTTGATTTATCATGTGTAGGGAGGATGTTGGAAAGGTTGTGAAAATCATCATATGCCATGAGATCATGTTTCTTTGAAGAGTGTGGCCAAATTTACATGTACTGCCATGTGTGGTAGACTTGTAGGATTTTTTGCCAAACAGTTGACATGCATACCATGCATGATATTCATGAGACCACATTTCTTTGAAGAGTATAATCAAACAGTTTTCATGCTTAATTTTGCCAGCCAGTCAACGTGCTATATCCATGCTTCCAACATTGTGCACCCTTGCCACAAATGTTGCATTCGTTGGAGCATTCTGTGAGCCAGTTCATGTGCATTGCTTGTGCTCTCCGAATCCTCACGTGGTATCCAGTAATGATCGCATTTCATGAGCCCACATTTCTTCGAGGAAATTTGTCAACCAGCAATCATCACGTTTCATGAGACCACATTCCTTTGAGGGATTATGTCAAATTGTTCACGCGCGTGTTGAGGAATTCTGTCAAACGACTGAGATGCATTACCATGTATGGAATTCATGAGACCACATTCTCTTTTTGGAATCATTTTATCAAACAAGTCTCATGCCTTGTCTTGGCTTCCACATTTGTCATACAAATCAAGCAAAACATTTCCAGCTACAACATGTGACCAAACATCTCCCTTTTACAACACTTTGATAGCTGTCAATAATCTGTACTTCTCACAGCTGAGAGAATGTCAGCAAAGGCTATGGAATACGTCTTCATGCCCAACAATCACACTTCTTTGGGAGTTTCTAAAGCCATTTAAGTTCTCCATATATTCTGCAATTAATGCGTTCAATGAAATGACATCACTTTGGTGCAATCTATCAAATAGTTCACGTGCATTGTCTGTGCTTCCATAACCTGCATCATGCATGGTATTCTTGTCAAGCATCTCATGGATATTGTCTATTCTTCCTCATTTTGCAACATTCAAACATGTTACGTATATTAGCTGTCAGAGTAGTCACGACTACAACATTTGACATGATTCCCTCTCTTCTTCAATGCCTTGATGAACGCTCATAACCTACTCTCTCTGAATCCTTCTTTTATTTATTGTTTTTCTTTAATATTTTCCCTTTCTTTGATAAAATCAATAAGAGGTTAAGAATGCTCAAAAATTGAGCATTTCTAACCTTCTTGACAAAGTGGGGCCCAAAAGGTTAAGAAATGGGGTTAAGAATGCTCAATTTTTGAGCATTCTTAACCTGTTGGGAATAGGTTAGAAAAATGGGTTAGAAATGCTCAAAAAGTGAGCATTTCTAACCTTTTTTTTTTGGCAAAGGTTAACAAATGAGGTTAAGAATGCTCAAAAACTGAGCATTTCTAACCTTGAGCTTCACGAACTATCCTTTAGACCTTAGACACCATTGATCACAGAGCGGAAACAAGGAAGAGTGCAACTGATGCTTTTGAACAACTTTTTAAGCACAAAAGATCAGCCATATTAAAATAATTTAAACTATTAAATTTTTATTTGAGAAATAATTTAAATATTTCAAATATATTGCTTTGGCCAGAGAAAAATGGCATAACTTTCAAATGGTAGGGAGTTAGGTCTTGAAATTTGAAACACGTATCAACAGTAGGGAAATAGATCCACACAATTATTTATGCCTCATGATGAAACATTAAATGAGATATTTTAATCATTTGGGAGCAACAAACACCAAAAATGGAAAGTTTAAAATATGACAAAGTATGAACTGGGTTCAGGTGAAAGTTGGCCACATGACATAAAATGACGTTTAGATCCTGACTGTCAAGCGACATCCCTCAAATTGTAATAATTTTCAAGACTTTTCTATTTTTCTGATTTTGACTAGTAATGACCATAGACAATGCGCTCATTACTTACGTGTGAACACTCATTAGACCTCTTTATGACCTTGGGAACAATTTGAAATTCAAATAATAGGTATGCCAAATATGAGGGCAATAGTGGCTCTGACTGGGGACAAGGACTGCAAAGGACGCAGGATGAACCCAAACCTCTGGTTTCGCAGACCAATACACAATTCATTGGGCCAATGAGTCAAGAGAGACACGAGACAAAAATATGGACTACAACAAAACTTGAAGGGAAGAAAAATCCTTCACCACATACCAAAACTGGGACAAGGACAAAAACTCTATTTACATTATGTACATGGATGAATGGCAGTCCACCCTACTGATTATAAAGTTTCAAATATTGCACGCTATAAGGAAGGGGAAACCATGTTCCATCCATATATGCCGAGTAGAATGAATTCTCACCGCAAACCTGTCTGATGTGAAAGGGTCCTCTCCAGAGCAAATCAAATTTACCATGCATTCCCTTTGGCTCTCTTCTTTTATCTCGCAATAAAACCAAGTCACCTACACAAAATAGTCTTTGCCTTGCTCTTCTATCAAATAACTCCTTGACTCGCATTTGATGTTCTTTAATTCTATCAACCACCACCCCTTTGTTGTTCGATCTTGGTCAAATACATCACTCGCTTCTCTAGGGCATCCTTGAATTCCTAATTCTCCAAAACTTCCTGCAATTCGAGAAATGCTAACTCTAAAGGAATAGGCAATTTTGCTTCTGTTCCATAAACTATTTCAAAAGGAGATAACCTGATGGCCCTTTTCTTCATGGTGTGATCAGCCCATTATGCCTCATACAAATGTTTGTGCCATGTCCTTTGATTTTCATCAACTAGCTTCTGGAGGATGGTAATAATATTCTTATTACTGGCCTCAACTTGACCATTCCCTTGTGGGTAATAGTCAGATGCATGAGAAAGAATGATTCTGTATTTGTAACAGAAAGTTGATATCTCGTGGGAAGAGAAATTAGTAGCATTATCGGTGACAATCTTATGCGGGACTCCGTATCGTACCAAGAGGTTTTGTTTGATGAAGTCACAAACTACTTCTGATGTTGTTTGTTTTACTGGAATAGCCTCAACCCACTTAGTAAAATAATATGTAGCTAACAGGATATGGGTGTGATGTGCACTAGAGTGAGGATGAATAGGACCGATGAAATCCAAACCCCATTGTTGAAAAGACTCTTCTATGATTACTGGCTTTAATGGCAAAGCAGCAAGTTGTACCCTTCCTTTAAACTGCTGACATGTGTCACATTTCTTCACCCAATCATCACCATCCATGAACATCCCGAGCCAATAGTAACAATTTCTTAGCATCTTGTATGCTGTTATTGAGGAAGAAAAATGCCCACCACATGCTTCATTGTGAAAGAACTTAAGAAGCTTCTCTCTTTGCTCTTTATCCACGTATCTGAGGAAAGTACCATCGATTCCCTTTTTATACAAGAGATCACCCCAGATAATATACTTAGCTGCCTTCAAGTTGATAGTCCGTTTCTCTTTAGAAGTGAGATAAGTCAGACATTCTCCATATGTGAGAAAGTAGGCTATATTGGTGAACCAATTGTTTGTGGTGCCAATGAACAAAACCAAAGGCAATTCAGACTCTGAAATAACTTCTCCTTCAGATTTATTTTCTACCAACAACTTGCATAATCCTCGTCCTCAAACAAGCTTGGTAGGTTTGATATCAATATCATATTCCTAAACCTTTGCAATCTAGGAAGCCCTCTTGCTCAATCCAATCTCCTGTTGAGTAAGAATTGTCTTCACAACAGTATCTGGAACATATATATTAGAGTATGAATTCAAGATGTAGAAACGAAATTGTTTCACGGCCTTCACCACCGCAAAAGCTTGTTTTTCGACAACAAAATACTTCAGTTCATGTTTCTTCAAGGGAATGATCATAAAAGCTATTGGCACCTCGGTGTTATCATTATGATTTTGAGTTAAAATTGCAGACAATGTGAAATCTGAAGCATAATAGTAAACATTGAAATCCTTGTTGAAGTCTGGATACATCAACGTGGGAGCATCCGCTATGGCTGACTTGATTTGACCGAATGCTCGCTTCCCTTCCTCTGACCATCTGAAAACCTCATTTCCCTTCATCATCTCAACAATTGATTTTGTGATCTCAGAAAAATCCAGGATGAATTTTCTTATAAAATTGATTTGGCCAAAGAATGAGCGAACTCTTGGCTTACTAGAAAGTAATTGCAACTGCTGAATGGCTTTAAGCCACTCAGGATCAATGTGAATTCCTTCCTTTGCAACAATGTGACCCAACAGCTTCCATTCGGTTACCCCAAAAATAGATTTCTTTGGGTTCAAGGAGATCCCTTGTTGCCTACATCGCTGCAACACACATTCAAGATGGTAAGCATGCTCTTCTCGTTTCTTGGAGAAGATAGTTAAGTCATCCAGATAAACAACCACAATCTTATTTCTTAGATCACCAAAGGAGAGATCCATTGCATGCTTAAAAGTGGCACCAACATTAATTAAACCGAAAGGCATTCGGTTGTAAGAAAAAGTTCCCCATGGAGTAGTAAAAGCGGTTTTGTGCTGATCTTCTTGATCCATACTGATTTGATTATAGCCTGAAAACTATCAAGCATGGACATCATTTCAGATCCAGAAACGGTTTGGAGAAGGTGATCCATAACTGGAAGAGGATAGTTATCTTTGAGGGATGCTTGATTTAAATTGCGAAAATCAACACAAATTTTGATCTCCCCATTTTTCTTTCTAACAGGAACTATATTCGCTACCCACGTAGAATGATGAATTGGATAAATTATTTTGGCCTTCAATATTTTATCCACTTCTGTGAAGATTGCATCTTCTATCTTCAGGTTGAATTGCCTCTGCTTTTGCTTGAACGAAATTGAATTAGGTTTGAAGGAAATTTGATGCTTGAACTCACCATTCATAAATTCTTTGAGGTCATCATAACACCATGCAAAAACATCAATGTATCTTGTGAGTAGATCAATGAATACCTTCCTTTCCTTATGTGTAAGGCATTTCCCAAGCAAAATCATTTTGGGATCATTCTCAAAACCTATGTCAATCTTCTCAACTTCTAAAGATCCTGAGGACTTGTGTTCACCTTTTCTCTTCACAAATTGATCATGTTTATTAAAAAAAGTCTTGAGAGAAACCAAGCCTTTGGGAATGGTATTACCTTTAAGCTGCAAAATTTCAGGTTCCTTCTCCTCTTCTTTAGTAGTCTGTTGACTACTCGAAGGTGAGTTCCCATCAAAAGACAAATTGGAAATTTTTTCCCTCCCTTCCAAAAATGAAATGATATGTTTATCATTATTGAAGACCTGCCAATTCTGATTATTATCTGGCACACTAGGTCAATAGATCATCTCCACAACATAGACACTCCTATCAAATTTAGGATGAGGAAGTAACAATGAAGCCGAGATAGCAAGAGAATCTGCCTTTGTATTTTTCTCTCTTGGAATGGCTTCTATGGAAAAAGCATCAAAACCTTCGATCTCATCCCACACCTTATTTCGATACGACCTTAGCCTCTTGTTCTTGCTCAAGTATTTATTCTTTACTTGATTCACTATCAACTCAACATCTCCTGTGACCTACAACATCTTGATACCTTTCTCCTTAGCAAACTCCAACCCTAAAAGGAGAGCCTCGTACTCTGCAGTATTATTGGTGGTGTCAAATGCAAGTTTATAAGCTTTAGGAAATTTTTCATCTGATGGGGAAATCAGCACCACTCCTGCACCTGAGCTAGAAGATGAGGAACTTCCATCGAATTGCATCATCCAAAGTTCAGAGGATATATCAAGAGCTAGGATTTCAGAGACATCCTCACCTTTTGATGTCATCATATAAGTACCCGAACCAGTCTCAACATATAATATCTCTACCCTTGGGTCATTAGTTTTAAGAACTGTATATTTTGCTTTAGGCTCTGGGTCTAACCTGACTTTCTTGCTACCTAGAGGAATCAAAGCATGGGACCAATCTAGCTAAATTTCACCACCTAAATCTTTGCAAAAACTATTACTTAAGAGCATTCCATAACTAGCTGGGATATCAGCAACCAAGATGCTAAGTTTTAACTTCTTTTGGGGGTGAGCAGCTAAAGCAACTTGGGCATCTTTGATTTGTCTAACAAGAGGGACTTGTTTAGACTCCATTGAAAATACTTTTCCAGTTGGTTTGTTCAAGGATAAATCTAACGCATGTGCAACTTTGGAAGGCATTACATTATCAGATGCACCAGAATTGATGATACAATTGCTTAACTTACAACCAACTATATACAAAGATATATAAAAAAGGATTGGGCTTATCAGAAAAGGAAGTAGCAACAAGTGATGATTCCTTTACAATAGATTCCTCTTGATCATCATCATCAAAGTTCTTACCTGATTCTTGGTGTATATCAGAATGAGACTGCATAAGATCCTTTTTAATACAATGCACCAGTTTATCCAATTGCTGTGGATTCTTCTTGAGATACTCAAACTGAGAAATTTGTACCTTGGTCTTTTTACAATGTTCTAGAAAATCAAAAGAATCTTCAAGGGAAGGTCCCTTGTGTTCAAAAGCTTTGTGAACTTTGCTTGATGATCTTGGCTCTTCTTTGTTTTGCTTCTTGAATAAGATCCGCTTAGGAACATCTTCCGCTTCTTTATCTTTAGTAGCAGTTTTAGCTTTTTCCTCTAGTTTCTGGCGCCAATTCTTTATAAAGACATTACAAGAATGATTGTTGATGTCACTCTCTTTCTCATCTTCTTCACCAGACTCATACTCCAAAAAGTTAATTTAGATGAACCAAACTACTGATCAGTTTCATCTTCAGTATATTCTTCAATTTTCTCACTGGTTAAATTCATTTGCATAAACCGAGTCATTTCAGGGCACGAACTTCCATCATGATCTATGGTGAGGTGAAAGTCACACATCGCAGTGGTTTGGTGATTACTTGTGGATGGGTGTTTGATGGCCAACCTTGGTGTAGGGGTAGGAAGCTTTGGTTGCCGATTTTGTTGATAAGGAAGATAATTTCTCCTAGGAATATCTTGATATAAAGGTGGTGGATTCTGTGGCAACTGTTTCTTCAACTGGAGCAAATAATTAGCCAACTTTTGAACCATTGGATTAGTGGTTACAGGGTTGGCTTGCATCTTTTCTTTCTGCAATTCTTTGTTCCATTTTCCTGCAATTAATAGGTTGTCTTCAACCTCAATAGCTAGCCTTTGTGCCGCTGCAAGATCAACAACTTGTCCTCCCCTTATTTGGAAAGTTATATCAGGAGGTTGTGCATTAATAAAGAAACACTTTTGATTTTCCTCTGTGGGTCTCTTATCAACCACAAGTCTATTGATGAGTTTGTTGAATCGTGCCACAAATTCTCTCATAGGTTCATGCACTTCTTTCTTCATTTGAGTCAATTGTGCCAAAGGCAAGTGTCCATCATCGACAGTTTTGAACCTGTCTTCAAATTTTTGTATCAGAGTTGCCCAATTATGGATAGAACCTGTTGTGAGCTGATTAAACCACTTAGCTGTGGTGTCAACAAGAGTTTCAACAAAGAGTCGAACAGAAACATCTTCATATTGAACTCCAATAATTGCGCATGCGGTAAAGAAAGCACTGATGTGATCTTCTGCAGAAACTTTTCCATCTCCTAAAAATTTTAGAAGATGCTTTCTTGAGCTAGTTGGCAAGTCATGTAACTGATTTCCCAAAGCCAAAGAACCTATGGCAGTGCCCCAGGGAATGGGTGGAGGATTTTGTTGCATGATTGTTGGTGTAAAATTGATAACAAGAGGAGGAAGTAAGGTTAAAGCTTGAAAAGATGGTGAATATATACTTGCTTTCTTTGGAGAAGAAGGTCTACTAGTAGACTTAACTTTATTTTTATGAGACATGAAAGGTGTTGAAAAATTTATCTTATCTAGTTCAACAAAATTGGGATCAAAAACACCCTTACTCCTATCACCTTTGGTATTTCTTTTGCTTGCCAGTGTGCTTATTGGTTATATTGCTCTAGCTGATCTTGTATGTGTTGAAAATTTTGCCTATTGCACCTTGGAATTACAATGATTCTTTCAATGATGATCACCTCTTGTCCAATAGGTGCTCTCTTGAGAAGGTCACCAAACTTTCCTTCTTCAACCAACACTTGATGTACTTGTTGATATTCTTGATCACTTTTGCGACTCTTCCACGCAAGCCTATTGAACTGTAATATCATGTCTTCTTGTTCAGCTTGAACCTGATTTAGATTTGGTTGTAGGACTGGTGGGTTATGACGAGTCAGAACCATAACTGGTCATAAAACACAATGTATTATCTCCTAGGTTGTCTTTGAACTTGAGGCTGATTCAACGAAACAACTGGGTTTATTCCTAAGAACATAGGAGGAAATCTTTCCACTATTCCTTCGAACACCACCACTGGATTTCTTTCTTGTCTTTGCTCTTCTTCAAGAATTAAACTCACTCTCTCGTATTCAGCCCGATTTCTTCTATTTCGCCAGGCTAAAGTATCCAGCTGTGACACTACATTTTCTTGCTCACCTTGAACCCAATTAAGATTTGGTTGCAGTACATGAAACACATTTTCATGTGGAAGAACCATCTTTCTTCATGACAAAAAGAAAGAACACATTAAGGCAACCGTCTTTTTTGTTTCGGTTCCCTAGCAGATTCGCCAAAAATCTATTGGTAAACAAATTTGTCACTTAAAAATATTAACTATGTGCCCAATGGAGGAGCTACAAAAAAAGTTCCCAATAGTTGGAGAGATCGTTCTATGGAGCATGATCTTCCTCTGCATTTGAGACGGGCAGCTCCCTCGTATGATAGGTGTATTTGTATTTTTGAGGATAATTAACCTTGCAAATGAAAACAAAAAATTACTACAAATGGATTTAGAAGGAATCTTCACAACAAACATATGATTGCCACTTGGATTCCATTGACTTTTAAACCTGTCACTATCAACTCTAGACTATGCATGAGGAGAGAGTGATACAACACATTTAACTTGCATAACGTTTATATATATTTCTGAGATACCAATGAAACTAGTAACGTTATATGACCATTGTCTTCATGAAACTGGGAAAGTAATTTGCAGGCTTGCTATTGAAATATCATACGATAATCACATAACGTCAAGCAAATTAACACTTAACAATCATAGGAGCACTCCCAATTTGCCTTGTATTAAAAAATGATGAAGTAATACAATCCAAAATTTTTAGCTATCCCCAAAATCATAAAATCCAAAAGTCCTTTTTTTCATCTACATTTCTAGCATTTATAGTCTCTTCAAATAACTACTTCATAACTAACTTGATTCTAAGTTAGTAACTAACTCATTTCTGTGCAAATTACAATAATTTAATAACTAGCACATTTATGCGCGGAAATAGTCAACCTATTAACCTTGACTCTATGCTATGGAAAATCAGCAATAAACTGAAGACTAACCATGTATCACATAACAAAATAAAATATATAAAGATGTGAACATGATGTTACTTTTGACATTCCAAAAGTATGCTAATTGATTATTTTCTTCTGTTGAATTGGTGCTTTGGCTTTGAATGACTTGTATGCTTTGAGTATGTCCACCATGAACTTGTACCTAGGAATGATCACATTATCCATTTTTAGTTTGGCAATTGCTTGATTATCTTGACTATTGACCAAATCCCAAAAATATGAAGACATATCACAAGCTTCTAAGGCAACTGAAACAACACTGAGTCTCTTCATCTTATTTGCATCTGACACCTGTACATCTGTTAACTCAGAATTAATTCTATCATGAAACTTGGTTAAGAACAGTTGCTTGTCCATTTGTTGAAATTGCTCTTTTATCGATACGTCACCAATAATATTCATTGTATCTTCTTTAATCTTCATCTTTATCTATTCACAAGCTATCAAGAGTTTCTCGTATTCATCCAAGCATTGCTTGATATTCTTGATTTTCCAACTTATACTTCTGCACCATGTATGTGACTGATTTTCTTCTTTATGAGAGAAGACCTTCTTAGCAATGAGTACATTCATGTATGTTTTTACCATCTTTTGGAATTCTTGTAAAGTATCTTGCCAAGACATCTCTTGTTCTTTAGCATTCTTCAATTCTGCTGCAATTTCCTGTTCCTGTGCATCCAACTTAGTGTGAATATCTTTGGCCTTCTCAATAAAATCTTGTGCTTTGGATTTCATTTGATTAATCCAATCTTCTAGCATTCTACTCTATTTCCTGCATTTGTGTATATCTTCCATTACCTTTTTCTCAATAATTCCTCCAGTGTGTGTCAACGTAGAAGTTGAAGCAGACTCCAATTGTGTATCTGAATAATCCACAATAGATTTGATGTAGGATGAAAGAACTTGAATTTGCTGCTTAAGTTGATCCTTTGTTTCCTTATCTTTATTTGCTTTATTGATAAGGATAGCTGCTGAAATCTGAAAATTATGAACAGCTCCCTCATGTGTTGTAGGACCAAGATCCAACTGTGTCATACTAAAATTAGCCTCATTAGCTTCATTTATATCTTTTTCAACAATGGGTTGAGCTATTTCAACACATAAGTGTCCTGAGGATGGATTAATCCCCAATCTGGATGCAACTTTGGTCTTCTTGGATTTGACTCTCCTATGAATTACATTCGCGACTGCATCAGAACTAGGAGTTACCAGTTGAACATTTCTCTTTTTATTCTGCAAACTCTGCTATAACCAGAATGATGAGGATGATGGCAATGATTCTTGATTGTTCACATATGCAGAGGTTAAAGATGCTAAATTATTTGGGAAGGGCGAAGATTGAATTTTAGCTCGATCATCATTTATTTCAACTTCCTCATGAATAGCAAAATCATCCTGTTGGGGTGAAGAAATAATGATAGTTGGTGAGATGGAAGGAAATTGCAGACTCTCAATATTGGGAGGATGTTGGTGTGAAGCAATTTCTAATTCATCTTCAATCTCTTGGACAAGATTCACTATTTTTCCCTTTGTCTTTGATCTTTTCTTTTTCATGACAGAGCTGACTTCACATGCCTTGTCAAGATCCTTTCCTTTTTCTGGATCTTCTCCATCATCACCTCCTTTGGAAACATTTTGGTGTGAACCCATCTCTGGATTAGATCTTTGTGAATTAGTTGGAATGGAAGAACTTCCTTGTGCCCCATTTCTATCCTTCGAGGAATTAGCTCTATTTGAAGGTCTAGTTGCCGTAGACTCAATCCTTTTGCCTTTAACACATTTGAGAGTCCTTCAAACCACATAAGCTGATCTTTCTTGAATAATCCTTATTTCTGAAATTGACCAATTTATGGGTGGAAATTGAAGAAGCTGAATCTTTTCAAAGTAAAAACCATCGATCAAATCAGATTCATCATCCTCAATGCCATTTACATTTATTTCAATTCTATAATCAATTATTTGCCTCATAGAAAATCTCATCCAGTCTCTTTTCCGCACTTCAAAATCATCTTCGCAGTCTTGCCAAAAACCCTCCATATCAAGAAAGTGTTCAAATCTGGCATTAAGCACTAACTCTCCTGTAGCATATCCTTTGCTATTAAAGGGAAATCTCATCTCATAAGGATACAGGTGAATCTTTTCTATAGACCTCTTGATACTTTGTGCATCTGAATGGTTCTCATAGCTATAATAACCAAGTCCAATGGGAAAAGAAATGATACCTTTTCTTTTATTCTAGCAAATTTTGTTGACTTGTGCAATCTGTTGGCAAACATCGATGAGAACCAACTTATCTTCAAGAAATCTTGGCAACATGAGAGGGCAGCCATCATAATTGCCTATCTGAATGTATGTGAGCTTTGGAAACTGTATAAAATAACTACCATATTTCTGAATCAATACTGCTGCTTCTGAGGATATTCTGAGTCCAATATTTCCCTTCAGTTCTCTTACCGTCAACATAGTGAAAGCATCATTAATCCTCTTGAAGTGATGATAACTTTCCTCCAACTGTAATTGTGGATGATAATTATAAATTTGGGTCATATCATCATAAATGCCTTCAACATTTAATCCCGGTCATTTCTTTATCCCAGCAATAGCATAGAAGAGGTACGATGTCATGTAGAAGTTATGATTGTCCTTTAGTTTGAGTAACTGATCGCAAAGATCATCGCTGATAATCTCAACCCAATTAATGAACTGTATGCCCTCACATATGATATTACTGAATAAGAACATCCATCCTTCCAAGTCATTTGAGTCCTTATTTCCCATGACCCGATTCAAGAAAATCACCATATTAGTGATATCTTCCATCAGCAGAGACCTGTGAATTATTTTAGGAAGCTGTGTTTTTCCTTTCCTTGGCTTTGCTAAGAATTTTCTAGCTATGCTATTCAAGCACTAGGTTTCATTGTTAATAAAATAACTTTCGGCGTATTCCCTGTATACCTCCGTGAACTGATCTCTGAAAGGTAACCTGAAAGTTATAGCAATGGAAACTAGATCAAGTTTGGCGACCGTGCCACCTTCTGCCATGCTAATTTCCTTGGTCTCCGAATTAAATGCTTTCATGCATTCAAGAACTAACTCCGAACATTGCACCAATGTGAGATATCCTGCTGCGTGAGATAGTCCACTGTCTAATAATCTCTTAGCTGTCAAAGTCTTATCTTCCCTTGCCATCATTTTCCAAAAATCTGCAAGACTTATATTTCCCAGCTTGGTATCTCCAATATCCGAAAGTGAACATTTGAGAATGGGATCATAATTGGGGCTATGGAATTTATATTTCATTCTGCAGAAAATAAAAATAATACCCACTCAGCACTATTTTAAAGAGGATTGATGATTTTGTAAAAACAAAATCTTCCAATATGCTAAGACATTTCCCACACTTTCACCCTGATTTGCAATATATGGCTACTGGAGCGGTTGCATCTACAACATCTGACATTGACTGAAAATCCATATCACCATTTCAATAACACGACGCCTTATGTAATCCACTCATACTCGCCAAAGCTGCAGATGTAATTCTTTTTCTTTTATATTAAAGACTATGCCATTGATCGATTGATTTATCGTGTGCAGGGAGGATGCTGGAAAGGTTGTGAAAATCATCATATGCCATGAGATCACGTTTCTTTGAAGAGTGTGGCCAAAGTTACATGTGCTACCATGCATGGTAGACTCGTAGGAATTTTTGCCAAACAGTTGACATGCATACCATGTGTGATATTCATGAGACCACGTTTCTTTGAAGAGTATAATCAAACAGTTTTCATGCTTAATTTTGCCAGCCAGTCAACGTGCTATATCCATGCTTCCAACATTGCGCACCCTTGCCACAAACATTGCATTCATTGGAGCATTCTGCCAGCTAGTTCATGTGCGTTGCCTATGTTCTCCCAATCCTCACGTGGTATCCAATAATGATCGCATTTCATAAGCCCACATTTCTTCGAGGAAATTTGTCAACCAACAATCATCACGTTTCATGAGACCACATTCCTTTGAGGGATTATGTCAAACCGTTCACGCGCGTGTTGAGGAATTCTGTCAAATGACTGAGATGCATTACCATGTGTGGAATTCATGAGACCACATTCTCTTTTTGGAATCATTTTATCAAACAAGTCTCATGCCTTGTCTTGGCTTCCACATTTGTCATACAAATCAAGCAAAACATTTCCAGCTACAACATGTGACCAAACATCTCCCTTTTACAACACTTTGATAGCTATCAATAATCTATACTTCTCATAGCCGAGAGAATGTCAGCAAAGGCTATGGAATACGTCTTCATGCCCAACAATCACACTTCTTTGGGAGTTTCTAAAGCCATTTAAATTCTCCATATATTCTGCAATTAACGCGTTCAATGAAATGACATCACTTTGGTGCAATCTATCAAATAGTTCATGTGCATTGTTTGTGCTTCCATAACCTGCAGCATACATGGTATTCTTGTCAAGCATCTCATGGATATTGTCTATTCTTCCTCATTCTGCAACATTCAAACATGTTACGTATATTGGCTATTATAGTAGTCGGGACTACAACATCTGACGTGTTTCCCTCTCTTCTTCAATGCCTTGATGAACGCTCATAACCTGCTCTCTCTGAATCCTTCTTTTATTTATTGTTTTTCTTTAATATTTTCCCTTTCTTTGATAAAATCAATAAGAGGTTAAGAATGCTCAAAAATAAAGCATTTCTAACCTTCTTGACAAAGTGGGGCCCGAAAGGTTAAGAAATGGGGTTAAGAATGCTCAATTTTTGAACATTCTTAACCTTTTGGGAATAGGTTAGAAAAATGGGTTAGAAATGCTCAAAAAGTGAGCATTTCTAACCTTTTTGTTTTTGACAAAGGTTAAGAAATGAGGTTAAGAATGCTAAAAAACTGAGCATTTCTAACCTTGAGCTTCACGAACTATCCTTTAGACCTTAGACACCATTGATCATAGAGAGGAAACAAGGAAGAGTGCAACCGATGCTTTTGAACAATTTTTTAAGCACAAAAGATCAGCCATATTAAAATAATTTAAAATATTAAATTATTATTTGAGAAATAATTTAAATATTTCAAATTTATTGCTTTGGTAGGAGAAAAATGGCATAACTTTCAAATGGTAGGGAGTTAGGTCCTGATATTTGAAACACATATCAATAGTAGGGAAATAGATCCACACAATTATTTATGCCTCATGATGAAACCTTAAATGAGATATTTTAATCATTTGGGAGCAACAGACACCAAAAATGGAAAGTTTAAAATATGACAAAGTATGAATTGGGTTCAGGTGAAAGTTGGCCACATGACATAAAATGACGTTTAGATCCCGACTGTCAAGCGATATCCCTCAAATTGTGATAATTTTCAAGAATTTTCTATTTTTTATGATTTTGACTAGTAATGACCTTGGACAACGCGCTCATTACTTACGCGTGAACACTCATTAGATCTCTTTATGACCTTGGGAACAATTTGAAATTCAAATAATAGGTATGCCAAATATGAGGGCAACACAACAAAGTGTTATGGTGGTTGGTAATCCTTTTTGGTCTAATGTGGCATTGTGTTGTAGTTTTTATCCATTTTTTACGGGTGTATCAGGTGTATATTCAAAGCATGGAGTTGGAGTCCCCTCATGGGACATGAGTTTTTCTATAGGGGGTGTATGGTGCAGGAGCACATCCTCACTCATCAGGCCTCCATGAGGTCAAATATGGGAGACAAGTGTTTTCATGGATTCTCAATGTAAATAAGGTCAATTATGATCATTTTTGATGTAATAAGGTCATCTAGACCAATATTTGTTATGTCTAGTCATAGGTTACTCATATTGGCAAAATTGCTCAAGATTGCTCAAAAGTTGTAAAAAGTTGTCAAAGAGTGCTCAAGGTATCTAAATGGTCCATTTTTATGTAAAATATGATGTGAAGATTTTATTATGTCCATTTGGACCAATTTTAATGTTTCTGGGGTCATAGGTTTGTCTAAGGTCAAAGTTGTCAATATTGCAAAATGTTGTCACAAAATTGTCAAGTTTACATTTGCACAAAAGTTGCATTATTGTACCCAACATGCATATGGTTTTAAATGTAGTTGGAGAAGTTTTAACCACCATGTGGATTCATAAATAGACCTTTGGAAGGTCCAACCAATAGTTGTTGTTGAATGTATGAAGGAAAAATCAATAAAATATTGAAACTTACTGCACTTCCCTGTGTTTCTCCACGTGACAGTCTGCTCCAAGGAGTTTTTCATTGACAAGACTTATTAATTTTCTTTGAAAACTTATTTTTTATGATTCTTGAATGATTCTTCTTACTTTTAGAAGTGGTTTCATATGATTTAGTGCACTATAGAAGAGGATATCTTGTTTTTTCTAAAAACTGTCAAAACCCCAAACTAGGGTAATCAAAGACAGAGGAAAATGTAAAACTCTTTATATTCATGATTGAAACACCATCCAATAGATGTAAAATATTTTAAATATTTATCTCTTTGTATTCTTTTGATTGCATGGTTTCATGATGGAGTTGGCACGTGCTAAAGAAGAGTACAAGGACTGAAATCCCTGTCTCAGTTTGAGAAATCAAAACTTTGGTGGTGATTTGGAAGGCTAAATGTAAGGTGAGAGCCTTGAAATGGTGGTGAAGGCATATAAGGGTGTGTGGAGTGTCTAAGTACATTATATCAACATTTATAACCTTGAACAAGCTAAAGAGATTAAAAACCCTTGGTTGTCCTAAGCCTTATGCTTGATTGTAACAATTTGATAGTGACTTGAATTTCTACACTTTACATGCTTTAGAATGGATTTGGGGCTAACTTGGAAGTCATGGAGGGTAGTAGGAAGATTCCCAATAATCATGGACTGAATTTAAAGGGTTGAGAGTTTTTGAATGATCCCTCAAATCATGAGTGTCCCCGTCTTGTACATGACTGTCCTAAAGATGATTTTTGTCCCTATGAATAGAGTTGAGATAAGAAGGTGTTATGATGTTTCCTTGGGTGGTTGGGAGGGTAGAGAGAGCCTTGTATAGGAATTTTGGGAGTATTTTAAAGTGTCTCAAAAACAAGAGTATTGTGTTTACCTAGGATTGTCCAAATGATGTGTTTAAGACCATTGGAATGAGTCTAGGCAATTGGGTGTCATGAAGACTTGAAGGGTGGATGTAGGAGTTCAACCTTGTAAGTTTGGTCAAGGAAAAGAGTATGAGACTATGTGGATGATAACCCTTAGGTTGGTGGATGATTTGTGAGTTTTTGAGTCCTTAGTAAGGAAATGTGTTGATAAATTGTGAGTAAGAATACCTAAATGAAGGAACACACCTACTAGATGGGTGGGTTGGGATAGGTTGTCCCTTAATTGGTGAGTTTATATGTCGATGCTCTGCATCATGAATCCCCCTAACTCATATATCTCCTTATTTCTCCTATTCCAATACCTTTCTCCATTTTTATTCATCCCCCTTTGACATAAAGGACATAGGATACCTTTGATAAAAAAGAAAAGAAAGAAAATTAAGCTGCAAGAAGAATATCAAAATTGCGTACCACCCAAAGAAATTTTCAACTACTCTTCTTCTAAAATATCAGTTTGTACTTTTCTTTCAATTCTTGAAGAAGAACTTCCTAAGAATGAACAACTAATTTAATGCTCACTGATAAACTTCTTCATTCTATCAATAAATCAACAATATGAGAAAATTTGTCCAAAGCAGAAAAATTCTACTCGTACTCAACTGCACTATCAAGCAATGCCAAAAAATATTCCAATTTTGCCTCGACTATCTCTTTCACTTTCTAGAAAAGATTCACAAAATCTTCTCTTTGCCTTTGCAAAAGAAATAATTAATCCTAAAGAGTATTTATGTTTTTCCTCTGCTCTCCATCCTTGTCACACAAAAAATTGAATGACTATCCCAGGGAAATCAATTCATCTTCAAGAGCATCAATCTTCACCTTATGTTTCATTGCAACAACTAGCCATGAAAGATAATACTTGTAAACTCTGCTAGCACTGTTGATACAATCTCTCATTTCATCAATGCATATGGACAAGGCTCTCTGTGCATCATTTCACTTCTTCAACACACTCTGCATATCATCGTCTTTTTCTTCTGAGACTTTAGGATCAAAAAGTTGCTTAATCAATTTTTTCTTTAACAATCTCAAATATGGATTTTGGAAACACATCACCAACATCTTCAATCTTGATTTTGTTCTGGACCAAATGATCCATTCGGACATTCTCTATCCTATTTACCTTAACAAAAGTTAGCCACATCTTCCCAATCTTTCTTATTCCATCTGCACTACTAATGATCTCGAGCAAGTTAGACTTATCATCAGATTCTTTCACTTCCTTCTCTGCAACAACCATCTCTCCCTTAGCCACAAGAGATTCTGTTGGCATTGCATGAATATTGCATTGAAAAAGTATAGTATTATCATTCATGTCAATAGAAACCGGTAATGAAGCAATAAAGCAACCGCTAATGAAGCAGTAAAACAACCGCTAATGATGCAGTGAAGATCAACTGGTAACCCTAACCAGTTGAGAAGAAAAACCCTAATTAATGGATCTTGGAGATCGGTTGTGATGATCTATGACTGAATGATGATCGATGATGAAGATGCCATGTAAGCATATTGCACATGATGAGTTTCAAAAAGGTTTTGGCATGTAAAGATAACCGTTTATCTTGGGAATGATCAAATTCATAGTATGAAGTAAAAAATGCATGATGTGTTACAAGATTCAAAGTGTGGTGATCCAGGATCTGTTGTAGATGCCTAGAAGAATGTAAAGTTGATTGCATGTAATCTAACGGTCAAGATTGAATCGATGTGTTTGTAATCTCTATGAGATTTGTAGGGTTTGTGTTGTGTTATAGACCTAATATATTTGTTTTTAAGGTTGATGATTTGATTCAATGAGTTGTTGGCAATTTGATAGAGTGTGAAAGTGATTGTTGTCGAACCAGGAGGTGTATCTACAGAATGATGTGAAGGCAGATATGAGCAGTAAAGGATTTGATTCAACAAGGAAGTGCTATTTCCATATCAGTCAAGAACCTGTTGTTCTCTAACCATTACAATAGTAAAATCCCTTTATCGGGTAAGCTTTAACAAGCTTGTTGTTGAAATCCTCTAACCAGGTGATCCATTAGCTTGGATTTGAAATCCTCCATTGAGGTTACCTTTAATAAGGTATTACCTTTTATAGGGTATTTATAATTAATCCCTTGACTGGGTGGTCCTTAACCGGATCTGTTCTTAATAGAGCATTATTGTATAAGCTTCTAACAAGGCTTGGCTCCTAATAGGGCAAACTTTAGAAGAGTTCAAAATACTTGTGGGTATTTATCCCCACCATGGTTTTTCCCATTTCGGTTTCCACGTGAAAAATCATTGTGTCAAGTGGTGAATCATTTTGTGGATGTGTTTTTGATATGGTTGATATGAATGACTGGTAAATCTACATAGACATATTTAAATAACTATAAATGATCTAAAATATGTTATTACTAGTATTAGTGAAGTGGTTTAAGGTCTTGGTTAAAGGATATTTAAGTTTAAGATCTGTTGTATTATATCATTGAAGTATTAGGTCAATCGGTAAGGTTTAATAGAGTAGCTGCAAATTTGTTAAAGTGTCTAAACCGGTAAACTTTGTGAGTTGTTTTTGAGTTGGAAATAAGTTTGGTGAAAGTTTAGTTTATTTTATATCTACTGATTAATCCCCCCCTCTTAGTAGTTTACCAGATCTTTATAGTTTCATCATATTATCAATTGGTATTGGAGCATTCTAGGTCCTCTTGAGTATAAGCCTAACAACTTGAGGAAAATATCTAGGAGAAAATGATGAAGAGAGAAGATTTGAAGTTTAATAGAGATAACTACAAAATCTGGAGTGATAGGATGAAGATTTAGATCAAGAGCTTAGGAAGTCAGTATTGGGATCAAGTTGTTACTAGTATAACTTGGCTAGTGGAATTCTAACAGATGATCAGAAGAAGGAGAAACATGAGAACAACCAAGCATTGGAGGCCATCATCAGTACCTTGTTAGATTCAGAATATGTTGATGTTCATGGTTTGGAGACTACATATGAAGTTTGGAAGAAACTGGAAGAAATCTATGGTGGTGATGAGCATGTAAAGATAGCCAAGGAAGAGAGTCTCAAAGGAAAAATTGATGGTATGCGAATGGCTGAAGGAGAAAGCATTGAACAATATGGTTAGAGATTCAAGGAGATAGTTGGAGAAATCAAAAGTGCTGGAGGTATAGTGGAGGATGCCATTGTGGTTAGCAAGGTATTGAGAACCCTTCTACCGGTCCACACTATCAGAGTTGTAGCCATTCAAGAACTCAAATCTATCGACATGACAAAGGTAACTCTCAACTCTATCATTGGTAAATTAACTGCATTTGAATTAAATGGTTTTGATGGAAGTTTTTAGAGGTCAGAATCTGCATTTAAAGCCTCAGGCTCAGCCCCACCAGTAAGGAAAAGTAGAGAAGTAAGTTACAGTTATGAATCTAGATCCACCAAAGAGGTAGATGATGAAGAAAGCCTGATGGAACTCAAAGCATTGTTGGCCAAGCGATTACCTAGAGGTATCGGTAAGTATAGAGGTAAATTACCACTGAAATGTTTTGCATGTAACCAGATAGGGCATATTGCTGCTAACTGTCCTAATGGAGATAACAAGGAAAAATGAGAGAAATGTAGGAATTTTAAAGGAAAAGGAAAGATAAATTATCTCATTGCAATGGATGGAGGTAATACTGATGAAGAATCCGAGGAAGATAAAAATGAGGACATTGTCTTTGTTGCTGTCAAAGAAGACATATTAGATTAGAAGGTATTGGTTTCTCACTTGGATAATTCAGATGATTGTATTATTGATAGTGGTTGTTCACACCACATGACTGGAGCAAGTTCCTAACTTTGGATGAATTTAATGGAAGTGTTGTCAGATTTGGGAACAACTCTCCCTACATGGTGAAAGGCAAATGATCCATTTCCTTGAATGGTAAGAGTAGTGCAGATGATGTCTTCTGGGTTGAAGGTCTAAAACACAATCTCTTGAGTGTTGCTCAACTCAATGACAAAGGTTACCTATTAGAATTCAATAATGGAGTTTGCAAGATCTTTGGAAGCAAAGGTGAACTGATTGCAACATGAAAACAAACCAGAGATAATGTTTTTCACTTAAACTCTAAAGTCAATAGTTGTTTGATTGCAACAGTTGAAGATAGTTGGCTTTGGCATCAGAGGTTTTTCCATATGAATTTTGATAACATTGTAAGAGTCAACAAGTCAAAATCAATAAGAGGATTGCCATAGTTGGACAAATCAGTGAATGCTTTGTGCAAGGAATGTTAGTTAGTGAAAATGACATCCTCAACCTTCAAGAGAAAATCTTTCTCAGCTGAACATTTGCTAGATTTGGTTCATATTGACCTATGTGGAGAAATGAGGACTAGGAGTATTCAAGGAGATTGATACTTTATGATATTTACCGATGACTGATCAAGGATGATGTGGGTCACATTCTTGAAAGACAAGACAAAATAATTCAGAAAATTTAAAGCATTCAAAGATTTGGTTGAGAATGAAAGTGGAAGGAAGCTAAAATGTTTAAGAATTGATCAAGGTGGTGAATTTACTTTAGAGGAATTCACTAGATACTATGAAAACAATGGGATCAAGAGGCAACTATCTGCACCAAGGACACCACAACAGAATGGTATTGCAGAAAGGAACAACTAGTCAGTGGTTGAAGCTGCTAGGACTATGTTAATTCAAGGAGGTGTAGCTAAGACATTTTGGAGAGAAGTTGTCAGCACAACTATTTATACAATGAACCAGATACTGGTCCAAAGAGGTAAAGGCAAAACACCCTATAAATACTGGTATGGTAGATCATCAAATGTCAGTTACTTCAAAATTTTTGGTAGCATATGTTTTATTGAAAGAAGTGATTATATTGGAAAGTTTGATGCCAAAAGTGATGAAGGCATATTTCTTGGTTACTCCACCAAGAGAAAAGCTTATAAGTGTTACAACAACCGAACTAAGAAGATAATTGAAAGTGTCAATGTTTGAGTAGATGAATTTCTTGAAAAATCTGAAGAAACCAACAAGAAGAAGGAAGAAGAAGAACCAAACACACTGTTTTTGGAACCGGAACTGGTAAAGCCAGAAGTTGGAGAATTGAACACAGAAGCCCCAGTTCAATCAAAACAAGAAGGTCTAGCAGAAGATGAAGAAAGTGAAGAAGAAGAAGAAAATGAAAACCAAGATCAAGTTATTCTAAGGTATGTCAGACTCAATCACAACCCCGACCAGATTATTGGAGACAAGAATTGAAGGGATGGGGTTTGGGATAGACTAGCCTAGTCTATGCTCTTGGATCCTTCTCTTGGATCACCTAGTGTTCTCTTCACACCCTAGGGTCTCTAGGACTTCCCTTGCTTGAGGAATCCCCTGACCTTCCCCAATCCACCCACCAATGAGTTGCAAATGCTGCTCCTAAGGTCTCACCTACTCATAAGACTCAAAACCCCTTACTATGGCTAATAAGGGCTAGGCTTGTTCCACATCTTCCAAGGTCTTAGAAAGGATAGGTCAGGTCTCTAACAAGGTTTTTAGACCCATCCATGTGTTCCCAAGAGGTTTCAAGCTTTCAATCCCTTACCCATTTCACTGTTTTGTGGTTTTGCCTTCAAAATAGGGCTATAAGGATTTTGACCAATTAGGCCTCCTATCTGGTCCTTTAGGGATCCCTCTCACAAACGATGAAAAAAAAACCCAAAATCCCAAAATGTAATACCATTCATTTGGTAAGGGCTCAAGGATTTATTTGGTTTTGGGCCTCCAAGTGGCCGTACAGTGCCTAGGGTGAATTTTGGGGTTTTTAAGGGTTTTGTGAGGGTTTTTAGGCCTACCAAGAACACAGTGCAAGTTTGTTGTTCTTTCCACCTTGTTTGGATTGGTGGAAGATCCTCCTTCACACCAATGACGCTTCACTCACCCCTCTACAACTCCTCCAAAGGGTGCACTCTCCTCTGACCAACCTTGCTCTCCAAGACCTCTGCAACTTAACCCTTCCTAACCGGGCACTGTTCATTCTCGCCTAGGATTGGGTCTTTTGATGGCCTCCCTGCATTTTCTTTTCAAGGGCCCTGCTTGGTTTTCACTATAGTAAAAGGTCTGCACTCTCATTCTCCATGGTTTCATGGTGGTTCCACAATGGGGAATGAAGTTATGCAGCCATTTACACAAACTAGTCCAAAACTGGACAGAGAAGCTGCAAATTACAAACTATTTACAAACACACCTCACTTACAAATCAAAACCTATTCTAAATGCTCACAATGAGAGTAAGTACACCATAAAAGACACTCCACATATTTTTTCATGCAAATCAATCCATTAATGATCTTTCTTTACTCCTTTTGTGCCGATTGGCAACAAAATTGCAGTCACAGTCAGTCAGTTTGCTTGGGCCGTACAATGTTTGACATCCAACCCATTGTAGCATCCTAAAATTGTGACACTTGCAATTTCGACTGCATTTCGGTCTTCACGATGGCGATGCAACACGCAACTTGAATGGAGACCCCAAAACTTGCTCGCGACACTGAAAACTGCATTTTTCAAGCACCCTGGCCTGAACCTCCTTGCACCTTGCTGTCCCGGGAGGTGGGACCAGAGCGCCCAGCGCCCTGGTCCCCAGGACCATGGCGCCCAACACCCTGGTCCCTAGGTCCTATTTTGGGCTCGGTCTCCTAAGGGGCTCGGGTCTTTTTGTTTGCAATTTGGAAATTACATTTCCTGGTCGGCCTAAGGTCGGGAAAATCAGTCTATCAGCCCTAATTGACAAGTATATAAACTACATTTTCCTCTTTCATTCGATATGATGGAAAAGGCGTGGAAATTATACTCAAGCATTCAAGCATTCAAGCATTCCTTTAAGCAATTGATCATTTCAAGTCTCCATTCAAGGCTAAGTGTTGCATTCAAGACAAGGATTCAACCATTGAAGAGGAGATCACTTACTACATGCTACATACAACATACTACATACAACAACATACAACATCTATACCTTCGCACATAAGGATACAAACATCCTTAGAACAAGGTATTAGTACTTGTTTTACAGTCATTTACATTTACAGCTCTTGCTCATTTCTTGGTTAATTCCAAAACCGGGGTTTGACCTAAAGGAAAACCCCTAATCCCTAACCCCCCAATCATCTTTGCTTTTCTGTGTGTAGGTTGCAGGTACGCGGCTGAAATTGAAGATCTGGAATCCTTGTGCAGAGACGAACCGATCCCCCTTCGTTTGACGGATTTTTCGGAGGACCGTGGCGCTGGGCGCCACCGTCCCGACAACTTTTGCTCAAATTTGCAGGACAGCGCCGTATCGACATTTTACTGCTAATTCTAGGTCCGCAGCTTCATACTATATTCCTATCTCAGTTTATAAGCGAATCTTTGTCACTTTCTATGTATTCCTAGCTTAATTCTTCTATGCACATTCTTTACAAAAGAGGGTAGCCTTGCTTTCTTAACCCTTGAAACACATTTAGCATCCAATCTTGCATTGCGTGGGATTGGATCTTGTGGGTTTCAACCCCTCTTTTGAATGTAAAGTCTCTCCCCTAAGTGAAAACCATCGAATCCTAGCGAACCTCCCTTCTCTCTCCTCGGAGTTGGAAGAGGGGAGAACAACTAGGGTTCGATCGCGATTTTCCGCTTTACACCCATTAACTTAGAGTTTGTAAATACTTATAATACCCTCTCCTTAGTTTATGTTCCCATATTAGGGTTGTCCATGCTACATTAAGGATTTTGACCTCATGGTGGAAAAGTTGCTTGACAACTTTTAAAAGTTGTCATGCAACTTTTGCAACTTTTGAGCAACTTTCCCAATGTTGCTTTTCTTGACTCCTAGACCCACATTGGGCCAACCTAAGGACAACACCATGAAATGAGGGACCCCTAAACACCTCAAATGCACACATACCCCCTATTTCCAAGAAATCCTCAATTTTGACTCATGACCCTAAGACCTCAACTAGGACCTTAACTATGACCAATGAGCACATGGCTCTTTATTTTATATACAAAGGCTTCAAAAGAAGCATAACACCAACAAAACAAAGAAGGAGGAAGAGCTTGGAAGGGTGCTCCTGCACCAAGAATGTAGTTGTGTTAACTAGAAGAAGGATAAGATAAAACTCTTGTATGATCTCCACCATTGAGCCTAGAACAACAAAAGAAGAATTTGCAGATGAAGACTGGATCAAGGCAATGGAAGAAGAACTTGATCAGATAGAGAAGAATAATACATGGTCATTGGTACCCAGACCAAAAAACAAGAATGCAATAGGCACAAAGTGGGTATTCATAAACAAATTGAATGAAGATGTAGTAGTGGCCAGGAATAAAGCCAAACTGGTATGCAAAGGATATGCACAAGAGGAAGGTGAAGATTATGGTGAGACATTTGCACCAGTAGCATGATTAGAAGGAGTAAGGAGTCTACTTGCATTTGCAACATACAGATGATTTAAGGTATATCAGATGGATGTTAAATCAACATTCTTAAATGGAATATTGGAAGAATAGGTCTACATAGAACAACTAGATGGTTATGCATTAACTGAAGAAAAGGATATGGTGTGCAAGCTACATAAGGCACTATATGGTTTAAAACAAGCATCAAGATCATGGTATGAAATATTTCACTCTCATTTAGTAAAGATAGGTTTTCAAACAACTAGTGAAGATAGTAACATATATCTCAAGACAAAAGGAGATAAAATACTGGTAAGTGAGGTATTTGTTGATGATATCATTTTTGAAGGTAATGATGATATGTGTCATGATTTTTCTAATGAAATGAAGAATGAATTTGAGATATCACTAGTAGGTGAGATAAAAAATTTCATAGGTTTGCAAGTCCAACAATTGAAGGAAGGAATCTTTATTACGCAATCCAAGTATGTGAAGGAAGTGTTGAAAACTTTTGGAATGGGAGATTGTAAACCAATTGGAACACCAATGGTTATAGGCTGTAAATTGTCAAGGGAAGATGATTCTGCACTAGTTGATGAAAAAGAATATAGATCTATGATAGGTAAGCTACATTATGTTGTCCATAATAGATCAAACATTGCTCATGCAGTAGGATTGGTTGCTAGATTTCAGAAAATCAGAAGGAGTCACACATGATTGCAACCAAGAAAATTTTCAGATACTTGAAAAGAACAATAGATTATGGATTATGGTATCCATATGCAAGAGACTTTGACTTAAAAGTCTATACCAATGCAGATTGGGAAGGAAATGTTGATGATAGGAAGAGTACAATCGGAGGAGCATTTTTTCTTGGAGGCAAATTAGTGTCTTGGAGCAACAAGAAACATAGTTGTATCTCTCAATTAACAACAAAAGCTAAGTATGTTGCAGCTTACATGAATTGTACCCAAGCAATTTGGATGAAACACATATTGGAAGGTTTCAAGCTGAAAATATCAGAACTGGTAAGAATTTTCTATGATAATACAAGTCCTATAAATATTTCTAAGAACCTGGTGTTGCATGCTAGGACAAAGCATATAGAGATGAAGTATCATTTCATGAGAGAGAAAGTTCAAAGAAAAGATGTATCATTGGAGCATGTTTCCACTAAAGAACAACTAGCAGATATTTTTACTAATCCTCTACCTAAGGATACATTTGAATATCTTAGAGGTGAGCTAGGGGTTGTACCCCTACATGAAGTTAACTAAGAAGATGTGGAAGACATCAATCCTAGAGCCTATTGAAAATCTTGAAGAAGGATTGGTGAAGAATGGAGCTACTCCACAGGGGGAGCAACTAATTGTGAATGATGAAGCATGGATGAGAAACATAATGATTTACCTTCACTTTAGCATTGATATCAAAGGGGAGACAAAATGTATATGATTGATAATCTTATATGTTAAGGAGAGAAGACAAATTGCAGACCAGTTACCAACTGAAGATATGAGGATACAGTTGAAGGAATGTTGAAAAATGTAAACCAAGATTCCTATACCTGTGTGTATGCTTTACTCTCAATCATGATAATCAATTGGTATTGATATTTGTATTGCCATCAATGCCAAAGGGGGAGAATGTTGTCCTTGCATGAAGATTGCATTGAAGAAGTATAGTGTTGTCATTGATGTCAATAGCAACCGGTAATGAAGTAGTAAAGCAATTGGTAATAAAGCAGTGAAGCAACTGGTAATGATGCAGTGAAGATCTACTGGTAATCCTAACCAGTTGAGAAGAAGAACCCTAACCGATGGAGCTTGGAGATCGATTGCGATGATCTATGACTAAATGATTATCGATGATGAAGATTCCACGTAAGCATGTTGCACGTGATGAGTTTCAAAAAGGTTTTGGCACATAAAGATAACCATTTATCTTGGGAATGATCAAATTCATAGTATGAAGTAAAAAATGTGTGATGTGTTACAAGATTCAAAGTACGGTGATCCAAGAGCGGTTGTAGATGCCTATAAGAATGTAAAGTTGATTGCATGTAATCTAACTGTCAAGATTGAACCGATGTGTTTTTAATATCTATGAGATTTGTAGGCTTTGTGTTGTGTTACCAACCTAATGTATTTGTTTTTAAGGTCGATGATTTGATTCAATGAGTTGTTGGCAATTTGATAGTGTGAAAGTGATTGTTGCCGAACCAGGAGGTGTATCTGGAGAATGATGTGAAGGTAGATAAGAGCAGTAAAGGATCTGATTAAACAAGGAAGTGCTATTTCCAGATCATTCAAGAACCTGTTGTTCTCTAACCATTACGACAGTAAAATCCCTTAACCGAGTAAGCTTTAACAAGCTTGTTGTTGAAATCCTCTAACCAAGTGATCCATTAGCTTGGATTTGAAATCCTCTACTGAGGTAACCTTTAATAGGGTATTTATAGTCAATCCCTTAATTGGGTGGTCCTTAACCGGATCTGTTCCTAACATATCATTATTGTATAAGCTTCTAACATGGCTTGGCTCCTGACAAGGTGAACTTCAAAAGAGTTCATAATACTTGTGGGTATTCATCCCCATCGTGGTTTTTACCATTTGGGTTTCTAAGTGAAAAATAATTGTGTCAAGTGGTGAATGATTTTGTGGATGTGTTTTTGATAATATGGTTGATATGAATGACTGGTAAATCTACATAGACATATTTAAATAACTGGAAATATTCTGAAATATGTTATTACTGGTATTAGTGAAGTGGTTTAAGGTTTTGGTCAAAGGATATTTAAGTTTAAGATTTGTTGCATTATATCATTGAAGTATTAGGTCAACTGGTAAGGTTTAACAGAGTAGTTGTAGATTTGTTAAAGTGTCTAAACTGGTAAACTTTGTGAGTTGTTTTTGAGTTGGAAATAAGTTTGGTGAAAGTTTAGTTTATTTTCTATCTACTGATTCATCCCCTGTCTCAGTAGTTGACTAGATCTTTATAGTTTCATCATATTATCAGATTCTGAATCTCTCCCTTAGCCACAAGAGATTCCGAGTCTTGCTTGCATCTTCTAATTTCTTCTCTACTTCTGCCTTAACCTCTTTTCTTTTATCTTTGTCATTATGATTTGAAATTTCATTGGGTTGAAACCTAAGTACAGTCTTGTCTAAATGAGCTTTTTGCATGTTGATCAATTCTTCCAAGAGCTTACTACTTCTTGCTCTAGATTCTCACATTCTTCAGTCTTCAGCTTGATTGATTCCTTTAGGGTTTCCTCCATCTTGTTCTTCTCCTCAACTTTCTACATCAAATATTTAATAGTCTCATTTGCCTGCTCAATTGATCGTTAACTTGTGCCTCAATTTGAATTTCCAGATTTGCTCTTCAGCTTTTGCACATATTCATTCCCTACCTTCACATTCTCTTTCAATTCCTCATTCTCAGATTTGACAATTTCTATATTTTCAAGGGTTGTTGCAATTTCTCATCCAATTAAAATTTCCTCAGTAATGCTCGTTAGTGCCATGATTCAACCAACAAGGATCTCCCTCAAGAGGTTAAGCTTTCAAGCAAGGGACCAAAGTTCTGATACCTTATTATTGGATTAGTTGAAAGGACTAGAATACTGAGAGGGGGGGGGTGAATCAGTATTCCCACAGATTCTAAAACTTTCACTACTTCTTAACCTTTGCTAATATATTATTTAAGCTCATCAACATGAAATAACAAATACATAATAAACAAGAAACACAACCACAAATGGAACACTGGATTTTATATGTGGAAAACCCAAATGGGAAAAACCACGGAGAGTGTTAGCTCTCAAGATAATATAGCTAGTTATATGGTGTTTACAAAATGAGTAGGTCACTCCCGAATGACTCACTGCTAGATCAAAAGCAGATCACTATCAAAATGCTCATTGTAATAGATATGAATGAACTAAGGAAAGTTGCATCTCCAAATGCATGAAATCAGTTCTCGATAAAGCTCATAACTCATAAAACTTATAGTAGATCGAATAAAGGATTACTGTACCACTATCCACAAACTCCTGCAATAGATCCAGTGAAGGATTACTACACTTCTCTACCGAACCAATCACTTGCATCATATCTAGTAAAGGATTATTGCAATATTGTCTACACTCTAACTCTACTCCAACTTCTTCACTATCCACAACTAGCACTACACACACTGTACTCTCTCATCTACCACTTCTCAACACACATCTCACTCTCTGCTACTCTTCTTCATAAATACCAAAAATCTTATACACCGGGATAATATGTCGACCAAGCCCAAGTAATATGCTACTCAAAACAACACGTTATCCAATAAAGCCTTAACCAAAAAACATGATAAGAAAGTCAACCTCTGTAAGATCTCCTATACACTTCCTTCACATATTTCATTTATTGATGCATATACCTTAATTACCGGAACAAAACAAGGGTCAACTAGACCCATAGATATGGACCCATAAGCACAAAACTCTATGTAGAACAATTCCAAACTCCAAGATACAAATACCATGCATACCACAGATGTTGGAATGCAAAATATGATAGATACAATTGATATAAATGACATGACATATGCTAGTACACATACAATTGATACCAAGATAGAATATAAACCAAAATAAGCACAACTTAAGATTCTCAAAATGAGGATCTTCTGGAAATGACTCCAGTAGATCACATCTCATATCTTCTGCTTCACCTCTCCTACATAGCTATCTTCTAGCAATACCAAAAAAAAATTGCAATACCAAAATTACAACACAAAAAGCATACACCATCCGATCCAAACTAGATAACGAGATTTGACATCAATGACAACAATGACAGTATTCACACAAGTCTAGCAGGATCTCCCCCCCCTTTTTGCAAAAAAACAAATAAATAAATAAATAAAAAGTGGAACCTATTCTTAGTTTATGATTACATGTGCAATCTTCATAGTATTTCAATTAGTGTGTCAAATTGAAGAAATGAAAAATGACGTGAAAGCATACATGACATAATACCCCTCTTGAGTTTGTAATGAAACCCTCTTACAATTGGCACTTTATGAGTGCAATGCATAAGGTAGACCAAAATGGAGTGAAAAAATAACACTTTATAAAAGAGTGTGAAATCATCTTCAATGGATCAATCATGAAAAAATAAGCACTTCTGCAAAAAACAACAACCGATTTTGAATTACCAAGAAAAGTTTGTGCTTATTTCAATTTTCCTAATTTGCATAATCATTTGCTTTACAAATTTACAATGCATTGCAAAAATTTATTAGTTTTTACAATTTTCACTAATTACAAATGTTCTCCTTCCAATTTTTGGGAGGGGGAATGAGAAAATGAATAGTGGTGGAGTCTATGGCAACCAATTTGATAGATATCACAAAATTAAAACATGTGCAAAGCCCAACACAAAGTCAAATCTCAAGTTGATGCCACAACAATGAGATCAATGATAAATAACAGATCAAATTATGAATAGAAAAATTTAAATTCACACTTTGGAAATTCTTGTCTAAATCAATGGACTTGAGGATATATGACAACCATGCAAGAAAAGTACACACAAGGATAAATGCCACATGAATAAAGTTTGGCGTGCCAAATTGATGGATGTTTTGTGAGAATAAATGCAACACTAGTAGGAGATCTCACATTGCCAAATCCCACACTTAAGCACCAAACCAAATTTAAATGTCACACTAAAATGAACTACCTAGAAAAATATAATATCAACTCAATTGGAGGAATAAGCACCAACCACAAGTCAAAATATCACCCAGACAAGTAAAGAGTTTCTAGTGAGATAATATTTGTTGGTTGATGTTGAATGAGCAAGTTGAGAAAAAAATGGCAAGTCGATGTCAAATAAGCAACTTCTATGCCAAAATATTGCAGGCAAGAGATTTATGAATGAAATTTTCTAAAATAGACACCAAAGTGAAGTCAAACTGCATGTTGAATTTCAAATTTTAAATGTCACTTTACGACTGGAGTGGATGGTTGCCTTGGTAGGTTGAAATGAACATTGAGATGTGGCAACACTATATAGGTTGAAGATCAAATTCAACACCAAACTCAATGCTAAAATAAAAATCAATATGTTAGAATGAAAGAGCATGTCGAATTGCCATAGAATAACTCAAACAACAATGTCGAACTTGGAAAGGATATTCAAATTTTTGATTTCACATTCACTAAGACCAAACTTGTCAAATCTAAGGAAAAAATTTCACCAAAAATGGAGTTGATTTGGATGCCAAAATAGAAATGACCTCATTTGTAGGTTAGTGCCTCATGTGCAAGTCAATGCCTCAAATGCAAGTTGTTAATGTATAAGATTATTTTGAATTTTTCATGGGGAGAGTTTTCTAGAAACAAGAAATAGCTAGAAGTTGTCGACGAAAAAGAACTTTCTAGTTTTAGAATTCTCTAGAATTTTGGAGAATTCTAGAAATTTCTAAGTTCAACTATAAATATGAAGCTATGCAATGTAATACAATGAAATGTAATGTGATTGTATGTTGTTGTATTGAATATAATCAAAGCTAGATTGCTATATTTCAGTCATTTCTGTTTGACTAGTGCCTTGTTTGCCTTATTTATTGTTGTTATTTTAATTTATAGCTATATTTTTGGCCTATTTTTACATGGTATCAAAGTTAGAGTTAATTTATTTATTTTTTAATAGTGTTGAAGTATTGTTGAGTTAATATTTGTTGAAAACTAATTTTTTTCTACTAACATGGGCTCTTCAAATAGAGTTTTGTCTATCTTTGATGGAAGTGGTTTTGCAAATTGGAAGATTGCAGTCAAAAATGCTTTAAGAGAAAAATCTTTGTGGAGGATAGTGAACAAAGAAATTGGATAACCTCAATTTGAAAAACAAAAGGAGCTATGGAAGTGCAAGTTGGAGCAAGCTAGAGGTATCATCAATAAAGCCTTGATCCCCAATCTTAATAAAAGAATTGTTGATATTGATGATCCAATAGAGTTGTAGGAAAACTTAGAAAAGATTAGAAAGATGCAGATATTGCTAGTATGTTTACTATTGAAGAAAAATTGGTGAACTTGGGTCTTATTGATTTAAAAAAAATGAGTGATTACTTTAATGAAGTTACATATTTAAATGCTTAGTTGAAGAAATTAGGTGTTGAATATGCAAAAAAAAAAAAGATTTTTCAGTTGATTGTAATGGTTGAAAGTAAGCTTCCCCAACCATAAAAGATATTTAAATAATCAAGGAAAATATTTGTTCAATTAAATCCCAATGCCCGCCAACAAACTTTTGATCAATTTTAGAAGTCAGTTTAAGATGAAGAAGTCCAACTTGTTAAAGAAGGTTATATTGAGAAGAATCATGCATATGCAGCTAAGGGAAAATAATTTTATAGAAAAGTTGTTGAAAAGAAGAATTGGAAAAGCAATTAAATTTTTAAAAATAATGATGGTTCTAACCACTTTTCTAAAAATGATTGTGTAGTAAAGCAAGTGGGAAGAAAACCCATTATTTGCACTATTGTGGTGGTGAGAATCATATGGAGAAATTTTGTTTGAAGAAGAGGAACAATGAAAGATAGTAGTATAAGCCCAAGGATGAAAGATTTAAGGATGACAAGGTATATAGGCATAGCTTCGTAGCCATCTCCCTCAAAAAACAAGAACAACCAAATATGGAGGTAAGTGCTAGACCCAAAAGTGAATCTAGTGTTGAGGAGGGATACTTTGCTTTAGACTCTAATAAAGAATGGATTTTAGAATCAGGAGCATCATTTCATATGCGTAGAGATAGATATTTGTTTATTGATTTTCATGAAGGGAAGAATTCAAATCAAGAAATTACCATTAGAAATAAAATGAAACTTCTTGTATTAGGATCAAGGACTGTTAATGTGACAAATGGGTCTTTGAAAAATGTTTTTTTGGTTGAAGGATTAGGGGTGAATCTTATTTCAATATTTAAAATTACACAAGATAGATATGAGGTTGTTGTCACTAATAATCAAGTTGTTGTTAGAGATAGAAAGGCCTAAGAAATGTAATTGCTATTGGAGGCATAAAGAAGGTCTCTTTAAATTTGTTTGGTTTGCTGATGATGAACACACACTGTCCCATGATTTTATTGCTCAAACTGATTACATGTCAAAACTTTGGCATGCTATAATTGGACATTTAATTTTATAGAAAGTTACAAGACATGGTTAGAGGACTAACAAAAATTTCAACTTCTGAAGCTGTTTGCGAAGGATGTGTATTAGGTAAACACCAACAAGATCCTTTTGAATCAGGAAAAACATGGAGAGATAATCGTCCACTACAACTCATTCATAGTGATTTACATGAACCAACTTATTCATCACTTTTAGGTGCCATGTACCTTCTCACTTTTATTGTTGATTATAGCAGGCAAGTATGGGTTTATTTTCTTGAAAGGAAAAATGGAGAGTTTGAAGTTTTTCAAAAGTTTAAGGCATTAGTTAAAAACCAAAGTGGAAAAAGATTCAAATGCTTAATAAGGTTGGATAATGGGGGTGAATATTGTAATCATGCATTTGAATCATTTTGTGTAAAATATGGTATTAAGATGCAAAGAATGGTTCCTTATACCCCTCAATAGAATGGGGTCGTCAAAAGAATGAATAGAAGTCTTTTAGAAATGGCTCATTGTATATTACATTCCAAAAGTTTGCATAATGAATTTTGGAGTTTGGTTGTTTCTTATGTTGCACGTATTATGAATAGAATCCCAACCAAAGCCCTCTCAAATATAATTCCTGAAGAAGCATGGAGTGGTAGGAAACCTCACACTATGTATTTTAAAGTATTTTGGTGTATTGCTTGGACACACATTCTTGCTGAAAAGAGGCAAAAAATAGAACCCAAGAGTCATAAGTCTTTATCAATGGGTTACAATGAAGAATCAAAGGCCTACAGGTTATATGATTTAACAACAAAAAAAATTGTTGTTAGTAGAGATGTAAAGTTTGATGAACATTCACAACTTCTAGCCACTTCCTCTCACTCTACAACAACTAATTCTCCCTATATCAATGAGGATGAAATATGCACTAATGAAACAACTAATACTTTTGATCAACCATTTTTTGTAGGCAATGATGACAAGAAGATGACATTTCTGCTAGACAAAAAATAAGGAGTGATGAAGAAATCTATAGTCAAAGTCGTAAGAACTAAGAAAGGAATGGTAGTGTTCTCATGTCCAAAGTATTACAAGTAAATGACCCAATCTCATATGAAGAAGCTAGAGGGGAGAAATAATGGGAGCAAGCTATGAAAGATAAATTTGATGAATTACTAAGGAACAACACTTGGGTACTTGTGCCACATCCCAAAGGTAAGAATATTATTGGTTGCAAATGGGTTTATGAAACAAAATTTAAATTAGATGGTGCTATTGAAAAAATCAAAGCTAGATTGGCTGCTAAAGGGTTTAATAAAAAAGAGAGTGTTGATTATGAAGATAACTTTGCTCATGTCATTAAATTGAATACAATTAGAATTATTTTTTCTTTGGCTACAAGTCTGATTGTGAAGATAACTTTGCTCATGTCATTAAATTGAGCACAATTAGAATTATTTTTTCTTTGGCTACAAGTCTTGGTTGGCATATTCATCAAATGGATGTTAAAAATGCTTTCTTAAATAGAATTTATATGAAGAAATATATATGGATCAACCACAAGGTTTTGTAGATCATAAAATTCCTAACCATGTTTGAAGATTAAAGAAGTCACTTTATGGTCTAAAAAAACCACCACAAGCGTGGAATGAGAAGATTGAGGGGTACTTTATACTTCATGAGTTTAGAAAGTGTAAATCTGATCCAAATCTTTATGTGAAGAAAGTACAAGAAGAGAATCTTGTTGTTGTAGTTTAAGTAGATGATTTACTTATTGTTGGACCAAATATTCGATTAATCAATGATTTAAAATCTGATCTTAAGAAGGCATTTCATATGAGTGATTTGGGAGAACTCAATTATTTTCTTCAGCTACAAGTTTACAGAATTCATGATGGATTATTCATCTCATAATCAAAGTATGTTTTGGATCTATTAGAAAATTTTAACATGCTTGAATGTAGCTAGCTGCTACACCCTTTCAATTAGGAGTCAAACTTACTAAAAAATGTACTTCTAAAGGAGTGTATGCCACTTTATATAGATAGCTTGTTGATATCTTGGTTTATTTGACTCATTCTAGACCGGATATTTGTTTTTCTTTCAATCTAATATCAAGATTTATGCAGGCATCTAAAGAAAGCCATTAGTTGGTTGTTAAGAGAAATTTGAGATACATTCATGGAACACTAAACTTTGGCATCTACTATAGCTATAAGTTTACAATTTCTTTGGTTGGATATACAAATTTAGATTGGGGAGGTGATATAGATGACAACAAATCTATTGGTGGTTATATTTTTCAGCTTGAGTTAACTCCAATCACTTGGAGTAGCAAAAAATAAACAACTACATCATTGTCTTCATGTGAAGCATAATATAGAGCAACAAAAGAAGCATGAAAATAAGTAGTTTGGATTTGAAATATCTTATTTGAGCTTGGCCTTCCTTGATGTTCTACTACTAATTTGTACTATGACAATCAAAGCACAATCCAAGTTGCCAACAATCCAAGTTTCATGCTAAAACAAAGAATATTGAGCTTGATGTACACTACATTTAAGATTTGGTCCAAGCAACTACTGTCAACCTACAATTTTGTCCAAATGAAGAACAAACAGTTGATATATTTACTAAGAGTTTCACTAGGGCTTAATTTTTAAAATTAAGAGGAATTCTTGGTATGTTAGAGGTGAATATTAAGGGGGGATAGTGTTATAATGTTCCCCTCTTCTTTGTTTCTTATTTGTGTCTTCTTTGTAATATTCTAGCCTATCTTAAGGGGGGATGTTAAGGTATAAGATTGTCTAGAATTTTTCAGAGAGAGAATTTTCTAGAAACAAGAAATAGCTAGAAGTTGTCCAGGAAAAGAACTTTCTAGTTTTAGAATTCTCTAGAATTCTATAAGTTTCTAAGCTTAGTTATAAATATATGAAGATTTGAAATGTAATTGTATGTTGCTAGATTGCTATATTTTAGCCATTTCTCTTTGGCTAGTGTTCTATTTTTCCCTATTTATTGATGTTATTTCAGCTTATAGCTATAATTTGGACCTTTTTTCTTACCAAAAATGGAGTTGATTTGGATGCCAAAATAGAATTTGCCTCATCTATAGATTAGTGCCTCATGTGCAAGTCAATACTCATATGCAAGTTTAATTTTTCCTTTTAAATAGAAATTTCTCACCTCAAATTATAGTGAGCAACAAATTAAAATGTTGCAATTTTACAAAAAGTAGGTCTCCACATGCCAAAGTTACCATTCCATCAAGATTTGCAAGCCGATTTACTAAAAAGGTAGGCCAAACACAAAAGTTGTAGTTCAACAACAATTAATGACAAGTCGACAAATAATATTTCTATTAGCACCAAAAATGACAAACAAATGCCAAAGAATAGTATATCAACTAAAAAAGCTCATGCCAAAGCTTTAAATAGGCAAGTGGATTATCAAAACAAGGTAATATTTATATATCACTAACAATTTATAGTTCAACTTGAATATACAAATGAATTCTACCACAGATCGACAAATATTTGTAGATTTTGCCAAAAAAAATATGAATATCTAAAAATATTACATCACAAAGAGCAGATTTCTTCAAACATTGAAAACAAAATGCAAACTATACACGTCTAAAATTAATTAAATAAATATTTAATTACTTTAAGCCTTTCCAATAATTATTATTTTTAATTGTGTTGATCCCCTTCTTCTGAAGAATAATCAAATTTAATTAATCTTATCACTATAGTCCTATAATTAATTTTCCAAAATTAATTATTTTTCTATTATTTTAAAGCCATCCGAATCATTATTTCTTCTAAATCTCTATTATTTATTTAATTTCAATTAACCATGATGATCATGTGATTCCTACAAATCACCTTTTCTAATCCTATTATCTAGCCTAATTAATCACCTCCTAATCATGCTTATCATTTTCCTCAGTTTTATATTCCTCCTCATTATCTCTCCTCATGTCACATCCTCCTAAATTTCCCACTTGTATTCCAATCCCTCATCAAGCCACCTAATCACCCCTCCTATTCACTTGCACATTCTTAATCACCTTGATTAGGACTGGGTCAACTCCTTGCCATAAATGGCTTTCTTCTCTCCCCTCCAAATCTTAAATGCACCAATTTTGTCTCTTCCAAGGAATGTCAAATCTTTGTAAATTCCTATGCCCCCTCTTCCCAAGGAATTTTTAATTCCCTTATCCCTTTATTCTTCCCACACAACCTTTTATTTTAGAATTTTTAATTCCTCCTCCCTTCCCCCAAGGAATTTTAGATTCCTATTTCTCTTCCCAATGTACTTGGGAAACTCTTCCTTATGTAATTGTGGGGAGTGGAGACAAGAAATGTCTTTATGGAATATCTCTTAGATCCCACACCTTGTCCTCTCAATCTTCATCCACATTCTTTCAACCGTATCCCTCCATTTCAAATCAATCTTAGCCCTCCATTTTGAGCCTCTCCAATCTATAAATTGGAGTCTCCCCCCTTCACAAATCATCCACCTTTTTAGTATTATTTTTTTGTCCATTTAAGATTCAAAATCCTCTATCATACCATCCTAATGCCAAAATCTTGCCACACTTAGCCAATTCATCATCCTATCTTGTTGTTTAGTGGAGAGAAAATCCACACATCGCCATTTGAAGAGCAAATCAAATTAAGTATAACATAGGGTGCATATACTTCATCAAGCTCAATCAGAGGAAGAGAAGAGAACTAAGGTATACGGGTTAATTTGCTTATTTTAATGCTTCATTGATCTAGGTTTTACCCCTCTTCAAAAACTTTCTTAATTTTTTTGCCACAACTTCATATATTTGCAAGTAAAATAAACATTTCTACAATTTTTTGCAAATATTGTATAAATCTTTACAAATATTAAGCCAATATAGACAAATACCAACAAAATCAATGGAATAAATGTACATTTCTTTGAAATTTACACAAATCTCTTTAATATTTCACTAGATTTGCAAATGCTACTCATATTTTGCCATGAATATAAAAAATAGATAATAGGAATCTAATAAAAGTAAATTTAGCAATAAGAGATAAAATTTCACTAAAATCAACTCCCTCTATCTAGGAGTATCCCTTGGCCACTACTTTGGCCTTCTACCATTCTAATTGATCATCTTCTTCTTAAATATCCATTTGTATCCAATGGGCTTCATTCTTTTGGGAAAACTAATAAGATCACAAGTTCCACAACTATCCAAGGTCATCACATCCTCTTGCATGGCCTACATCCAAGACTCATTTTTCTCCGAAGAGAGAGCCACTTGAAAGGTCTAGGTTCATCATCACTACTCAACAAAGAAAATACACAATAGAAATATGGAGGACTATACTTGTGTGATTGGATTTAATTGCCTTGTGGATCACCTCAAGGTAGGAGAAATGTGATCTACGTACAATCTAAATTCAGTGGCAAATTTAGCTAGCAATACTAAGTATGTGAAAACCTGCAAGTATTGTTGACAAAAATGGACAATAACATAACTTGTAGAAAGAGTTGTGTGCATCAAAAGTCATCTTTATCTTATCCAAAAATAAGTTTTATACAATCTCTTTGAATTCCAATAGTCTCCAGACTCCTCCAAATTCTTATGAATTTGAAATGAATAGTTTTGTTCAATAAAACAAATAAAAAAATTACAATTTGAAAAAAACTAGGAATTTAGATACCCGAACTTGGCAGGGTCATAACTTTCCACTTAGTGCTTAAAATCTGAAATCACTTACATTGTTGGAAAGATCTCCAAGAGCTCTAGTTTTGGTCCTGCAAATACAATTTTTTTTAATTCCATTTAAGGGACCAACAATGATTTTGACCCCAAATTCTACTCTAAAGGCCTTTGAAAGTGTGAATTACTAAAACATAAAACATACCAAAAATTTGGAATTCTAATTTTTATCATCTTTGCCCATTCCATTACCTCTAGATGGATCTAGAACATCCTTGGATTGCTTTGGATTTTTAATTTTTCTCACCTCCACTCACTCCAACACCTCTAGACAAATTTGGAACATCCTTAAACTGATCTAGATCACTCCCAATACACTCAGATTGCTGTAGATCATTCCTCCCCCTTTGAGAGGCAATGGGCCCATTACACTAGCATGCTGCAACAAATAAGGAAAACATTGGGCAATCTGTTTACTAATGAACCCCTTGACTTGATGTAGTTGTTGGCCTGCTTAGATGACATGGTACAAGTAAACAAGTGCCTCAAAGAGTCTTCACATGAAGATCAACAATCAGGTCACTTATCAATCGAACAATAGTCTTAAAATTCAAATCTTTAGCATGAATTGTGTCAACAAATTTGAAGTATCCAACAAAGGTGAAAAATATGAATGAAGCAATTAAAACTTGAAAATTGTTGGCTTGCTTAGATGACATGGTACAAGTAAACAAGTGCCTCAAAGAGTCTTCACATAAAGATCAACAATCAGGTCGCTTATCAATGGAACAATAGTCTTAAAATTCAAATCTTTAGCATGAATTGTGTCAACAAATTTGAAGTATCCAACAAAGGTGAAAAATATGAATGAAGCAATTAAAAATTGAAAACAAGATCAAGTCCCAAAAGTGGTGGAATATTCAGTTCAAAAGCATTCTCTCCAACCAACTTGAGAATAGTTTATGGTCCATATCATAGATGTAGAGTTTCTTGTGCGGCCCTTGAACTATCTCCATCTAAAGATGAAGCCAAAATTTATCACCCACCTAAAAGTGGTGTTGTGTATGATGTTGATCATGGTGCATCTTGTATTTCTGATTTTCTCGTTACACTATCTCATGATTCTATTTTTTAAGACGACGAATTTTCTCAGCAAACTTAGAAGCATTGTCTATCTCTCTTTTTGCATATGATGATGGCTCATTTTCTATGTCTGGAAAAGAAATATCTAAAGAAGCTAAAGGTTGATATCCCAGACAAACCTCAAATGGATTGTATCTAGTAGTACTATGTATTGCATGATTATAACTATGTTGCACATATGGGAAACTCTCATCCATGTGTGATGATGATGAGAATGACACATACGAAGGATATGGACAATCATGCGATTAACTACCTTAGCATGTCCATTTGTTTGTGGATGGAATATTGTATACTTTGTGAGTTTGGTATCCATTATTGTCCTAAGTGCTAACCAAAATTTCCTAACAAACATGTTATCTCCATCACAAATGATGCTTTCTGGTAATCCAAAGTGATCTAGACATGGGTAAAGAACATCTTGGTGGTTTCTTTTGTTGAGATCCCTTTCTTATAGGTTACCATAATTACAAATTTTGAATAAATATCCACTACTACATTGAGATAATCATGATCACGTTTGGCAGTGGGTAAATTAGAAATGAAATACATGGAGACAGATTACCAAGGTTTGACAAGAGTAAGAGGTGGCATATATAATCCTCCTTTTTGATTTGTAGACTTTGAAATGACACATGCTACACATGATTGAATATAGGATATGATGTCATGCTATATCTTAGGCTAGTAGAAATGCCACTAAAGCACAATAAGAGTTTTATCTATGCCAAAATGTCCTCCAATGTAACTATAATGTGCTTCCCATATTATCTTAACCCTATCTTTTGCGAGAACTCATGTATGACCCATATGACAAAGTCATTTTGTAGATAAAAGGTAAAGACTTGCTTACCTTTTTGATGCAGGAGCATCCCCGATTCACAACAATCTTGCATCAACCAAAAACATTTTCTTTTCTGTTTGCAGTTTCAGTTTTCCTTTCTGTGTGTCCTAGTTTTGGCTCACCGGATCCTGTGGATTTGGATTCTACTTGAAGACTTGATCATCTTTCTTTCTTTCAAACCGCATCTCATTTAGATCACTTTCTGGCAAGATATCACTACCAGTTTCCATGACAATTTCTTGTTACCCGTTGTTCCTTTGTTACCGGTTGCCTAAGACCTATTCTGGTGATCTATCGGAACCCATTCTGAAGCTTTCAGAGCCTTGGACATTGATCTCAATGTTTCTTGGTGTGTGGCAGACCTTCTACATTTCATCCTTTGGATTTTTTGAAGGAATCTCTTGGCGAAGGCCGACCTTGTTCATTTTGCATGTTAGGTCTTGATCTTCGGGTTTTGATCCTTTTTGGGCCGACCATATCCTTTGGATCGATATATATATTTGTAATCATGCTTTATAATGTAATCATTAGAGATTCAAGGAGTATCAGATAGATAGATTGTGCCCAGAAGATAAATCTTTCGATTCAAGGTCCTGGTGTGACCTATTCTACCAGGCTTGTGTGTCGGTATGTTGTAACTCGATTGTTGCCGATTATATATAATCAAATTTTATGAAATAAAACTGTCTGTTCTGCATTGCCTCCATCATGTCTGTGTGTTTCCGTTGTGTTTACTCTTGCTGACCAGTTTGGATTGATCTCCTTGAGGTCCCTTGTCATCAGTGATTGCTTCACTTTTGTTAGTTGAGTTTACACTTCAAAAAAAATAACATTTGTGTCATACATAACAGGAAAATTTGTTGTTTGATGCCCACAATAGTCCAGTACCATAAGTAGTGTTGCAATTGAAGGTCTACTCGAGCAATATACAACGTTGTTACTACTACCCTTCTTGTGGCAAATATTAATGTGAAATTGTTACAAGTATGCAAATTGTAGACACCTAAAAATGTCTCATCAATCTGCACCAATTAAATTCTTCTAAATTAATTTTAATCATCATTTCAACATCATTAATTATTCTATTTCTATCACCTTAATCAATTAATCATTTAATCCTTTCTATACAATTAATTAAATATTTATTATTTAATTAATTACGATTAAAACCTTTAATTAAATAATCTTAATTATTTAATTAAATTTAATTTCTAAATAATTAAATAATTTCTTAAAATTATTTAATTAACTAACTTATTCCTCCAATTCAAAATTCAAAATTCAAAATTTCCCCCAGATTCTAATTTCACCAAATTTCAATTAATTCCATGTGCATTTCACTTTTCAAAAATCCAAATAAAAATCCAAATAAAAATAAAATGTGAGTTTCATTTCAAATTCATACGAGACATGTTGAAATTCAAACTGGCACTGACCTTCAGTCTGACTAGGGAATCAATTCAGTCAACTGAGCAATCAAATCTGTTATCTCCTTAGTTAACTCAATTAACTCATCAATCACCTTTTTAAACTCCAAATCAACTATTTGGAATAGAACAATCAATTCGGTTAATAAACCAATAAATTTAGTCATCTGATCAATCTAATCAGATCATTGATCAATCAATTTAGTTGATTCATCAACCAAATGAGTTAAATTATCAATCAATTTTTTTGCAAGCAATCTCAACCATTGATCAATTTTGTTCCAAAATGAATCTCAACCCTCCATTCTCATCCTCCAGAATCTATAAATTCATCTCAATTTCTCCTAATTTTCTTAACCACTATCTTCAAAATTATTGTGTCTAACTTATGCAGGTATTCAACACAACACTGAGAGCCACACCAACATAATAACGAAGAAGAGCAATGGAAACAAACTGAGTTGACAAAGGGGTTTTTTAATTAGAAATGCATCATTACTTTGTTAATTTCAATTGTTTTTCATTGTATTTATGGATTTTCTTAATTAGATATGAGTATTTAGTGGTTTACTCTCTTAAATCTAGTTAGAAAATGGCAAATTTTTCTATTAAAACACTAGTGAACTTGACATGAAGAACAAAAAACTAATGTTTTGTTTTGATTTTTTGTTTTTGCAGGTTCTACATATGGAGTTCCACCTGATTTGACATTCTTGTAGGTTACATGTATGGTGTCACGTAGACAAATAAAATGTTTCACATTCATAGGGACAACAATTTGCATGTGTCCTGTGATAATTTTGCATATGTCCTTCAGAAATTTTGCTTTCGTTCATATACTCTTTCGCAATCATTGATAAATAAACTACAAGTGTGGTTGTCGTTGCACCAAAAGATCAACCTATTAATGCCTGATACAACCACTAGACTTATAGAATCCATAGGAGATGATTAATCTATGTCACAAACCTGAGTGTTGTGCTACACAACACAAGGAGACCAAGGGTGCACACCTTGCAACAATCCCCCCCAACGTAAGCGAGGGGTTTGAACCTGTGACCAAGCTCTGATACCACTTGTTACAAGTGCGGTTGTCATTGCACCAAAAGATTGACCTGTTAATGCCTAATACAACCAATAGACTTATAGAATCCATAGGAGGTGGTTAAGCCATGTCACAAACCCAAGCGTTGCGCTACACAACACAAGGAGACCAAGGGTGCACACCTCGCAACAAAAAAATGTCGCATGCATTTGGAACAAAGACATATACCCATAATTGAATTGTTTCAACTCGCAACTAATCTTTCTCCTTTGTGTTAATTAAATTGTTTAAATATAGAAATTTAATATTTTGATTGTTTTCATTTTTCTATATTTACTTAAAATGCTCCTAATCTATGACACACAGGGTGAAACTTAGAATTGCAGGATCAAGGAGGAGCACTAAATAGAGAAAACAACAAAAATACTTCCTGAAATTGTTAGAAGTAGAGAAGTAATTCAATGAACCTGAGCTACAAATTGCCTATGCCTAACACCAAAGGCTCATCTATGATTATATACAAAAATATGGAATGATAGAAGGAACAACATTAGGGTTTTAGAGCAAAAGCTTGTGAAATTTTTTAATTGTCTAACATTATGTTTTGATAGCATTTTGATTTCTCTTTTTTTGTCATTAGGGGTGTCGAATTCATTTTGACATAAATTCACAATCTCTCTATTATAAATTCGCATTTGTTGTTATGTTATTTCACATTCATTGTATAGTTGTGCCACATTCATTAGATACTATAGATTTCATTTTGTTGCAGTATGTTATTTTCTGTTCGGGTTTTCTGGTTCTGCTGATAGTCTATTTGCAGCATGTGGTGGGAAGTATAGAGAAGAAACAATCGGTCCAAGATTCCTATTTGAAACTACTAACGTGTGATTTGTAGGGTGTGCAATTTTTTTACTCACATTTGGTTTTGGTGCTTTAAAATAAACCCATGTGTATGCAACTCACATTTTGATTTGGGCTTTAAAATGAACATGGAATTGTTTTATGCTTAGGATAGATAATGCATTGTAATTCTCTAAGGTTAATGAAATTTTGTCTGTCATATTTGGAATGCTTGCTAATTCTGTAGGGTGGACCCATAGTTACATGAAGTACCTTTCCAACCACCTTCGGGGTCTTGGGAGATAGGAAAAAGTGACAATGGTACCTTCTCACCACCTTCTTTTATTTTTGTAGTGAGGGATATTCTTTGACTGGGGGTCTCATCACCCCATAGAGGTATCTCAAATTGGGACTCATTGGGGATATCAACTCTCTCAATGCAATCTTGAGTGGGTTTTCCAAGCTGCTATATAAATATGTTGGTCAGGTGGCTAGAGTGCTGAGTGAATTTGACATATGTGAAGGCCCCCTCTACACCGATAAGCTTAGTAAAAGCCTTAAGTGGATTTCTTTGAGAATTCATCATTGGATTGGTGATCCTTAGAACTATACTATGAACCAAATGTTTTAGTCACCCAAAATCCCACATTTGATGGTTCAGGGACTACGAATTGTACCCCGTAGATACCCCTCATGTACCCATCTTGATGAGACAAGAATTCCCCAGTTATAAGATCTCTAGATCTTCAGAGTAAGAGAATCTGGTATGCCTGAGAAGTGAGTGTCGTGGTGGGGGAGCCAGTGCTACCAAAATCTCTATCTGTCTATCTCGTATGAGATATTTTGTTGCGGGGGCCCCATTAGATGGTTTCCTCATTCCAACCTAGGTTGTAAATGTTTTCCTCATGTCTTTAATCTGTTCAATGTGTTAAACTAGTAAGAATCAGTCCTTTTTGGGCCCATTTAGGCTTTTTTGCTTACATAAACGATGCAGAGCCCTCCTTGTTACCTACCAAATACCTCCAAATGTATGACACTGACCCCCTAGCACATGAATGGGATCCTATCAAGGCAAGGCTCTACAACTTTAGTACAATCTTCTCACCATCTCCAATACTCTTGCTTACTCAATTAGGGGTATCTTGTTACAACACACTCCATGATACCTCCAAGGGTTAAAAATAATTTTCACACTAGTTTTGGGTCATACAAAACTCCCTAAGTTTAAACAAAGCACCAGTGGCAAGAATACACGCTCATTCCTTAAGAAACTCACTCAATTAGGCCTAGTTGCTTGTAGCCCTATTTAGTAGGTAAAGGGACCTTAAGTTCAGATTTTCCAAAACACCTTGGAAAAAAAAAAAGGATTAAAACACCCTTTTGGAAGTTATACAAGTTCCCAAAAGGAAGGATAAAGGTCTAGAAAATAAAGGTCTTTTCCAGTAGGAAGTTGACTATCCTAAAAGGGCTAATTAGGCCTCTTTTGTGAAGCAACTATGCTTAGATGAATGAACTAGTGGATTACAATCCCATGGGAATGTTGGGAAACATAAATCAATAGGGATTCCAGGGTTACATGCTTGGAAGCATCGCCATTTATACACAAGGTGCTTTCGTTTGTTCAAGGTCTAGGTAGCCACATAGAGATGTCTACCTAGGGTCGCTCCAAACACTTCTCTCCCTTTCTCCTCCTAAAAAACACTCTTGGAAATATAAAATAAATTGACCATACTTTCCTTTCACCAAATCCCATGAGCCTCAGATTGGTAAAGTGCAAGATATGGCCATGAAGGAGGAAAAACCCAAGGTAAACCCTGGTTTTCCAGGTACCTACAACAAAACTTGAATATCAGGAGCAACACACACAATAAAGAATTAAAATCAAAACCAAAACAGATTCAAATATCCTCTCAAATAAATTCACATAATTGGGAATCGATCCCAATCTGTACAGAACCGTACCATAGACCAAAAACTCCAGAATTGCAGGAAAACTCAGAATTCTATTAGTTTGTTTGCATCAAAACTCTTCTCCATACAATCACCCCTTGGAAACTAGATCCATGAGGTGTATAAAAAATTCCTCAACTGCTATCAATCAAAAATCAAGAGGTTAGAGCCATTGGTGAAGTTTCAAATTACAAAATGCAAAAAGTGCATAAAAGTTGCTCATGACAACTTTTGACAACTTTTGTAAAAGTTGTCAAAATGTCATCTTTCGCCTCCTAATGCCTTGGATCAAGTTCAAACTCTCCTAAAACATCAAAAAACACTTAAAACCAACACATTTGATCCCTTATTGTCCAAAAGTCCTAATTGGCTCATAGAAATGCCAAAATAGGAGTTTGGCTCATAGAAATTTAATATCCCTATCAGAGACTATGGTCAAAGGCAAGCCATGTATCCAGACAATCTCCTTAAAGAACAAATCCACTATATAAGAAGCATCACAAGTTATTTTGCATGACAAGAAATGTACCATTTTATTGAACCTATCCACCACTACAAAAACACTATCATATCCTTTCCTTGTCCTAGGCAATCCCAAAACAAAATCCATACTTATTCTTTCCTATGGTCTTGAAGGTATGGGTAAAGGCTGGTATAAGCCTGCATTGGTGGACTTTCCTTTTTCCTTTTGTTAGATCACACATGTCTCCACAAATCTCCTAACATATGCTTGTAGTTTGGGCCAAAAATAATGTCTTTTCACCAAATCTAATGTCTTGTCAAGACCAAAATGTCCTGCCATTGCTCCACAATGTTCTTCCTTAATGATATTCAGTCTCATAGAGAATTTGGGTATGCATAGTTGTGCACCCTTAAACAACAATCCATTTTGAATAAAAAATTCATAATACTCAACATGATACCATTTATCAAATGAAGTACATACCTTGTAGGCCTCTCCAAAATCTTCATCACCTTCATACATGGTTTTCAAAGAGTCTATTCCAACACTCTCCAACTGAATTTGATTTGTAGTTAGGACTCTTCTACTCAAAGAATCTACCACCTTATTCTTGACTCTTTTCTTGTGCTTAAGAATGAAAGTGAAAGCTTTTAGGGTCTCTACCCATTTCATGTGCCGGTGATTAAACTTTTCTTGACTATTTATGAAGCTAAGGGCCTGATTGTCTACGAAAACTATGAATTCTTTTGGTAGCATGTAGTGTCTCCATTTTTTCAAGGATTGGACTAGCACATACATCTCTAGGTCATAAGATGTATATCTCCTCTTTTCCTCATTCAACTTCTCACTAAAGAAAGCAATGGGTCTTCCTTCTTGACTGAGCATTGCTCTAATGGCCATATGACTAGCATCACATTCTACTTGAAAGATCTTGTTGAAGTCAAGCAGGGCAAGGACCGATTGTTCTGCAACTTTTCTTTTTAGTGTTTCAAAAGAGTTATCTGCTTCTTTTGTCCAACTAAACCTGCACTTTTGTCATCCCTTTATTGTATCAATCATATGGGCACAAATATGACTAAAGCCTCTTATAAACTTCCTATAGAAGGTAGCTAAGCCATGGAAAATCCTAAAATCATTCATTGTCCTAGGTGTAGGCCAAGACAATATGACACTCACCTTTTCTTGATCCATTTTAAATTCACCATATGAGATCACAAATCCCAAGTAAATGATCTCTTCCTGCATAAAGAAACACTTTTCCAAGTTGATCATTAATTGTTCTTCATACAATATCCTTAGGACCAGGTCTACATGCTTTAGATGTTCTCCTTTGGTTTGACTGAAAACTAGAATGTCATCTAGGTAGACTATAACAAATTTCCCTATCAAATCCCTCAAGACTTCATTCATTAACCTCATAAAGGTACTAGGTGCATTGGATAAGTCAAAGGGCATGAATTTCCACTCATATAAACCCTCCTTTTTTTTAAAGGCGGTCTTCCATTCATCTCCTGACCTAATCCTAATTTGATGATAGCCACTTTTTAAATCAATTTTTATAAAATATCTAGCACCCCCAAACAATCTAACAAATCCTCAATCCTAGGCATGAGAAACCTATAACTGATAGTAATATTGGTGATAGCTCTTGAATCAGTGCAAAGCCTCCAAGTGCCTTCCTTTTTGGGTGCCAAGACTATAGGGGATACACATGGGCTCAAACTTTTTCCAACCAATCCAGATTCCAACAATTCTTCATCCTATTTTGCCATCTCAATATTCTGATCCGGTGTGAGCTTGTATGTTGCTTTATTAGGAAAGGTGGATCCAGGTATAAGGTCTATACAATGGTTTATGTCCCTCATGGGAGGTAGTGACCTTGGCATGCCATCAAAGATGACACCCTTGTATTTGTCTAGTAGCTGCTGCACTGTAGGGTCAATCAATCTCAATCTATCATCTTTCTTATCCTCAGACCTCTCCACCTTTGTTACTATTGGAATAGGGATAAGGGCATAATAGACCATGCCTTCATTTGTCATGTTATTCATGAACTGCTTCCCTCCTAATATGAACACCTTGGCTTCCTTTTGTTTGGTCTCCTCCTCACACTCCATTAAAGGTAACAACTCAATCACCTTACTATCCTTGGTAATGGAATATGTATTCCTAGAACCATCATGTTGTGCCTTCAAATCCAACTTCCATGGTCTCCCAAATAGGAGATGGCAAGCATCCATATTTGTAATGTCAAACATGAACCTATCTCTATAGGTTCCAATCTGAAATTCCACCCAAGCTTGCTCTTCCACAACAACTTGTTGTCCTTGTGTGAGCCATGAGACCTTGTAGGGGCAAGGGTGAGGTAGTCTCCTCAACTTTAGCTTCTCCACCATCTCTAGAGACACAAAGTTCTTAGTTGAACCAGAATCTATTAGGAACTTGCAGACCTTTCCACCTGCTTTGCAAGTGGTCTTGAATAGAGATTTCCTCTGTGGGGGTTCTCTATCAGACATCTTCATAGTGGTTACTGCTCTTTTGATAATCAAGGATTTACCTCTTCAAGGTATCCATAACTGTCAGGGGTATTGATACTTTGGTATGTGTTTGCACTTGCCACACTTTGGCAGTCAACCTCTAAAATCAAGTTACTTCTTCTTTCTCCTATGGAAATACTAGGTTTCTGTGGGCATCTACTAGCCATGTGTCCTTCTTGATTGCAATTATAACATCTGAATGGACCTCTACCTTGAGATCTCCCTCTAAATGGTGGTCTTCTTCCTCTGAAGTTACCTCTTTGATTGTATCCTCCATTGTTATTGGAATTGCTCTCTCCTTTGGTGCCTTCTTGACTGGTTTCACTTTGATTTCCAAAGCCATTTCCTTTGCTTCTGAAAAAATTTCTTCCACCCCTCTATTGTCTTCCTCTTCCTTTATTATTCTGCTCTTGTCTCCTTTTGATCTTCTCTTCCACCTTGATAGCAAGTTGATGGCATCTACCAATAGTATCCAGGCTAAGAAGGTTCAATTCTTCTTGAATGTTGTACCTTAATCCATTCAGGTACCAGGCAACTTTCTCACTCTCTTCCTCCTTTGTTTTAGTCTTCATGCATAGACTTTGGAACTCCTCTATATATGAGTTCACATCCATCTCTTTCTGCTCAAGATTTTGTCTCCTCTTATGGAGTTGTATTTCATATTCTTCAGGTACATAGACCTCTTTAATTAAGCCAACCATCCTCTTCCAAGAAACAATATTGGGCTTATTGTCCTTCTCTCTTTCCTCTTGGACAAAGTTCCACCAAGTTAGGGCTACTCCCTTCAACTTAGACTTAGAAATCTTCACCTTCTGGTGTCCTGGAATGTCTTCACACTCAAAGAAACTAGACAGGGAGTCTATCCAATCCATCACAAAATCTGGTTCCATCTTCCTAGTGAAAGTTGGCAAATCAATCTTCTGCTCCATGGTTCTCCTCTCCATGGATTTGAGGGCATTAAGGAAGTGCCTATGGTCAGGAGGAATTGCCTCTTCCTCCACCATAGGGATCTCATCCTCATCCCCTTCATCACAACTACCAATGCCTCCATCTTCCTTCCCATATACTTTGCCTCTCAACCTCTCTAGCTCCCTCTTCATTGCCTTGCAAGTAGTGGCCTTCTCTCTTACAATCTTTGCCAATTCCATGTTGGTGATTGGTCGTCTAGGGACCTCTTCTTCTTGTCCCTCTGACATCTCTCAAATTTCTATCTCCTTACCAGAGTCGTTACTAGCTCTGATACCACTTGATGCAGAGCCCTCCTTGTTACCTACCAAACACCTCCAAATGTATAACACTGACCCCCTAGCACATGAATGAGATCTTATCAAGGCAAGGCTCTACAACTCTAATACAATCTTCTCACCATCTCCAAGACTCTTGCTTACTCAATTAGGGGTATCTTGTTACAACACACTCCACGATACCTCCAAGGGTTAAAAATAATTTGAACACTGGTTTTTTGTCATACAAAACTCCCTATGTTCAGACAAAGCACTGGTGGCAAGAATACATGCTCATTCCTTAAGAAACTCACTCAATTAGGCCTAGTTGCTTGTAGCCCTATTTAGCGGGTAAAAGGACCTTAAGTTTAGATTTTCCCAAACATCTTGGCAAAAAAATTATGGATTCAAACATCCTTTTGGAATTTATACAAGTCCCCAAAAGGAAGGATCAAGGTTTGGAAAATAAAGGTCTTTTCCGGTAGGAAGTTGACTGTCCTAAAAGGGCTCATTAGGCCTCTTTTGTGAAGCAACTATGCTTAGATGAATGAACTGGTGGATTAAAATCCCATGGGAATGTTGGGAAACATAAATCAATAGGGATTCCAGGGTTACATACTTGGAAACATCGCCATTTACACACAAGGTGCTTTTGTTTGTTCAAGGTCTAGGTAGCCACATAGAGATGCCTACCTAGGGTCGCTCCAAAGACTTCTCTCCCTTTCTCCTCCTGAAAAACACTCTTGGAAATATAAAATAAATTGACCATAATTTCCTTTCACCAAATCCCATAAGCCTCAGATTGGTAAAGTGCAAGATATGGTCATGAAGGAGGAAAAACCCAAGGTAAACCCTGGTTTTCCAGGTACCTACAAAAAAACTTGAATATCAGGAGAAACACACACAATCAAGACTTAAAATAAAAACCAAAACAGATTCATCTCTCCTCTCAAATCAATTCACATCATTGGGAATGGATCCCAATCCGTACAAAATTGTACCACGGACCAAAAACTCCAGAATTGCAGGAAAACTTAGAATTCTATTAGTTTGTTTGTGTAGATACCTAAAATTGTCATGTCTAATTAAATAAATATTTTATTTATTTAATTATCTAAGCCTAATTCTTCTATTAATTAAATAAATCTTTATTTATTTAATTAATTCATTTATCCTCTTCTAGCCTTATTTCTCATTTAAATAAATACATTTATTTATTTAAATTATCCTTTTCCTAAATTAAATAAATATTTATTTATTTAATTATCCCATTTCCTCTATTAATTAAATAAATCTTTATTTATTTAATTAATTCATTAACCTTTTCCACCCATGACACATGTCATTCATCTCTTAATTCCTACATTACCTACCTCTTTCATTATTTTATTATTTCTTCTACCTACCCTCTAATCATAGCCGACCTCCTTTTACACCTCTCAATCTTATCCCTCCATTTCATATAGTGTCTTCTATTTAAGGAGATGCTTCCTTAATTATCAAACCCTAATGCCCTAATGAGCTAATGAGATAACTACTTGATCATTTGACTACACTATGATCCTACTTGCAACCACATTCTGTTCTTTGTTGAGCTCTTGTGCATATAAAATCTGAGAGCAAATATATCAAGCAAGATCAATGGAGATAGGAAGAATGGAGATCAAAACCCTATTGGACATGTGATGGTATAATCTTTGTGATTTCATTTGATTTGCATTGTCTTAGGTAATCTTCATATGTTATGGTGGATTTTTGTTGTTGTTAGGCTAGGGTTTTATGGTTGAATTCATTTACCCTTTCAATTTTGTTATTATTGTTATCCATTTTCACCATAAACATTTTGGCATGCCCGGTGGGACTCTTATCCCTTTTTGTATTTAACATCTTTGTTGTAGATTTGGTATTTTGAAGTTGTAGATCTGACATTTTCGGCAACATTTTTTCGCGTCGGCATACTCTCGGATCGCGTTTTTGTCTTTTTGACGCGTTTGTGAACTTTCGGATCGCGTCTAGGTTTCCTAATCGTGTCTGTGACATTTTGAATTGCGTCTGCATCATAGAACCACGTCTGTGCATCGCAGAACCGTGTCTGCATCACAGAGCCGCGTCTGTGTTTTTGAAGCGCGTCTGTGTAAAGGGTAACCGCATCTGTGTTAACCAATTTTAAAATTTTTAAGTTTATTGATTCAATTTTGAGTTTTTGCATTTAGGGTTTTAGATCTAGTTTATTTTGCACTAACATTTTCAGATCTAGCTAACGAAATTGGTGCAGCTTGTCTTGAAAGCAAAACGTTATCCAATTTACCTAACTTGTGTGCTTGCAAGAAGGGGTGATTATTTGAAAATGTTAGTGCAAAATAAACTAGATCTGAAACCCTAAATGCAAAAACTCAAAATTTACCTAACTTGTGTGCTTGCAAGAAGGGGTGATTATTTGAAACAATCCAAACTACTAACAACTCTTTGTTGCAGATCCTTGGCAAGAGTTTTTTTTAATTTTTATTGTGTGCCTTGTTTTCATAGACTAGCAAACACTTCCATTGGTGCACTAAAATTGAATCATTGTCTTTTGTGTCTTGAGCAATAGGCTCTTTTTGTTTAATCTTTAGAGGGCCTATCTTCCCGTGTGGTCATTAGGACTACTAGTGAGAAGAGAACGACCCAAGTGGTAGCGAGGAAAACCCACCTCTTTCGAACCACTATAAACAAATGTATTCATGGTGAAAACTATGGATAACGTGTGCTGATTAGTTCATACCGACACTATGTCTCCCCATAAACCTGTTTGATCAAATTTATTTGATCAGTTGTAGGGCGTAACCCCTACCGACTGGGAGCCTTCTGTATTTACAGAGCTGAAAGTGCTGCATGTATGGCCACACGAGCGGATGCCCTTACTAGCACCTTTTTGTTTTAGAAGCCCAAATCCTTCTAGTTGTTGGGGTAGGAGGTTGGAACTCTGGTAGCGGCCCACACACATACGGTTCTTAGTAGAGATACAAAGTTCACCACAAGGAGTTTTCATGGGGACTGATGCTTGGCTGACCCAAGAAGTGAGTGCTGAGGGTGGAGCTAGTGAGGTCAAGCATCTAAGTATCCGCTCTGAATAGCGGAGCCTTGGGGGTAAAACCCTATGTGGGATCAACAACTATTGTCTTGGCCAGCCATAAGAATTGTGCTTGACTTATTTTAAACATTCAAACATTCAAGACCAAACAACAAAACATTGTGTCTTTTGTGTCTTCAAGTGTATGCAAAACAATTTTACATCAAACAACACACTTTTCTTGGAGTCATTGTCAGTCTAAACACTTGCAAACATTGAGTCCTCATCAACATTGTGTCCTCTTGTCATGAAAAATAGTCAAACAGTCAGATTTGGTCACAACAAAATGACTTCACAGATTGGAAAAAATTGCACAAATTTTGCAGAAACGCGTCTATGTCTGTCATAATAGCGTCTGTGCTGTCTAACTGCATCTATGAAGGGCAGAATCGCGTCTGTGTCCCCATAAGCAACAGTGCATTTCACAAAAATCTTAGAAGCGCATCTGTGTTGAACAGAACCATGTCTGTGTCAGGAAACCGCGTCTGTGAAGTATACAGGTGCGTCTGTGTTCAGGATTGCAAAATTTTTTACAGTCTAGCCAACAAACACATTCAATTTCGGAATTCTTGAGCTTCCTAGGTTGTTTCTCTAGGTTTCATTTAGCATTCAACCTATCTTTGGGTCTCACATAGTCCATCATTGCTTCACATCTTGCATTACATCCACACTTGTCTAAACTTGAGTCAAAAGGTCACTTGCTTGTCCTCACTATACTTTCTCAACACACTACATACAACAACACTTTGCTAAGTGGTCCCTCATCAAGGTTTCTTACCTTTGGGTCTCATTTGGTCTTACTTAGAGTCAAGGTCAACTTACCCCATCAAGAGAAACTATCCTCTCTTTGGAAGCCACACCTACTCTACTACATACATACTTGGTCTTACACTTTGGACATTGCAAGTACACCTCAGATTCATTTACACTCCATCCAACTCTTGGTCTTCCATACTTTTTCCATTTTCATCTAGTCTCACACATCTTGATCAATACCTAGTTCATGGTTGAAACTTGTCTTAAAAAATCTAGGAGAGAAACTAAAGAGGTTCAAGAGTCTGCAATCATGAGTTCTTATGAGTATGACAATGATGTCTTTTTCAATACTGATCACACTACATTACCTGACATGGATGTCTATAGAAACATTCCAAATGTTGAAAACATGGGCACTACAAACAACAATGATACACATAATGACAATATGGATAACTTTTCAATACATTCAGCAGATGTGGAAGAATCCATTATGAATCCCCATTTCAATCGATTGGTTGAGGAAATAATGAGGAGGGATAGACAATACTTCTTACAAATGATGGCACAAAGTGGAGCCAAGATACCTCATGATTTTGACATGTCTCAAATAATGGAAAATCGACCTTTGCAACAAACTCACTCCAACATGGATCAAAGAAGGCCTAATAGTGGAGGCAATAGAGGACCACATATGGTACTTGAATCACCATCGTCTTTGCTTCAAAAACCAGAGGTCCCACATACACATGGTCAAGCATATGATACTCACCTTCGCAGACCATTATGGAAGTCTTATGCAGACAGATATGCTCAATCACATACCCATGCTATGGATCCACCACCAAAGCAATTGGATATTCAAAGGCATGCTCAAAATTTGGACACAAGGAAACCCCGTGTCAAATTTGGGGGCAACACATTAGAACATGACATGCCTGTAGAGTATGGTATACATGGACAAAATAGATATTTTGTTCCTCAACATGAATCTATACCAAGTGGTCCATATATGCAGCATCATTATAGACCTCCTCCATATGAACATGTGTATGATCAATATCATCCATATATGCAACATGCTTCTCCTCCAATTGGTGCCTCAAGCATGGGGTATGGTCCAAGAAGTCGATCTCCACCTAAGAGCAATTTGGAACAACAAATTAGGGACTTACAAAAGAAAATGGAGGACATAAATACACTGAAGCCATCATACACAATGAGAGACATATGTCCTTATCCATTTGACAAGAGCATTCCAATGCCTCCATTTCCTACACACTTTGTGACACCTAAATTTGATAAGTATAGAGGAAAAGGGGATCCTAAGGCACACATAAGATAGTTTTTCACAGCTTGCATTGAAGTAGCTTCAGAAGAGACATATTTGATGAGATTATTCCCACAAAGCTTAGGTGATCAAGCTATGGAATGGTTCTCCCAACTCCCACCTAGTATTAAGTCATGGGGTGACTTAGCAAAGGCATTTTTTCAACATTTCTCCTACAATATAGAGACAGACATATCAGTCACTACTTTATGCAACACCAAGCAAAAAGAGGGAGAGTCTTTTACATCATTTTTACAAAGATGGAGGAATCTAGCTAGCAGATGCTCTTGTGAAATTCCACAAAAACAAATGGTAGAGATGTTCACACAAAACGTTAACAAAGACATTGGCTATGATCTAAGGAAAGCTTGTTTGTCCACCTTCAGCGACGTTATTGAAAAAGGCTTAGCAATAGAAAAGGTCCTAATTGAGCAAGGAGTCATTAAGATATTTAAGGAGAACAAAGATGACTTTAAAGGAAAAGACAAGCCAAGATTTTGGAATAAAAACAAGAACACAGTCAATGATGGTGTTGTTGATGCCAATACAGTGCGACCCAAATTCATCTTTTCAGGATCAAGTTCTACAAATAATCAAGTGAATACTCAAACAACTTCTAGATCATGAAGGAAGTACACTTCATTGGGAGAACCACTTGAGTCAATCTTCAAAAAGTTAGTGGCAAACAAGGTAATCACAGTTCCAGATTTTCCTCCATATGAACCAAAGGTTAAACCAAATTGGTGGAATGATGATGAGTATTGTGAATTTCATAAGAGCAAGGGTCATAAGATAGAAAATTGTCATCGACTAAAGAACATCGTACAAGATCTCATTGATAGAGGTGATATTGAGATTGAGGGACACTCATCCAATCAAGAACATGAGATGTTTAAGGAGCCATTCCCAAAGCATGACAAGGGAAAAGATAAAGCCACAGATGATCAAACCAACTATACTAGAGCATCTTACAACTATGATTCAACCATCAATCACATCTCGATGGACAATTATGTCTCTACTTTTATCATCAAGGACAAAATCCCTGAGAATCCTACTCAAAGACCCAAGATTATCCTAAAAGGTGTTGGATCTTCTTCCGAAGCTACCTCTGAATATCATGTTACAACCCATCGAGGTAAAATCACCTTGCTAGGTGCTTCAAATAAAAACACCACTTCTTCATCAACCAAACCTGAGTATGACCTTGTAGAACAGTTAGGGAAGACACCCGCGCTCATCTCCATCCTTGAGCTTTTACGCATATCTCCCACTCATAAAGCTATTCTTGACAAAATTTTGAGAGACACTGCCGTTCCTACCGATCTGAACGTGGACCAGTTTCAAGCCATGGTGGGATACCTTTCCATTCCACATTCCCTTACCTTCACAGAAGTTGATGACGCCTCTGTAAGTCAGCCACATAATGCACCACTACATGTTGAAGCCTTCATACACAAACACAGAATAAAGCGAGTCCTGATAGATGGAGAAGCTGGTCTAAACATTTGTACATTGAGCACAATTAAACAATTGGGATATTCTGATAAAGCTGTGAATTCTACAAACAAAATTACCATCAAAGCATATGATGATGAAGAGCGTTCATCCAAGGGTACAATCACCTTACCTCTCAGAGTTGGGCCAGTTACAAAGGATGTGGTTTGTCAAGTCCTAGACCTGGATCTCACATACAATATATTGCTAGGACGTCCTTGGATTCATGAGATGAGCGCAGTACCATCTACATATCATTGATGCATCAAGTTTCCATACAATGGAGTTGAAGTGACTATCAAAGGTGACCCCAATCCATTCATATATTGCAATAATCTGTGACCTATATTAGAAATAACAATCCTAGTCAATCAAGAAGTTGTTCCATCTTCAACATATGTGGATCCAGAATCATTAAAAGCTTCTACATCAAAACAAGCAGAGATCAAAGAAAAGTTCAAGATTAAAGACCTAGGATGTGGTGAGTATATCTTTCATGTTGAGCAACTCCCACTATCTCCTAAGGTATTCAGTCAACAGGAGCAACCTACAAACAATTTGCAAGGAATTGGATGTGAACCACCTAGTGTTGTGGCTACTAAGTCCGAATGCAAATCTCCTCTAGTAGTGCAAGCAACTCTTGATATCAATAGTCCTAAGAGTGGTTCCAACGAAGAATCCATTGAGCATATCGCCAGCCCTCTTGATAACTCACATAGCTTTACCATATCATCCACTCATTCCATTTCCACTCCACTTCTAGACTTGGATCAACAAGAATTACAAAAGCATTTACTCATTGGGGATCAAGAATCAAGCTTTGAACAGAAAAAACTAAAAGTCAAAAATAAAGAAAAGTCCTTTAGTCCAAATCAAAATCAAAATCTATTGGACTCTACAAAGATCAAGGTCAAGGATAAAAATCGTATGAAGCAAAAAGAGCAAGAGTTGATCTCCCCTAATATCAAAATAACTGGGGGCAAAAGTTCTAAAATTTCAAGTCAAAATGCATACTTGTTGATCCTAAGTCTCCATCATGCTATCCTACTTTCACTTCTTTTCACAATCATAAGCCTTCATCAATCATCCACTTGTTCCTCACATCCTTTCCCTTCTGGCGATACATCAGGGACCTTTAATGGAGCTTCCTTGAAGGACTTTGTTATCAGTGATGCCCAAACTTCTTCAGGTGACATGCATACGAGCCTGTGTAGTCCACACACTAGTAATTCTATCTCAGTTCCTTCATCAAGGAAGACAGTCACTCAAGATACACATCATTCAGTCAAGGAGCATTGCAGTTACAATCATAAGGTTAAGCCTCACACATTTGAGGTGGGTGACTTGGTTCTCAGAGAAAATCCTAAAAATCAGCAAGATAGAGAGAAAAAGGGCAAGTTTGAACCAAATTGGCTTGGTCTTTACATCATTACAACAGTATATGGATCTGGGGCATATCAGCTCTCAACTACAGAAGGTGAACCTTTGGAGGATCCTATCAACAACATGCACCTTTGCAGGTTCTACACATAGCTCTTCGGAATATCCTAATTGAAAAATACAAAAAAAATCAAAAAATTCAAATAAATACAAAAAAATCAAAAAAATCAAAAATACAAAAAAATTATAAAAACAAAAAATCGTTACTTGGTGAAAACCTGGCAAACAGGCACCTTGTGACACAAAAAACATTGAAAAATTGAAAAAAGTAAAGAGAAATAATTTTGTCCAATGGTGAAAACCACTTTGGTGGCACCTTGGGCAAGTACCATGGTGAAAACTGGGTCACCAACGCCATGCCTAGAGACATTGCTCCTCCCTCCTTCAAGATCCACTTTCATCCTTTCACTTTGCACACACTCACAACCAATTCATCCATAATAAACTTACCCATGCCCATCATGGCTTGTTATTGATCTACCCAAGATTGGTTAGTAGCCATTCATAATAAACCTCCCTTTCCATCCATAATAAATCAAATCCTATCTGTGGCTATGGCAAATCCTATTTCTAGTGATGGGTGTGGAGCTAAGAACATCACATGTTTCGAGGAGTACAATTTCTTCCAGCTTCCTTCAGTCTATTCATGCACAATCCGCAATAAAGCAACATTTGCATTGCCAGTCCGCAATAAAGTTTCATCTTCTTCATAATAAAGTATCAGTTTCATGGATTCAATCAGTTTCAGATGAGACACAGCAGCAACAATGGGCTTCAACAAATCAAATCTTTCAACAAACTCAGACAACATATGGTTCAGTGCTATCTATCCTTTTTGTGAAAGTAAACATTGTGACCACAATCAAATAAGACTTATACAAGTGACAAGAGACACTAAACTTGAGGACTATAGTGGATGTTGGTGTCGAGTCTTGGTTTTCTTTTGATTTTATCTTTTGGTGACATGTCTTTTAGCTTTTCCGGGATGTCTCTGACTAGAGATTCTATCTCCAGGATGTCTTTGACTAGAAAGGCGAGGATGGGGTATCGTCACCTATTTGTATTTGCTGTCTGTGGATTGTCTTTTAGTAATGCTATGACTTGTCCAAGGATATGAGGACACTATGAGTCTAGTGTGAACTGGGGCATTCCTTGTTTGTGACCGTCTTATCTCCATGCAAACAGGTACAATGACTTTTTGGGTCGAACATATGCCTCGATTGTCATTACCTACTTGCCATAATAAATCTCAATGATGATAACACACAGGAAGCTCTTTCACGTTCATATCTTTTGTCTTCCATCTCCCTTTCTTGATTGATTTCCATTGTCCTTCTTGAGTCCATGTAGCCTGCTATCACATGACTGAGTATAATGACACACCAAAAACATTTGCATTTCATGTAGTTTGCACCTGCATTACCACATATAAGCATTTCATACATACATATAGATATCACAACTGCATCACATCCTGCACACAACACCTGTTAGCACAATTTACATTTGCATTATCATATTCATCTGCATTACATACATTCACATTTGCATTGGCATAACATTTTAAAACATAAAAGAACAAAAAAATACATTGCATTTCATTATGTACATATTTACATCCATGACATAAACATACATCATAAGAACATCTCATCACATAGGTACACATTCATATAGCTACCGCAAAGATGAATCATCTCATATATATATAATAAAAAATGTCATGATACAATGATGTCAAAATCATATGGCTACAATCACCCAAAGGTGTCTACATCATCATACAAAAAAAATGGTACAATACTGATACATAGGGAGCCCTCTAAGGCTATGATGAACTCCCTCCCTCGGAGCCGCTTGGCCTCGACGGAGTTTGAGCCTTGGAAGGACCTGCCCCAGGATCATCCCTCCTGTCCCCTCTATCTAGTGGTGGTGGAGGACCCATGACCCCACCACTAGATGCCTGTCTTCTTCGGCTCCCTCCCATAGATGTCGCTGTCCGCGATGGTCTATGGAAGCTCCTCGCTCACTGATCCACTGGAACTGCACCATAATAGAGATCCCGCTAGTAGGCAATCTCCTCCCCTGCCTGCAGGACATAAGCATATCCTGCCCCTGTGTCCTCTGCTACCTGTCTCCCCGCCCTCAGCGCTGTCTCAGCCTCTGTATAACGTTGAATAACCTGATCCCACTCCTGCTCAGTATCTCAGAGCCTCCTCCTGAGCCGATCCCTCTCCCTCTCCAACTCCTGGATCTCATCTGCCTGACCCTGGCAGATCTCCCTCAGCTCTATCAGCTCATCCTCCTCTGCGTCAGCCCCCTCTGCCTCTTCCTGTGGCTCCCCTTATACGGGTGCCTACCCCTGCCCCTGTACCTATACTAGTACCTGTCCCTGTATTTGTCCCTATCCCTGTACTTGTACCTATCTGGGACCCTATGCTGCTGGCACCTATAGCGGCAATCCACCGCAACCCCTCACCACCCTCCCTCCGAGGTGCAACCCTCCTCTCTCCAACTGCTCCCCTCCTCCTCCATTGGCCTCTGCCCCCATCAGCTCCATCATCATCATCATCTCCACCCCCATCTCCATCCAATAGCTCTCCCGGATCCATCAAGCGTGGGAAGAGATGCTCCGCCTAGTATGCTATATACTCGACATCCATGTTGACATCCTCAATCTCTGGCCACATGTCCCAAGGTAGGGGCATCATCTCTACTAGCTGTGTAATTGCCTGATCATATGACAATAGGGGCCCAAACTATGCCTAATCTCTGACAGTCCGTGCATACATGCCTGAGCCCCATGGCATCCTCTGGATCCTGCCAAACTGCCTGCAAACCCTGTCCACAAGCTATCTCTCTAGTACATAGGGCATCCGCCCAATCAGCTACCTACTCCAGAAGGTGTAAGGAAGCTCAAATGCATCGTCCTCCCACTCCTCGCATCCCAGATATGGCCTCGAAATGACCACATCAATGTCATCTATCACTCATCGCCAGTGCTCTAACCTGCCAATCTGTGGCTGCGACGTGATCATATCATATAGGTGCACAAAACTATGCTCGTGCCCTCTACCTCTGAAATGTATTGGCCTCATCACTGGTAGATGCTCATAAGCCCACACCTGCAATAGTGTCACCCCATAGCCCAATCCCACTGATCCATGGTATACAAACTGATGCAGCTCATAGTATAGGTGTGCCAGCACACACGGTCCCCAAGCATATCTGGTGTGCTGTGTTAGCAGTGTCTCCAGTGCTCCTCCCCAACCCACAGCCAACCCTTGTGTCACCCTATCTGGACATAGGAACCCACTGATCGCTCCTCCTATCACTGCTGGTAGCGCTAATCCTGTCGCAGTCATCATATCCCAAGCCACATGCCCAACCCTCATCTCCAATCCAGGGTCCTGGAACACTCATCTCAAGGCCTCCCTGTCTCCATCTCGATCATATAGAATCAAGTCCCCATCGATCGGTATCCTCAGTATCCTGTATACATCCTCCAGGGTGACTGTCATCTCCCCCAATGGTAAATGAAAGGTACATGTCTCTGAATGCCATCTCTCGGCTAAAGCAGTCAGCAATCCCATGTTCACCCGAAACTCAGGCACATATAGTACATGTCTCAATCCCATCGCCTCAATCACTGCTCAGTCCCCAAGTTTCAACTCAGGTCGCAATCTCTGTGTAGATGGGAATCTCTCCCGTGACTCTAGCATTGGAAAATACTCTTGCAGTCAAGAAAATCAATCGTGTCAGTCATAGTGGCATTCACTGTTTATCACAAAATGCTACTTTTTATCTAAATGCATATGGCATTCTATCCCAGTGACACTCACTGTTCATCACAAAGTGTTGCTTCTATCCTAGTGGCACTCCCTGTTCATCACAAAGTGCTCCTCACATTTGCACTCCCTGTTCATCACAAAGTCCTGCTCACATTTTAGTACTCCCTGTTCATCACAAAGTACTCTATCTTGGTACTCACTGTTCATCACAAAGTGCCTTGCTCTATCCTAGTCTTCCTTAGAGGACCTGCATGAGTGTATCCTCTCAGGAGCTTATCCAATCGACAGCGTATGTTCATCACAGAACTGCCGATTTGACCTAGAAGATGAAAATTTGCATTTTTTTAGACATAAACACGCTTTCCTGACACAAACACGCTTAAAGACTGCACAGACGTGCTTGAAAAACATAAACGTGCCTGAATGACACAGACGTGCCTATGCTCTACACAGATGCGCCTTGGCGACACAGACGTGCCTTCTTGGCATAGATGCCCCTACACTTCACAGACATGGCCGCATTCAACGCAGATGCATCTCCAAACACAGACGCGATTGGCACAAACCCAGACGCGCCTGGCGGACACAGACGCGCCTGGCACCAACGCAGACGTGCCTAACCATTTTTTGACAATTTTGACCCTTGACCTAATGCGCATTTATTTCTCTACCTAGCATGCATTAATGACAAAAATAAATGCATCAAAGTACAAGGAGGTTTGGTGGTACTTACCAGCTCTCCTGCCTCTGCTGGCCTCTGGAATCGGCGAACACGGTCGAATCTATGAACGAAAGCCATCGCTGCTGACTGCTACTGCTCTATTTTCACTCTGCACTCTTCTCTCGTGGATGTGTGGATGACAATGAGGATGTCTTTTGCCCGTGGTCTATCTTATAGCCTACCCTAGCCCTCGCCCTCATTTCTTGAGTCAGTCTTATTTATCCCATGACTCTGTCACTTTATTCGGTCAGTCTATTCTATCCCATCTTTCTTATCGAGAGATTGTCTGCGATCTTTTTAGACATTCTCATCCAATCTCTCGAGGGGGCATATCATTCCCATCTTGGGGCAACTCTATATCAGTTCATCTTATCTTCTTTGAAACAACGCGACAAGCCACATTGTCTCAAAGAGGGGCAAAATGTAGATACCTAAAATTGTCATGTCTAATTAAATAAATATTTTATTTATTTAATTATCTAAGCCTAATTCTTCTATTAATTAAATAAATCTTTATTTATTTAATTAATTCATTTATCCTCTTCTAGCCTTATTTCTCAATTAAATAAATACATTTATTTATTTAAATTATCCTTTTCCTAAATTAAATAAATATTTATTTATTTAATTATCCCATTTCCTCTATTAATTAAATAAATCTTTATTTATTTAATTAATTCATTAACCTTTTCCACCCATGACACATGTCATTCATCTCTTAATTCCTACATTACCTACCTCTTTCATTATTTTATTATTTCTTCTACCTACCCTCTAATCATAGCCGACCTCCTTTTACACCTCTCAATCTTATCCCTCCATTTCATATAGTGTCTTCTATTTAAGGAGATGCTTCCTTCATTATCAAACCCTAATGCCCTAATGAGCTAATGAGATAACTACTTGATCATTTGACTACACTATGATCCTACTTGCAACCACATTCCATTCTTTGTTGAGCTCTTGTGCATATAAAATCTGAGAGCAAATATATCAAGCAAGATCAATGGAGATAGGAAGAATGGAGATCAAAACCTTATTGGACATGTGATGGTATAATCTTTGTGATTTCATTTGATTTGCATTGTCTTAGGTAATCTTCATATGTTATGGTGGATTTTTGTTGTTGTTAGGCTAGGGTTTTGTGGTTGAATTCATTTACCCTTTCAATTTTGTTATTATTGTTATCCATTTTCACCTTATACAGTTTGCATAAAAACTCTTCTCCGTACAATCAACCCTTGAAAATTGGATCCACAAGGTGTATAAAGAATTCCTCAACTTCTCTCAACCAAAAATCAAGAGGTTAGATCCGTTGGAGAAGTTTCAAATTACAAAATGCAAAAAGTGCATAAAAGTTGACAACTTTTGACAACTTTTGCAAAAGTTATCAAAATGTCATCTTTCGCCTCCTAATGCCTTGGGTCAAGTTCAACCCCTCCTCAAACATCTTAAAACACTTAAAACCAACACATTTGATCCCCCATTGTCCAAAATTCCTAATTGGCTCACAAGATGGGGTTCATTATTACAAACATATAATGTATGATTGAAAACCTATATAAAACATCCTAAAGACATTGTTAATGCCTTATCCTCCCTTATCAAAGTATGACTTTTCATCTTGAAGGGTTTGATTAGGTGCTCTTGCACCAATAACTTTGATGCTTAGAGTTGTTAGAAATATATTCAGTTGGCCATATTGTCTTTCATCTTTGTATACCGAGATTGCAAAGTCTTTCAAAACATAAATTTTTTCCCAAACAAGGTCACTCAAAAAAACATCTCGATCAACACCAAATAGTTAAACTAGGTCCTCTAATATTTGAAAAAAAGTTTCTTATTTGTACCCCTTGCGATCATAGGTCAATTCCAAGTCTTTAGTCCTCATATTGCATAGTCCAATTTTAGTCCTCGTATTGTCCTTGCATAGTAAATAGGTCTTTCTTTTCTTGATTCTTGGTCTAAGTTTAGTCTTCATATTGCATACTCCAGACCTTGTCCTAACTCAGTTGTTATCAATTGGTTGTAATCAATTTTTATGAAATAAATTAATTTGTTTTGCATTGCCTCCATCATATCTTTGTGTTTCCATTGTGTTTACTCTTGTTGGCTGGTCTCATCACCGATGACTACTTCAATATTGCATAGTCCAATATTAGTCCTCATATTACCCTTGAATAGTCTGTATTACATTTACATCAGTCTTCATATGGTCTCTAGGTTATGCTTAAGTTTTCATAGTGTATGCATAGTCTTTCCCTAGTCCCCTTTTTTTGAATTTAGTGTCAAATCCGAGTCTGCCATTTTTACTTAGCTCTTGCATAATCTTAATCTGTATCAAGTTGAAACATTCTCCCAAAAGATTATTGAGTCCAAAAGACCCCAACTTTCAGTCAATCATCCTCTCAATCTTGGTTTTCTTGCTCATTAGTCTAACATAGAAAACCGTTTTCCATAATTCCAATTTGGGTCATCAACAAAATCTTAACATCTTTTAAGTAATGTCTTTCACTTGATTAAGTTCCTTTTAGTTGTATTTGCATGATCTTTAGAGATTCCCCATAGCATGTGTTACAATGGTCTTGCGTGGTGACAGTTTCTTCTTGTTTGAGCAACCTAATCTTGGTCAAAACAACAATCAAGGAGAACTCATTAATGGTCATGATAACCTTGTGTGGAAGTTGAGAACAAGTGTCCATCCCTCAGTATAGAGGAGTTGAGTTTTTCATAAACGAGGAAATAAGAAAGGCAATTCGAATTTAAAGAGCAGCTGAAACAAAAATTTCTTAGCAAAGGCTTCAAAGACTTAGACTACAACAACAACAACCTCCTCCTCCTCCCAATCCTCCATAGAGTATTAGGGTAATTTGCATACATAGTCTTTCAAGAGTTTAGTATTATCATCATAGTTGCACCATAATTGTCATAGGTCTTGCATTCCCAAGTCATCATAGGAGCCATTCATGCCATTAACCATATCACAAAGGGATAAGCATAAGAAGGATCCAAGTAGTGATCCTTTTGTTAATCTCACATGGAACATGAATTTATCAATCTATCAATACACACAACCCCAAAGAGCTACAGCATTACCAATAAATACAAACAACATGCCTTCTATAGAAGAAACCCAAAGAAACTTCACACCAGAAGAACTTGAGGTAGCTCAACAAGATCCACATGTCCTCATGATCCTAAACACACTTATTAATTACAATAAGGGCAAATAACTCTTCCTTTTGATTCAAAATGGGGCTAAATTACCCCCAAATGTTGACATTTTGGCAACACTTCCACCATGGGTAACTTTGAGCTAGAATATAAATCAGACACTGAACTCAACATAAATAGAAGCCACATCTTCAAGTTCAACACCTGGTGCACTTCAAAACACACAAGCTACACCAACCAAATCTACCATAGTTCCAACTCAGAGTTCCCAGTCAGGTGCTAATGTCACAGCAAGTGCCTCGAATACCTTGGCACAAAATCAAGCAAGTATGACTCAGAATACTATTCCCACAAGTACCTCTGAACCAACAGTATCAGTTTATGTGGGATCTACTTACAGTGGTCAGGATTTGAATCAAGGCTTCATCAGGATGTACAGATCCAGTAAACCCAATGTCAATACTCAATTTGCTTACTTCACAGCACTAGTGGAGGTTTCAACACACAGTTGCATAATCAGTCAATGTTCCAACAATCTCCAGTATACTCAAACACCAATCTTTTTGTGGGAAATATATATATGCTTAGCAAGTCTAGAATCTGGAAAATGACAACTATGCAAATAGGAAAGGAAAAGAAGGGCTACACCATGGAGGATCTTCGTCCTTATCCTTTTGATAGGACTTTGTACATGCCTCCCTTTCCACCACATTTTGAAACTTCTGAGTTTGACAAATACAGAGGAATGGTGATCCCCAAGATCATGTCATGAAATTATTCACTGCATGTATTGAAGTGGCTCATGAAGACACATACTTGATGCACCTATTTCCCAGAAGTTTGGGAGGAACAACACTAGAATGGTTCTCCAATCTTCCATTGAAGATTGCTTCATGTGGAGAGCTAATTGAGTTATTTATAATAAATTTATCACATGATATAAATAATCTAGTTACTTTAATGGATTTATGTGCAACCAAACAAAGGGAAGGCGAGACATTCACTGTATTTTTACAAAGATGGAGATATTTGTATCGCAAATGCCTTAGTCATATACCAGAAGTTGAATAGGTTGATATCTTTATTGAGAATCACATTCCCCAAATCAAGTATCCACTCCAGATGCAATATCTCAACACCTTCAAGGAAATCACATAAAAGAGTCTAAAGTGTGAGACGGGCCTTGTAGATCAAGGGATCTTGAAAAATCTCAAGGAAAGTGGATCGACCAACAACACAAATAATGAAAAATCAAAATTCTGGTTGAAAAATAAGAATGTGACAAATGACGGAATTATAGATGCCCATATGGTTAACAAAGTTCAGCCTGTGGTGTCATTACAAGGACTATTTGAGTCCTTGGATCCAAACAATAATCAATCCCAAGATAATAGTGTGGCATCAATGAATGTGAATGCAATTTAGTCTGGTAATCCTAGACCTCCAAGGGTTAATGCGCCTAGAAGAAATTATGCAGTTCCCCTTGGAGAACCAATTGAGTCAACCCTCAAGAAGTTGATACAAACCAACATGATCACCCTAACAAAAATGAAACCATGTGAACCAAGTCCTTTCAAACCCACCTGGTGGAATGATAATGACTTTTGTGAATACCATCGCACGAAAGGTCATAAAATATCAAGTTGTTATAAACTCAGTGATACAAGATCTCATAGATCAAGGTGACATTATTGTGGATGCTAATAAAGGACCCATGAACATAGATCATACTATCTTCAAGGATCCTTTTATTAAACATGACAAAGGAAATAATTCCAGTTTAAGGACATAGGACAACACTATAAATTACATGAAGGTAGCATATGACTACACAATCGACACAATTAGTGTGGGGGATAAAATAGTTGCTACAATGATAGTCAATCTAAGAAACTGAGATTGTGCAGTTAGTACTCAGCGGTCGAGGATCACATTGCAAGGAGTTTTGTCAAATTCTCTTTCATCAACAACTAGCTATAATGTAGTAGATCAATTATGGAAGACCCTTGCACCAATTTCATTATTTGAGATGCTTCACATCTCCCCAAATCAGAAAGCAATCTTGGATAAATCTCTTTAGGAATTTATTGTTGTCCATGACATGGATGAGAACACCTTCATATCCATGGTTGGAAATCTAGTTGCTTCCTGTGTGGCATTTACAGAACACGATGTCCCAACAGATAAACCCATGCACAATGATCCTCTCCATCTAGAAGTGTTTGTTAACAAGTGAAAAGTTAGAAGAGTGCTAATAGATGGGTGATCGGGACTCAAAATATGCACTCTCAACCTGGTTAAAGCATTGGGCTACTCACAACATCAAATTGATCTTACTAAAAGAATAAACATCAAATCATATGATGATGAAGAGCGGCCATCAAAGGGTGTGGTTACCCTACTCGTACAAGTAGGACTTGTTACAATTGATGTAACATTTCAAGTCTTGGATTAATAATTGGGATATAATATGCTACTAGGTCTTCCATGGATACATGCCATGCAGGCGGTACCATCAACTTTCCACCAATGTGTTAAGTTCCCTTATAATGGAATTGAAATCACAATACAAGGTGATCTGAATCTGTTGGTGTAAATAATTATTCATCATGGATATTATTACACTTTACTTAAGTTTACTTAGGTACATGCATTTAATACTAGTTTGGGTATGAGACACTTGGGTGTTTGTGCCACATTGGGATAGTGTGTGTAGGAGAATTTTCACCTTTTATGGTGTTGATCTTATCTTGTTGTTACATTCCACCTCATGTGGAATATTATATTGGTTCTCCTACCTACTCATACCTATTTCCTACCCACTCTTGTTTCTTATTGTGCCACATGTCATTTTTTATGTGCTCACATATCCATATAGCCTTGCCTATATAAGCAGTCTCATATTCATTGTTTGTATGAAGAATCATTGCACATCTTGTAATGATCCAGTTGATCATATTTTTCATCTTGATAGAATATAGTTTATTCCTATCATCTATTTTGTTCTCTCTTATTTGTGATTTCCATTGCCTCTAGATCTTGGCAAAATCTCATAGAATCCCTTCCAACAATGCAATTACTTGAGAGAAAGTACAGACAACCAAGTTCGTATAAATCAAGTGACTCCACTCACTAGGTAGTTAAAATCCCTAAAAAATTTCAGACACACAAGCACCATCATGTCGCACACCTATAACACCATCGCTCTAGATCAAGGATGAAGGATGTGTTGAATATTCATGCTCTGGAACATTATTAGTTGGTCAACTATATCCTAGATCCTTTGAGAGAGCCTTACCAAATCCAAGAAGTAAAAATAAAGGGATAGAAATAGTTCAATACTAAAATTCTTGTTCCTTCACAAGATGGGGGGAGATAAATGAATAATCCTTGGAAGAAAATATAAAAAAATGGCTATAGAAAGAAGAAGATGATAATTAAAATATCAGACTCCCTTTAGATCAATATTGCAATAGATTTAAAATGTTACAAAGACATGGCTATAATGATACCACAGGATTGGGTGTCCAAACTCAAGGTATCATAGAGCCTCTACTACCATCAGAAAACTTTGAAAATCAAGGTTTGGGATATGATGGCTTGACAAGAAGAAGAAAAATAGTTAGACCTGATACTTGAGTTATTGAAAATCTATGAGCTTCAGTGGCCTCGCCAGTAACAAGTGAGAATGAAGATCCCGAATCACAAAGTCAGAATAATTTGTCAATGATCATCTTTGCACCTGAATCACATGTAAATGTAGTTATAGAAATAAAAATTGCACCAATAGATGAGTCAAGTACCCATTCCACACCATCATTATCAACTAGTGCATAAAAATCATAAAATATCCTGAAAAAATCCACAAAAATCATAAAAAGTCCTAAAAAATACCTAAAAAATTAGACGAAGTCCCCCAAAAAGCATAAAACATTCAAATATGGTCTTGAAAAAAGCACAAAAACATCTAAATGTGGTCCTTAAAAAAGAATAAAAACATCTAAACATGAACCTGAAGAAAAATAAAAACATCGAAAAGACTCTAAATATCAAAAAACCAATTAAAAACTTGCAATAAAATGTCTCGCAAGAAATCAAATGCCCAATAGATATCTAGCAAACACTTCACACAAAGTTAGCAAAAGGATGAAGCTACCTTATCAATGTTTGCAATAAAACTTATCAAACTGTCTTATCAATCGCATCAACCAGCCCTATCAATCAATTTGTCTTAACGGTGTATTCCAATCTCTGAAACTAGACATTATCAACCATCACATCAAACAATCAAAACAAAGGCACTTATCAGTATGATTTGTAAAGCCCACCAAAATACCCTAGAGAAAATAAACTAAACTAAAATCTAAAGAAACATTTTTTTTTGTAACAACTAATGTTCACTTAAACATCTTTTATGCAATGTGTGTAACAAACAACAACTCATTAATAACATGATAATAACATTAAACCATAATCCTTTATCAATACGCAAGCGAAACTACTAACAACATACACATTACTCTACTTCCCTAGGGTATCTCAATGCCATTACTTAGTTTCCTTAAACCCAAGCAATAACATCTATGCATCATTACTTAATCTAAAATCATTACTATTCCAGCATTCTCATATGTAATTCATTTACTCATTCCCTTAGAATGATATGCAACTACAAGATCATTGATGCACTCTATTCTAGGTTTAACCTCCTAATCAATGATATGCATTACTTGATGCATACTTTAGTCATCTACATATATGCAATGCACTTAACATTTCCTTCATGATCCTAAATGCTTTCCTTTATTATGATATGCAAACCTTTTAACCTCTTAGACTACATGAAATGTAATCAATCCCATTTCTAAGGTACATTTTAAACTTCAATTCCAAATGTTCCTACTATCCCTTAACCATTCAAATCCTTATGAACACTATGCAACCATCATGTTTATATTTCACTAAATGCATAATATGGAATACATTCCTTTTAACACATACAATCACTTATGAGATACTTAAACCCTAATATGTTCTTTTCTTAAATGCTTCCTATATGCTTAATGCAAGGTCCCAATGCCATTACCAATTAACCATTGTTATGCCTAACATTTCAATGCATTAACATGAATGATAACCATATTTTAGAATCATAATATTTGAGCCTTGATTAATCCTTATAATCATTCTACCATATAAGGTTCATTATCACTTAAGATATCCACTACAAGGCTAGTAATCCATTTCTTTCAAATATCAATCAACACATACATGAACAAGTCTAGTCAATATGAAACCATTACAAGAATAAGGATCTACATGAATCACTTTCATAACATCAATCATAAATATCTCAATTACATTAAATTCATAAGCCTCAATCCAAGGCATCATCTAGGCTACATACATCATTGCAATTACATGATTTACATAACAATATCATAGCTCATCCATCTACTATATCTCTTATGATCATTACAAGAGTAACTTACATCTCATATACATGATATACAAATACATGAATCTGCTACAATAGAATCCATAATCCATCATGATGAAGAATCCACTTCCATGCAAGTAAGAACACCAATAAGGGAAAAAAAAACCAATGGTAAAAAGCACCAACTACCCGACCATGTGGAACCAAAGGAACCACCCCCTATGCTAGAAGATGACACAAGGTCCCTGTTGGCATATGTGCAGAGTTTGATGACATGACAAGATTGTATGTTGTCATTGATGTCAATATGCTAAAGTATGAATCGGTATATTGAAGAAAGAAAACTGGCAAGAGAACAGGTATGATGGTATGAAGTGAACCGACATGATGGTATGAACCGGTATATGCAAAAAGGTAAACCGGTATGTTGAAGTGTGAACCGATATATGCAAAGTTTGTATTGAGGTTTTATTTGATATGACTACTGGTTGGTAGTCTCAGCTTCAGGGTTTCCAATTGATGCATTCCAAGTCTATGTGATTCAACCGATGACAACCTATGATGAGTTAGCATTGAAATGAAGATCAGATCATGTTGCCATGTCAGCCTTGTGCACGTGAAGGATTTCCTTGAGGATCTTGCATGAAGAAGATTGATTCTATCTACCTTGGGAATGTGAAAAATCCTAGTAAATGGTGGAGAGTGCGTGATGGGTTATCAGCTTCCAGAAGTGGCAAAAAACAAACGATGCAGAATGTCTTGAGATTTGTTCAAGATTGTTTTACCCTATGTAATGTGTCTAAACGGTCAGGATTGGACCAACTGTATTATTAACCTAGATGCTTAGGGTTTTAGGTTTCGGCTACCAACCTAATTGTTATCTATAAGGTCGATGATGATTCTCATTTGAAGTTGTTGGAAAATGAATGTGTGTGAAGTGATTCTTGCCAGACCGGAGCAGTGAGTAGAGATTTGTAGAGTGTGATTTCAGATGTAAAGGAATTGAAGTGGATCTTTCTTGGCATTGAGTGTTGTTATCAGATTAGTGTATTACCTATTGACTTCTAACCATTTAAGCAGTTGGAAAATCCCTTTACCGTGTAGCTTTAATAAGATTTTTGTAAATTCTTTAACAGGGTGACTCAAAAATCATTGAGTTCTTCAAATCCTCTTGTGAGGCAACCTTTAATAAGGTTTTAACCTTTAACCGGGTATTTAGCCATCCCTTAACCAGGTGATCCCTAGCAGGATCGGTTCCTAGCAGAACCTGTTGTAAAGTCTTTAACCGAACTAGGCTCCTAACAGAGCGGACTTCAGAAGAGTTCAAGAACAACTTGTGGGTATTCATCCCCACCGTGGTTTTTCCCAGTTGGGTTTCCATGTGAAAAATAAGTGTGTCATGTGTGATGCTTTTTCATGTGATGTTTTAGTGTTTTTTGTTAAGCAGTAATGCAAGCTGATCGAATGGTCATTATATTTCTGATGTATTACTTATTTAATCTTATGGGTGAAGTGGAAATGAGATATTAGGTTTTGTGAAGATCTAAGTGTTACCGGTTTATGTCTTTCATAGTCATACTGTGTTTTACTGGTAGTGCCTTGATTTAGATCCGTGATACTATTTGCCAGTTAAGTGCAATCTTTGCAGTTTAAGTTGTTTGAGAAAGTTTTTGTCTATACTGATTCACCCCCCCTCTCAGTATCTGTTGGGTATTTACTGTTCATCATTATTCATCAATTGGTATTAGAGTGTCCTCCAGGGCCTCTGTGTTATAAGCTTAACCGCTTGAGGAAAAGATCTTATTCTAATGATGAAGACGGAAGGTCCTAAGTTCAACATAGATAAATTTAAGAAATGGAAGGACGGAATGAAGATATACATTAAAAGCATGGGTGCTCAACACTAGAACTATGTTGAGAATACTTATGTTGTCCCTACCGATATTCCCACTGATGATCAAAGAAGAGAAATTTAGGAGAATGGGCAAGTCATGGAAGCTATTATCAGTAGTCTATCTAATATTGAGTTGATAGATGTTTGGGATAAAGACAATCCCAAAGATGTATGGGATACTCTGGAGTCTATCTATGGGGGTGATGAGCATATGAAGCAAGCTAAGGAAGAAAGACTTAGAGGAAAATTTGAAGACATGCGGATGGTTGAAGGAGAAACCATTCAACAATATGGGATAAGAATTAAATATGTTGTTGGAGACATCAAGAGTGTAGGAGGTACAATGGATGATTCCACCATTGTTAGCAAATTTTTGAGAACCTTATTACTGGTCTATGCCATAAGGGTTGCTTCTATTTAGGAGTTGAGATCTATTGACAAGACAAACGTATCCATTGACTTCATTATTGCTAAGTTGGCCACATATGAGCTAAATAGTTATGATGGTAGTGTTCAGAAGACTGAATCGGCCTTTAGAGCAAACTGTTGCACTATCTAGAAAGGGAAAAGAGGCTAGTACTAGCTGTGAACCTAGATAAAATAGCGATATGGATGATGAGGAGATCCTAATGGAATTTGAAGGTCTTCTTGCTAAGAGACTTCCTAAAGGATCTGGAAAATACAGAGGTAAGATTCCTTTGAAATTCTTTTCTTGTAATAGGATAGGACACATTGCTGTCAACTGTCCTAATAATGATAATAAGGACAAACTAGAGAAGTTAAAAAAGTTCAAAGGAGGAAATAGGAGGAACTGTCTTGTTGCAGTCGATGAAGGTGTCATTGATGATGAATCAAAAGATGAAGAAAGCAAAGACATAGTATTTGTAGGTGTTAAGGAAGATGTGTTAGACAAGAAGGCTCTTGTCTCCCACTTTGATAATTCTAATGAGTGGATTATTGACAGTGGTTGTTCTCACCACATGACTGGTGACCAGAGAAAGTTTCTCTCTCTGGAAGAGTATTATGGAGGTGTAGTCTGATTTGGTAATGATGCACCATGTATGGTGAAAGGCAAAGGGTCCATCTCTCTAAATGGAAAAAGTAGTGCTGATAATGTGTATTGGCTAGAAGGTCTCAGGCATAACCTTTTGAGTGTTGCTCAGCTAAATGATAAAGGACTCACTCTAGAAGAATTCAAAGATGGAGTGTGCAAAATAAAAAGGAAAGAGTGGTGAACTGATGGCCACCGGTATGCAGACCAAAGGTAACTTATTTTTGTTAAATACAAATATCAGTCAATGTCTAATGGCTAAGCTTGATGGTAGTTGGATATGGAATAGAAGACTCTGCCATGTAAATTTTGATAATATTGTGAAGGCCAGTAAGATCAAGGTAGTTAGAGGATTGCCTGTGCTGAACAAACCAAAGAATCCTTTGTGCAGAGAATGTCAACTAGGGAAAATGTCTTCCTCAACCTTCAAAGGTAAATCTTTCATAGTAGATAATTTACTTGATCTTGTGCATACTAATTTGTGTGGTCCTATGAAAACTAGGAGTGTTCAGGGAGATAAGTACTTTATGATTCTTACTGATGATTGCTCAAGAATGATGTGGGTCACATTCTTGAAAGACAAGTCTGAAGCTTTTGGAAAGTTTAAAGCCTTCAGATCACTAGTTAAAAAGGAAAGCGGTAAGAGAATCAAATGCCTTAGAACTGACCAAGGAGGTGAGTTCACTTCTGGAGAATTCAATAAGTACTATGAAGAGAATGGCATCAAGAGGCAACTGTCAGCCCCCCAGACTCCACAACAGAATGGCTTAGTAGAAAGGAACAACCCAACTATAGTTGAAGCTACCAGAACAATGCTGATTCAAGGGAAGGTTGCTCACACTTTTTGGAGAGAAGTGGTGAGCACTGTAGTCTACACTATGAACCAAGTACTCATCAAGAAAGGTAAGGATAAAACTTCTTATGAGTATTGGACTGGTAAGACTCCAGTAGTAAGCTACTTTAGAGTGTTTGGTAGCAAGTGTTATATCAAGAGAAGTGAACACCAAAGAAAGTTTGATGCTAAATGTGATGAGGGAATATTCCTAGGGTATTCCACCAAGACAAAGGCTCTCAAGTGTTTTAAAAATAGCACAAATAATTGTTGAAAGTATCAATGTTAGAGTTGATGAAACCTCTGAGAAACCTGAGGAAACCGACAGTGAGCGAGTAGTAGATGAACCAGGTGTAACCTTCTGGGAACTGGTTGCAAAACAACCAAGTAAAAGTAACAATGCTCCTACACCAGTAGATGCTGATGTAGATAAAGATGAAGATGATGATGAAGAGGAAAAGCAAGAGGAATCAGTTAAGATCATTCCTAGGTATGTAAAGCTGCATCATGATCCAAAGAAGATCATAGGAGAAAAGGATGCAAGAATACTTACAAAAAGAAAGGTCAGAGATAATTCTTGCATGATTTTTTAATTTGAGCCCAAAACATTTAAAGAGGCACACAAAGATGAAGATTGGATTAAGGCTATGGAAGAGGAACTTGACCAGATAGAAAAGAATGGTACATGGTCCTTGGTACCTAGACCTAAGCACAAAAATATTATTGGCACCAAATGGGTTTTTAGAAATAAGCTGAATGAAGATGTCACAATGGTAAGGAACAAAGAAAGATTGGTATGTAAGGGGTATGCTCAAGAAGAAGGTGAAGACTATGGAGAAACCTTTGCTCCAGTGGGTATATTGGAAGGTGTTTGAATGCTTCTTGCATATGTAGCCTTCAAGGGATTAAAAGTGTATCAGATGGATGTAAAATCTACATTCCTGAATGGAATACTTGAAGAGGAAGTGTATATAGAGCAACCGGATGGGTTTGCCCTATCAAAAGACAGTGATAAGGTATGTAGGCTACATAAATCCTTGTAAGGATTGAAGCAAGCACCTAGAGCATGGTATGAACATTTACACTCCCATATTATGAAGATTGGATTTAAAAGAACAAGTGAAGACAACAATATCTATCTGAAGTTAGAAGGAGATCAGATTCTTATCTATGAAGTGTTTGTTGATGACATAATTTTTTGTGGAAATGACAAGATGAGCCATGCATTTGTAGATGAAATGAAGAAGGAATTTGAGATGTCACTAATTAGAGAGATTAAGTTCTTCATTGGACTACATATTCAACAAATGAAAGATGGTATCTTTATCACTCAGCCCAAGTATGTCAAAGAGGTGTTGAAGACCTTTGGCATGGAAGACAACAAACCAGTTGGTACACCTATGATGACCGGTTGTAAATTGTCAAAAGAAGATGACTTAGCGTTGGTGAATGAGAAGGAATACCAATCAATGATTGATAAGCTGCACTATGTAGTACACAACAGATCGGACATGGCACATGTAGTGGGCATTGTTTCACGTTTTTAGAAAAGTCCAAGAGAATCCCACTTGGTAGGAGTCAAGCGGATTCTGAGATATCTGAAGGGAACTATAGATTATGGATTGTGGTATCCATACAATAATGATTTCAATCTCAAAGTATTTACTAATGTCGATTAGGCTGGTAATGTGGACGATCGGAAGAGCATAGCCAGTGGTGCATTCTTTCTTGGTGGTAGACTAGTCTTATGGATGAGTAAGAAGCAGAGTTGTATCTCTCAGTCCAGAGCAGAAGCAGAATATGTAGCAGCATTTATGAACTACACTCAGACAATTTGGATGAAGCATGTATTAAGTGGTTTCAAAGTCCTTGTATCTGAACCGGTGAGTATATTTTGTGACAACACAAGTGCAATTAATATTTCCAATAATCCGGTATTTCTTGCTAGAACCAAGCACTTCGAGCTCAAGATTCATTTCTTGAGGGAGAAAGTTCAGAACAAAGAGGTTGTATTGGAACATGTTTCCAGTAAGGAGCGGTTAGCATATTTTTTCACCAAGCCTCTATCAAAGGCTACATTTACCTATTTAAGAGGTGAATTAGGGGTGTTGCCCATTAAAGAGGTGAACTAAAGGTATGTACTCCACATCAGTCAGGTATTGCATTGTCAAATCCTTTTGGGATTGATGTGTTCAAGGATGCTACTCCTCAAGGGGAGCAACATAGTGGAACATGGATGTTTGTGCCTCCACTTTGGCATTGTTGTCAATTAGGGAGAAGACGTGAAGCAGAGGAGATATCTACAGTTTTGAAGACATATTATATGGAAGAAGATGTAGAGATATCTTTGTGTATTGCCATCAATGCCAAAGGGGGAGATTGTTGGCATATGTGCAAAGTTTGATGACATGATGGGATTGTATGTTGTCATTGATGTCAATATGTTGAAGCATGAACCGATATATTGAAGAAAGCAAACTAGTAAGAGAACCGGTATGATGGTATGAAGTGAACCAACATGATGGTATGAACCGGTATATGCAAAAAGGTGAACCGGTATGTTGAAGTGTGAACTAGTATATGCAAAGTTTGTATCGGGGTTTCATTTGATATGACTACTGGTTGGTAGTCTCAGCTTCAGGGTTTCCGGTTGATGCATTCCAAGTCTATGTGATTCGACCAATGACATCTTATGATGAGTTAAAATTGAAATGAGGATCAGAGTGTTGCCACATCACCCTTATGCATGTGAAGGATTTCCTTGAGGATCTTGCACGAAGAAGATTGATTCTATCTACCTTGGGAATGTGCAAAATCCTAGTAAACAGTGGAGAGCATGTGATGGGTTATCAACTTCTAGAAGCGACAAAGAATGAACGATGCAGAATGTCTTGAGGTTTGTTCAAGATTGTTTTACCCTATGTAATGCATTTAAATGGTCAGGATTGGACTGACTGTATTATTAACCTAGATGCTTAGGGTTTAGGTTTTGGCTACTGACCTAATTTTTGTCTATAAGGTCAATGATGATTCTCATTTGAAGTTGTTGGCAAATGAATGTGTGTGAAGTGATTCTTGCCAGAACGGAGCAATGAGTAGAGATCTATAGAGTGTGATTACAGATGTAAAGGAACTGAAGTGGATTTGTCTTGGCATTGAGTGTTGTTATCATATCAGTGTATTACCTGTTGACTTCTAACCATTTCAGCAGTTGGAAAATCCCTTTACTAGGTAGCTTTAACAAGCTTTTTGTAAATTCTTTAATAGGGTGACTCAAAATCACTGAGCTCTTCAAATCCTCTTGCGAGTTAACCTTTAACTGGGTATTTAGCCATCCCTTAATCGGTGATCCCTAGCAGGATCGGTTCCTAGCAGAACCTATTGTAAAGTCTTTAACCGGACTAGGCTCCTAACAAAGCGGACTTCAGAAGAGTTCAAGAACAACTTGTGGGTATTCATCCCCATCATGGTTTTTCCTAGTTGGGTTTCCACGTGAAAAATAAGTGTGTCATGTGTGATGCTTTTTCATGTGATGTTTTAGTGTTTTCTGTTAAGCAGTAATGCAAGCTGATCCAGTGGTCATTATATTTCTGATGTATTACTTGTTTAAGCTTATGGGTGAAGTAGAAATGAGATATTAGATTTTGTGAAGATCTAAGTGTTACTGGTTTATGTCTTTCATAGTCATACTATGTTTTATCGGTAGTGCCTTGATTTAGATTGGTGATACTGTTTGCCAGTTAAGTGTAGTCTTTGTAGTTCAAGTTGTTTGAGAAAGTTTTTGTCTATACTGATTCACCCCCCCTCTTAGTATTTGTTGGGTATTTAGTATCCATAATTCTTCATCAATTGGTATGAGAGCATCCTCCAGGTCCTTTGTGTTATAAGATTAATCGCTTGAGGAAAAGATCCTATTCTAATAATGAAGAGGGAAGGTCCTAAGTTCAACAGAGATAACTTTAAGATATGGAAGGAAAGAATGAAGATATACATTAAATGTATGGGTGCTCAACAATGGAACTATGTTGAGAATACTTATGTTGTCCCTACCGGTACTCTCACTGATGATCAAAGAAGAGAAATTCAGGAGAATAGGCAAGTCATGGAAGCTCTTATCAACACTCTATCTGATATTGAGTTTATAGATGTTTAGGACAAAGACAATCCCAAAGATGTATGGGATACTCTAGAGTCTATCTATGGCGGTGATGAGCATGTAAAGCAAGCTAAGGAAGAAAGCCTTAAAGGAAAATTTGAAGACACGCGGATGGTTGAAGGAGAGACCATTCAACAATATGGGATAAGAATTAAAACTATTGTTGGAGACATCAAGAGTGTAGGAGGTACGATGGATGATTCCATCATTGTTAGCAAAGTTTTGAGAACCTTATTACCGGTCTATGCAATAAGGGTTTCTGCTATTCAGGAGTTGAGATCTATTGACAAGGCAAAGGTATCCCTTGACTCCATTATTGTTAAGTTGACCGCATATGAGCTAAACAGTTATGATGGTAGTGTTCAGAAGATTGAATCAGCCTTTAGAGCATCTGCTGCACTATCTAGAAAGGGAAAAGAAGCTAGTACTAGCTATGAACCTAGACAAAGCAGGGATATGGATGATGAGGATATCCTGATGGAATTTGAAGCCCTTCTTTCCAAGAGACTTCCTAAGGAAATTGGAAAATACAGAGGTAAGCTCCCTTTGAAATTATTTTCTTGCAATAGGATAGGGCACATTGTTGTCAACTATCCTAATAATGATAATAAGGACAAACCAGAGAAGTTAAAAAAGTTCAAAGGAGGAAATAGGAGAAACTGTCTTGTTGCAGTCAATGAAGGTGTCACTGATGATGAATTAGAAGATGAAGAAAGCGAAGACATAGTATTTGTAGCTGTTAAGGAAGATGTGTCAGACAAGAAGGCTCTTGTCTCTCACTTTGATAATTCTAATGAGTGGATTATTGACAATGGTTGTTCTCACCACATGACTAGTGATCGGAGAAAGTTTCTATCTCTGGAAGAGTATGATGGAGGTGTAGTCCAATTTGGTAATGATGCACCATGTACAGTGAAAGTAAAAGGGTACATCTCTCTAAATGGAAAAAGAAGTGCTGATAATGTGTATTGGGTAGAAGGTCTCAGGCATAACCTTTTGAGTGTTTCTCAACTAAATGATGAAGGACTCACTCTGGAATTTAAAGATGGAGTGTAAAAAATAAAAGGAAAGAGTGGTGAAATGATGGCCATCGTTATGCAGACCAAAGGTAACTTATTTCAGTTAAATACAAATACTAGTCAATGTATAATGGCTAAGCTTGGTGGCAGTTGGATATGGCATAGGAGACTCTGCCATGTAAATTTTGATAATATTATTAAGGCCAATAAGATCAAGGTAGTTAGAGGATTGCTTGTCTTGAACAAACCGGAGAATCCTTTGTGTAGAGAATGTCAATTGGGGAAAATATCTTCCTCAACCTTCAAAGGTAAATCTTTCAAAGTAGATAATTTACTTGATCTTGTGCATATTGATTTGTGTGGTCCTATGAAAACTAGGAGTGTTCAGGGAGATAGGTACTTTATGATTCTTACTGATGATTTCTCAAGAATGATGTGGGTCACATTCTTGAAAGACAAGTCTTAAGCTTTTGGAAAGTTTAAAGCCTTCAGAGCACTAGTTGTAAAGGAAAGCGGTAAGAGAATCAAATGCCTTAGAACCAACCAAGGAGGTGAGTTCACTTCTGGAGAATTCAATAAGTACTATGAAGAGAATGGCATCAAGAGGCAACTGTCTGCCCCCCGAACTCCATAGTAGAATGGACTAGCAGAAAGGAACAACCAGACTTTAGTTGAAGCTGCCAAAATGATGTTGATTCAAGGGAAGGTTGCTCACACTTTTTGGAGAGAAGTGGTGAGCATTGCAGTCTACACTATGAACTGGGTACTCATCAAGAAAGGTAAGGATAAAAATCCTTATGCGTATTAGACTAGTAAGACTCCAGTAGTAAGATACTTTAGAGTGTTTCGTAGCAAGTGTTATATCAAGAGAAGTGAACACCAAAGCAAGTTTGATGCTAAATGTGATGAGGGAATATTCCTAGGGTATTCCACCAAGAGAAAAGCTCTCAAGTGTTTTAACAATAGGACTCAGAGAATTGTTGAAAGTATTAATGTTAGAGTTGATGAAACCTCTGAGAAACCTGAGGAAATGTACAGTGAGCGAGCGATAGATGAACCGGATGTAACCTTCTAGGAACCGGTTGCAAAACAACCAAGTACAAGTAACAGTAATTATATTATTTCATTTTCTATCTACCCATCCCATGAGTTCATAGTTAAGTTTCCACTTGATTACAATAACATGATAAACTCCTAATATGCCCTGGCGGTCTAGACTTCATGCATCCTTACAAGGAAACTCATGCAATCCTATCTCTCGTGACGTCGGTCATCACAAGGATGATAGTTCTAATACTTAATATAAGTACAGATCCAATAGCCAACAAGATGAGAGGGGGGGGGTGAATCATACAAACTTAATTATCCATAAAAACATCAGATTCAACCTCGGTAACATATATATCAGTAATATAACCAAAACTATTAATCATGCAAACTCAAAAGCATATGAACAATATAAACCTCATAACACCAGATTTAACGTGGAAACCCAAATAGGGAAAAACCACTATGGGATTTTGGACCCACTAAGAAATATACTCTTCTAGAGTATTCTCGGTTAAAAGCAAACCCTATTAAAGATTACAAACACATTGCTAGATGTGACCCGGTTAAGGGATTTCCCTCAGATTTGTTAGGATCTTCACTTTGTTAGAAGTGACCTTGTTAAAGGATTTCAAACATTCAATCAGAATGTCACCTTGCTAGAGGATTTACATATAAGACTATTAAGTCCACTCGGTTAAGAGATTTTCTATCACTTTCATAAAATAATAGTAATAAAAATCTATCTGCAACTTCACATCTAAAATGCTAAAGTAGATTTCTATTTGCTCAATACAATCTAGACATAGAACTAATCTTGTCTATCTGTTGGGCTTCTATACTCTGTTATTCTAACAGGTCTTCAAGCTTTTGTGCTTGGTAATCACTATGTAGCATCCCTGTGCATACACTTGCTTGCATACATTGTTTATCAACAGTTTCCTATCTATAAACAATTAGGTAACCGCTTAATCTCCTTGATCACATTTCCCATGATCAATCATAACCATCAGATCTTCAATCTTGTCCAGATTCAATGCATCTTTCGATCTGAAAACATTTTACCCCGCCTTGGAACTTGCATAATAGTCTTGGAACTTGTGCCAGGGTATTACGGTTCATTCTGAGCTATAGATCTTCATGCTGACTTTCCATTGCCTTAGATTCGTTAACAAACTTCTTCCATGGCTCACCAATCATTTGATCCGCTCCAGCTCATCAGCTTCCTTCATTAAATACTGCATGTAAACATTTAATGCATTCTATTATAACTCAATTACAACTCGGTAACAACTCAGTGAATACTAAACTCCACTTGGTAGACATTCCACCTTCATTAACCAATAGCGATAACCTTAGGGTTTACCAACTAGGTTCTTTGCTTGATAACATAGTATAGTATTAACCTTTACAATTTACAACATATGTATGATGTTAAAACAATCTAAAACATCATGATCTCATCATTGTCTGACTCAGTAGTACTTGCCCATTGAATACCTTATCATCATATTCTTTCCTGTGTCTTTTACTCACATCTTTATAATCTTCATATCATACTTCTCAAGATATGGCAACATCATACTGAATTAGAAAATCAATTTCTTGACATCATGACAAAATAATAATATCAAGACAGTTAAACATCTTTAATCAGTTATATCCATAATCATCAACAACCTTCTCAATATCCTTAAGAAATGCCAACAATCTTTCATTGTCTGTTATAATGCAATATTGCCAACAATCTCCCCCTTTGGCATTGATGGCAAAACCAATTGATTTGACCTTAATAGATTTGGATTGTTGTGATTCTGAAATGCTGAAATGCTCTCCCCCATACATTAGACTTCTCCTCATTTCCAATCTGTGGTCTGCTCAGTTTTCTCTTAGTCTTCTCCTCTGATAGGTCTTCTCTCACTCTTCTCCCCCTTTGTAGGTATTCTCCCCCTTTGTAGGTCTTCTCCCCCTTTGACAATAATGCCAAAAGGAACTTAAAACATAATTTATTTCTGTAAGAAGTGATTTCCTGCTGTTATGTATCAACTGAGTCTCGGTCAGAGCATTTGTCTTCAATTCCTGTTCCCTATAACATTTCTTGTATTAATTCCATTACACTTTTAGAAAACATTCTAAAGTGTATAACTCAACATCAACTCCCAAAAGATATTCATTAGAGTCATCAGATTGATGCTTTCACCGAACTTGGTCAGTGAGTAGAAGATAGGGGTAGGACCCCTAACTTGCTTCTGAGATATTCAAAAGTGTCCTTTGGTAGTGGCTTGGTGAAGATATCTGCTATTTTCTCCTTTGTGCTAACATATTCCAACACCAGTTTCTTCTCTTGAGCTTCTTCTCTAGGATAATGATATTTGATAGATATGTGCTTTGTCTTAGAGTGCATAACAAGATTCTTTGAAATATTAATGGCACTAGTATTGTCACAGTATATAGTTACTGTCTCGGTAACTTTCTCATTTATACCTTCCAACAGTTGTTTGATCCATGCAATGTTGGTACAATTCAATGCTGCAACAACATATTCAGCTTCTGTTGTTGACTATGAAACACATCCTTGTTTCTTGCTAAGCCAACTCACTATTCTTTCTCCTAAAAAGAAAGCTCCTCCACTTGTTCTTTTTCTGTCATCAATGTTGTCTGCCCAATCAGCATCAGTATAAACTTTTAATTCAAAATCATTTCCTTTTTGATATACTAAGACATAATCCTATGTGCCTTTCAAGTATCTAAAAATTCTTTTGATTGTTGTCATGCGTGTTTCTTTAGGATCTGTAGAGAATCTTGCAACTATACCTACTGCATGTGCTATGTCCGATCTGCTGTGAACAACATATTGTAGTTTTCCAATCATGGATCAGTAGAGTGTCTCATCAACAGATGTAGATTCATCATTCTTAGATAATTTACAGTTGGTAGTCATAGGAATACTTACTAGTTTTGAATCATCCATTCCAAATTTCTTCAAGATTTCCTTTATGTACTTGGATTGAGTAATGAAAATCTCATTTTTCATTTGCGGTATCTGTAAACCTATAAAACACTTTATCTCACCGATTAATGACATCTCAAATTCTTTGCTCATTTCATTTCCAAAGTTCTTGCATAAAGAGTCATTTCCACAAAATATAATATCATCAACAAATATGGCTGAGATCAGTATTCCATTTTCATTATTCTTCATGTACATGTTGTTGTTCTCACTTGTCCTTATAAAACCAATCTTAATCAAATAAGAGTGCAATCTTTCATACCATGCTCTTGGTGCTTGTTTCAAACCATATAAAGCTTTGTTCAATTTACATACCTAATCTTTATTATTGTCTTCAACAAATCCTTCAGGTTGTTCAATGAAAACTTCTTCTTCTAATATTCCATTCAGAAATGCAAATTTGACATCCATTTGATATACCTTGAAGTTCTTGAAAGCAACATAGGCCAACAATGTTCTTACTCCTTCAAGTCTAGCAACAGGTGCAAAAGTTTCACCATAATCAATTCCTTCTTCTTGAGCATAACTTTTGCAAACTAATCTTTCTTTGTTTCGAATGACTTCTCCTTTTTCATTTAGCTTGTTTATGAAAATCCACTTTGTACCAATTACATTTTTGTCCTTCGGTCTTGGGATTAGTGTCCATGTGCCATTCTTCTTGATTTGATCAATCTCTTCTATCATAGCATTTACCCAATCTTCACTGTTAAATGCGTCTTTCACTATTCTTGGTTCAAATTCAGATATCAAGCATGTGTTCTATCTCAGTTTGTTGCTTGTCATCACTGGATCATCCTTATCTCCTATAATCTGACTTGGTGCATGATGTCTTCTGACATACTTGGCTAATACAGGCTCGATAGGCTCTGCATGATCTTCTTCATCACTCGGTAACTGGATATTCTCTTCATTTTCTTCAATAGTCTTCTTGGTACAACTTCTCGGTTGCACATAGACAAATTCATCATAGTCTTCTAGTTCCTTGGAATTTCCTTCATCATTTCTTTCTGCAAATTCATCAATTTTCACATTTGCACTTTCTACTATTTTGTTAGATGATTTGATCAGACATTTAAATGCTTTGCTTCTGGAAGAATAACCTAGAAATGTTCCTTCTTCACTTTTCTGATCAAACTTGCCATTTCTATCATCTTTATGAACATAGCATCTACTTCCAAAGATTTTAAAATAACTAAGATTAGGTTTCTTATCATACCAGATTTCATATGGTGTCTTCAAAGTACCTTTCTTCAATTGATCTCGATTCAAGGTGTAAACAGCTATGCTTATTGCTTCTCTCCAAAATGTTTGTGGCACCTTCTTTTCAATCATCAATGTTCTAGCACAATCCACAATAGATATGTTTCTTCTTTCAGCTATTCCATTCTATTGTGGAGTTCTCGATGCAGAGACTTGTCTTTTAATACCATGATCATTGCAGAATAAGTTAAATTCATCAGATGTGAACTCTCCTCCTCTATCTGATCTAAGACATTTCAGTTGTCTTCCTTGTTGGTATTTTGGTATGGTTTTGTCATTGATGTCAACACTTACTGAATACACCTACTTTGGAGATCCAGCAACATTCATCAGCAAACAGTAAACTGTACAACAGTTACTGGTATATGGTTCACTGGAAGGATATATTGTTCACCGACACTTGGAATGACATGGAAGACACTTGGTAATGTCAAAGACATCATGTGGACACTTTATTTTTAAGTAATAATCATTGGTATATTCATATTTGCATATTTTCTTTTACCAGCAAATAGGTCTAGGTTATCTAGGGTTACACCGACATGTTTATCTTTTCCAGATCAGCATGGCATGCTATGGAGATGATTTATTATTGTTGTAAATGCATTAAGCTGACATGTTTAATCGGTTATTGCATCGGATATTATATTATTTGTAAAATGTTTTTATTGTAATATCTTGTAGAGCTGACCTACTAAAATTGGTCTTAGGGTATGGTATAAATGTAAGATCTTATTTGTAAGATCAAGTGTGGAATGCGAAAAAGAATTGAGTGAAGGTATATGTGAGATCAAGTAGAGGTATACACGAAGAAATCATTTGAAGGTGAAGTTAGGTTTTTGTAGAAGCATATCAGCATTACACCGGTACCAAATCTAGCATATGAAGATGCTATTTTGTGCAGTACATTTTTATTGGATTTAACCATCCAACTATAGTCAGTGTGACTCCCATTTGTGATTGAGCAGTGAGCTCTATGCTATTGGCCTTTTTGCATGTGCAGACCCCTCTTGTACACTTACTATCTGTAGTAGTATCATCTGATTGTGGGTAAGGTTTCCCACCGTGGTTTTTCCCCTTACAAGGTTTCCACATACAAATATTGGTGTCATGTATTGTGGATGACTTTATGTTTATATTTCATGCATTAATCCTTATCGGTATAGCAATTTACTGTTAACACTGTCTACCAGCATACTTAACTGGTTTACCGGTATTAAGCATTAAGTTGGTTAATAAGTTTTTGGTTTGAATTTTGAATTTATTAGACAACTAATTCACCCCCCCCCTCTCAGTTGTCTCCGGGACCTAACATAAAAGTTACTACTATAGATGAGTTGAGAACAATACCTAATACATCAATAACTAGGGATACATTGATTGGAAAACTTTTAGCTTTTGAAATTGAGGAATTTGATCTTGTTGCTACTATAAAGACTGGTTTGGCCTTTAAAGCATCAACATCATCTGCTCCATCATTTGACAAATCAGATTGGAGAGCCTTTTATGCAAGAGAACTTGAAGAAACCAGAAAGGAGAATGAAGAGCTTGAAGAACTTGAAGCACTATTTGCAAATAAAATACCAAAAGGTCCAATTGGAAGTAAGTATGAAGGTAAGGCACCCTTTAAATGTTTTAATTGCAATAAGATTGGTCATATGGCTTCAAGATACCCTGATAGACATGCTAGACTAAGAGAAGAAGCTAGAAGAACATACAAGCCTAATCCTGAATATTAGAGATACAAATTTAAGAAGAAAAAAGATAAATCTTGTTACATTGCTGATGAAGGAGTGACTGATGATTCTGATGAGGATCCAGCAGACAATGGATGGGTTTTTGTTTCTATAACAGAAGATCAACCAACACCTATTGCTCAACCGGTAGAACAAGCCCTAGTAGCTAAAGTTGAATCAAAGGATGAATGGATTATTGACTCAGGATGCTCACATCATATGACTGGAGACAAAGGTAAATTCTTGAACTTTCAAGAATACAATGGAGGTTTAGTAAGATTTGGAGATGACAAAGCCTATTCAATCAAAGGTAAGGGTTCAATATCTCTTGATGGTAAACATAACACTGACAATGTCTACTATGTTGAAGTATTAAAGCATAATCTTTTAAGTGTTGGTCAATTAGTTGAGAAGGGTTTTCAGTTACAATTTAAAAATGGAAAATGCAAAATCATGAATAGAACTGGTTTGGAAATTGCAACCGGTAATCAAACTATAGGTAATATCTTTCATTTGAATGAAGGTGAAAAGGCGTGCTTAATTGCACATATAGATGAAAGTTGGTTATGGCACAAGAGACTATGTCATGTAAATTTTGATTGCATGGTAAAAATCAGTACTTCTAAGGCAGTTAGAGATCTACCTAAAATTGTGAAACCTCAGAATACAATTTATAAGGAATGTCAATTTGGAAAACAAGTTAGAGCTAGTTTCAAAAGTATTCCAGAAAAATCCAATAATGCTCTTGATTTAATTCACATTGATTTATGTGGTAAAGCTAGAACTAAAAGCTTACAAGGTGATAGTTATTTCATGCTAATTATTGATGATTATTCTAGAATGTGTTGGGTTACTTTTCTCAGAGAAAAATCAGAAGCACTTGGGAAGTTCAAACTATTCAAAGCAATGGTTGAAAATGAAACTGGCAAGAAAATCAAATGTTTAAGATCATATCAAGGAGGAGTATTCACATCCAAAGACACTGATACATTTTGTGAAGTGAATGGAATCAAAAGATAGTTATCAGCACCTCGGACACCACATCAGAATGGAGTTGTTGTAATGAAAAATAGAACTATCTTGGATGCAGCAAGAAGTATGTTATCAGAAGCAAATCTACCACATGTGTACTGGAGAGAGGCAGTAAGCACTGTTGTCTATACATTCAACAAAGTTCACATCAAAGGTGAAACTGGTAAGACCCCTCATGAACTATGGTTTGGTAATATTCCTACTCTTAAGTATTTCAGAATTTTTGGAAGTAAATGTTATATTAGAAGAGATGAGTATATTGGCAAATTTGATCCTAGAAGTGATGAAGGAATGTTTCTTGGTTATTCATCTAAGAGCAAGGCATATAGATGTTTTAATAAAAGATTGCAGAAAATTGTTGAGAGTACAAATGTAAAGATTGATGAACAATTTTGAGGAACTTCAAGGTATATAGACTCTAAACCGGCAACAAAAGTTATGACAAATGAACCTACACTGAATCCACCAGTACAGAATGAAGATCCAGTTACCCCGGTATCATCAGAGGATTCCACAGTAATTGAAGAACAACAACAAACTAAGACACCCCGGTATGTAAGACTGAATCATTCTGAAGATCAGATAATTGGAAACAAATTTAAAGGAGTTATGACAAGAGGAAGATTGGAAAATGAAGAGGTATGTCTTATTTCTCAAATTGAACCATCATCTATCAATGAGGCATGTGAAGATAAATTTTGGATTAAAGCTATGGAAGAAGAATTAGGACAAATTGAGAAGAATAATACTTGGACATTAGTTCCCCAGCCTAAAGATAAAAATGTAATTGGAACCAAATGGGTATTTAGAAACAAACTTAATGAAGATGGAAAGTTTGCCAGAAATAAAGCAAGACTAGTGTGTAAGGGATATTCTCAGAAAGAAGGAGTTGATTACAATGAAACCTTTGCATCGATAGGCAGAATTGAGGCAGTTAGATTATTCTTGGCTTTTGTAGCTCACAAGGATTACAAAGTTTATCAAATGTATATTAAATGTGCATTTTTGAATGGATATCTTGAAGAGGAAGTTTATATTGAACAACCTGATGGATTTTCTTTGACAGATGACAATGATATGGTTTGCAAGTTAAGAAAAGCTCTGTATGGATTGAAACAAGCCCCAAGAGCTTGGTATGCAAGATTGGATAAGTATCTTTTAAAGATTGGTTTTACTAAAGGAAATGTAGATAGCAATTTATATTACAAAGTAACTAATGATGACATCTTGATTATTAAAGTATTTTTTGATGATATAATCTTTGGAGGAGAAGATGAATTATGTAAAGAATTTTCTCTTGAAATGCAGCAAGAATTTGAAATGTCTATGATTGGAGAAATAAAATTCTTTTTAGGATTGCAGATTTCACAGACTGATAAAGGTATATTTTTGAGTCAATCTAAGTACTTGAAAGAACTACTTAAGAAATTTGGGATGGAGAACTCTAAACTGATAAGCACACCTATGACTACAAATTATCTCAAAGGGATGAATCTACACCTATTAATCCAACTAGATACAAATCTATGATAGGAGGAACTTACTGTATTTGACACAAACCAGGCCTGATATTATGAATGCAGTATGTATTGTTTCTAGATTTCAGAGTAATCCTAGAGAAAATCATGAATCAATAGTGAAAAGGATTTTCCGGTACTTACAAGGCACAACAAATCTTGGATTATGGTATCCTAAAGATGAAAATTTTGATCTATGTGCATATACAAATGCAAATTGGGCAGGAGATGTGGATGATAGAAAAAGCACCACTGGAGGAGCATTCTTTCTTGGAATGAGATTAGTTTCTTGGTTGAGTAAGAAACATAGTTGTACATCTTTATCAACAACAAAATCAGAATATGTTGTAGCAGCAACAAACTGTACACAGGTACTTTGGCTTAAGCAAATGTTGAAAGACATAAAGGTAAAATGCAAGAAACCTATTACTATATGCTATGATAACACTGCAACAATTGATATATCTAAAAATCCGGTATTACATTCTAAAACAAAACATGTTTCTATCAAACTAAATTTTCTAAGGGAAAAAGTTGAAGAAAAAGAGATAAAACTGGTCTATGTGAATACTAAAGAACAGCTTGCAGACATTTTCACAAAACCTTTGCCTAAGGAGACTTTTGAGTATCTCAGAGATCAGCTTGGAGTCATACCACCACCGGTAGAGACTTAGATAGTTGATGATTGTCATCAACTGACAGAATTAAATGGACAAATCTTTTATTCTGGTATTTGATGAGGAAGCTACTTCTCAGGGGGAGTAGTTGTTATATTGAATTGGTTGATATTTTGTATGAACTTGACTTTTGTGACTTTGGCATTTGATGTCAAAGGGGGAGAGATATCTATGGAAAAACACATTATCCTTTTTGGTGAAAGATTTCGGGGGAGAAATTTTGGAAATCACATTTAAGGAGAAATTGGTATTGTTACTCCCAGGGGGGAAATGGAGATTGTTGGTTTTTGTATTTGGCATTTTTGTTCTGGCACTTTGATGGTTTTTCCATCTTATGTTGTCATCAATGCCAAAGGGGGAGATTGTTGGTATTTTGGTATGGTTTTGTCATTGATGTCAACACTTGCTGAATACACCTACTATGGAAATCCAGCAACATTCACCGGCAAACAGTAAACTGTGCAACAGTTATTGGTATATGGTTCACCGGTACCTGGAATGACATGGAAGACACTTGGTAATGTCGAAGACATCATGTGGACACTTTATTTTGAAGTAATAATCATTGGTATATTCATATTTGCATATTTGCTTTTACTGACAAATAGGTCCAGGTTATCTAGGGTTACACCGACAGGTTTATCTTTTCCAGATCAGCATGGCACGGTATGGAGATGATTTATTATTGTTTTAAATGCATTAAGATGACATGTTTAATCAGTTATTGCATTGGATATTATATTATTTGTAAAAAAAAATTATTGTAATATCTTGTAGAGTTGACCTACTAAAATTGGTCTTAGGGTATGGTATAAATGTAAGATCTTATTTGTAAGATCAAGTGTGGAATGTGAAAAAGAATTGAGTGAAGGTATATGTGAGATCAAGTAGAGGTATAAATGAAGACATCATTTGAAGGTGAAGTTAGGTTTTTGTAGAAGCATATCAGCATTACATCGATACTGAATCTAGCATATGAAGATGCTATTTTGTGCAGTACATTCTTATTGGATTTAACCATCCAACTATAGTCAGTGTGACTCCCATTTGTGATTGACCAGTGAGCTCTAGGCTGTTGGCTTTTCTACATGTGTAGACCCCTCTTGTACACTTACTATCTGGAGTAGTATCATTTGATTGTGGGTAAGGTTTCCCACCATGGTTTTTCCCCTTACAGGGTTTCCACATACAAATATTGGTGTCATGTATTGTGGATGACTTTATGTTTATATTTCATGCATTAATCCTTACCGGTATAGCAATTTACTATTAACACTGTCTACCAACATACTTAATTGGTTTACCGATATTAAGCATTAAGTTGGTTAATAAGTTTTGGGTTTGAATTTTGAATTTATTAGAAAACTGATTCACCCCCCCTCTCAGTTGTCTTCAGGACCTAACATTCCTGTTTCATTTTCAACTCTTGCCTTGTACCATTTAAACATTTGAAAAGCTTCTAATTTTTCCTTTAAAAACATTACTGACATCATCCTTGAATAGTCATCCACAAATAATATGAAATACTTATCACCATAATAACTTTGAACTTTCATAGGACCACAAAGATCAATGTGCACTAGATCTAAATTCCCTTAGAGGTGTAAGACTTACTTGTAAAGCTTGATCTTGTCATCTTACCCATCGGGCATCCTCGACACATAGCATTCTCAGGTTTTTCAAGACTCGGTAGACCTCTTACTCTGTGCTTCTTACTTATTTTGATCATATTATCAAAATTTACAGGACAAAACCTTTTATGCCATAACCAGGTATCATCAATCTTTGCATGCAAACACTTATTCCAAGTTGAGTCAAGGTGAAATGTATTACCTTTTGTTTGTGTCTCCGTAGCAGCTAACTTTCCATTCTTGTCATGAACTTTGACAATTCCTTTCTGAAATTCTATTCGGTATCCTGTGTTGTTTAGTTGTGCTACACTCAACAAATTGTATTTCAAACCTTCAACCCAATAAACATCATTGCATCTTGCATTATCAAGAAGTTTTATAGATCCTTTACCTCTTACCGAACATGGTGCATCATTACGAAATCTAACATAGCCTCCATCATAATCTTCTAACATAACAAACTTGTGTTTATCTCCTGTCATATGATGTGAGCATCCACTATCTATAATACAAGAATCATTAGTGTTTATGTGAGATATTAGGGCTTTTTCTTCATACATTTCTTCATCTGAGCCATCCTTGATAGCCACATAAACTACTTCCTCTATATCAGTCTCATCTAATTTGTCATCGTTAGATTCCTCATCAGCTATTAAACATGTCTTTCTATCTCTTCTTCTGAAGTCTCGGTGTCCTCTGTAATGGTTATCTTTCTGTCTGTCATCTCGATAATCTCTCTTTTCAGTAAAATCTTTGTCAGGATAGTTAGAAGCCATATGTCCTATCTTATCACAATTGAAACATTTCAAAGGTAGTTTTTCTTTATACTTACCTTTGCGTCTCGGTAACGTTTTGGCTAATAGTGCTTCAAACTCTTCTTCCTTTCTGATTTCTTCATATAGTTTGTGTACTTCTTCCATGTTCTTCCGAAATCTTTCACTTGCTCCACTGTGATCTCCTTCAGAGTACTTATACTTTCTTTCATTGTAATCATTAGATTCATCAAGATGAAAAGAACTAAATGCAGATTCAACTTTATTTACCGAAGATCCACTGTTATCAAAATTACTTAACTCAAATGCATGTAGCTTACCAATAGTAGCATCCAAAGAAACTGGCATATTAGGTACAGACCTCAATTCATTGATTGCAGAGACTCGGATTGCATAAGCTAGTAGAAGGGTTCTTAACAACTTACTTGTTATATCCTTTTCTTCAATAGTTCCACCTACTCCTTTGATTTGATTGACAATCTCCTTTAGTCTTGTACTGTACTGAGTTATGTTCTCACCTTCATTTATTCTCATAGATTCAAGTTGTCCTCTCAGACTCTCTACTTTTGCTCTTTGAACATGTTCATCTCCTCCATATACTGATATGAGCTTATCCCACATTGCCTTTGCATCATTGCAGCCTTCTAGATCATTAAACTCTGAATCAGTCAATGCAAATGTTATTTCAATCATCGCTTGAATATGTTCTTGCTTTGCCTTTATCTCTTCCATAGTCAATGGATAGGTGCTCGGTGTAACAAAATCATTCTCCAGATAGTATACAACATATTCTCCAACTCCTGATAGATGTAGCTTCATCCTTTTCTGCCATGTAGAGAAACTTGACTTGTTTAGCTTCGGTGGATCCCTCTTATACATCTTTGGATCTTTAACTCAAGTGTGTTTAAACTTTCCTTCTGGAGTCCAAAGCTCTGATACCAATTGATAGTTTTGATACTTAATATAAGTACAGATCCAATAGCCAACAAGATGAGAGGGGGGGGGTGAATCATACAAACTTAATTATCTATAAAAACATCAGATTCAACCTCGGTAACATATATATCAGTAATATAACCAAAACTATTAATCATGCAAACTCAAAAGCATATGAACAATATAAACCTCATAACACCAGATTTAATGTGTAAACCCAAATAGGGAAAAACCACTATGGGATTTCAGACCCACTAAGAAATATACTCTTCTAGAGTATGCTCGGTTAAAAGCAAATCCTGTTAAAGATTACAAACACATTGCTAGATGTGACCCAGTTAAGGGATTTCCCTCAGATCTGTTAGGATCTTCACTTTGTTAGAAGTGACCTTGTTAAAGGATTTCAAACATTCAATCAGAATGTCACCTTGCTAGAGGATTTACATATAAGACTGTTAAGTCCACTCGGTTAAGAGATTTTCTATCACTTTCATAAAATAACAGTAATAAAAATCTATCTGCAACTTCACATCTAAAATGCTAAAGCAGATTCCTATTTGTTCAATATATTCTAGACATAGAACTAATCTTGTCTATCTGTTGGGCTTCTATACTCTGTTATTCTAACAGGTCTTGAAGCTTCTGTGCTCGATAATCACTATATAGCATCCCTGTGCATACACTTGCCCACATACATTGTTTATCAATAGTTTCCTATTTATAAACAATTAGGTAACCGCTTAATCTCCTCGATCACATTTCCCATGATCAATCATAACCATCAGATCTTCAATCTTGTCCAAGTTCAATGCATCTTTCGATCTGAAAATGTTTCACCCTGCCTTGGAACTTGCATAATAGTCTTGGAACTTGTGCCAGAGTATTGCGGTTCAATCTGAGCTATAGATCTTCATACTGACTTTCCATTGCCTTAGATTCATTAACAAACTTCTTCCATGTCTCACCAATCATTTGATCCACTCTAGCTCATCAGCTTCCTTCATTAAATACCGCATGTAAACATTTAATGCATTCTGTTATAGCTCGGTTACAACTCGGTGAATACTAAACTCCACTCGGTAGACATTCTACCTTCATTAACTGATAGCGATAACCTTAGGGTTTACCGACTAGGTTCTTTGCTTGATAACATAGTATAGTATTAACCTTTACAATTTACAACATATGTATAATGTTAAAACAATCTAAAACATCATGATCTCATCATTGTCTGACTCGGTAGTAGTTGCCCATTGAATACCTTATTCATCATATTCTTTCCTATGTCTTTTACCGACATCTTTATAAGCTTCATATCATACTTCTCAAGATATGGAAACATTACACTCAATTAGAAAATCAATTTCTTGACATCAATGACAAAATAATAATATCAAGACAGTAAAACATCTTTAATCAGTTATATCCATAATCATCAGCAACCTTCTCAATATCCTTAAGAAATGCCAACAATCTTTCATTGTCTGTTATAATGCAATATTGCCAACAAAGGAATCCCACTCACTCCTAACATGGTCACAAACAATGACAACACAAGAGGCTCTAAAATCATAATCAAAACCGAGAACATACATGAACCTGCAATCATAAATAATCCATACGCAACCAACAATCTCATCTCATAAGCATAAAACATGTTAAAGGTCACACATGAGAACCAAAACCAATGAGCCTCTTGACCAAAACAACATCACAAGGGCCATAAGAAAATCCATACAAATCTGAAATGAATCATCAAATAGTCTCAGCAAGGCCAATTCAATTGCTAGCGCAAAATCACATGAATCTCAATCTCTCTCTCAGTGCATCAACAAGAGAGGAAGCACCAACAACTCAAATGGCATAAAATGCATACAAAAATCACAAATAAATTATATGAATACATCATCAATCATAAATCAACATTATATAACATCATAAATACCCTAAAAAAATCCTCTGGTATGACCCAAAATCCAATTGACATCAAACAGGACCTTAAACTAATCAAAACCCTAAAATAGATAGTTTGGCGCATATATTTACCATTTTAGCACATTTGTCAGATCATGTAGCGCATTTATAGAGTCCTGTAGCGCATTTGCAACAAACTATACATTTTGACAGAAAATGCAAAAAAATGGGATCAAATTTGCACAAGACATAATGGGCTTAATATGACGTATATATACTCATTGAAATCGGCATGAAAAGAACTCTAAGAAGTTATAAACATCATAAAATAATAAAATTCACCCAAGGAACTCCAATTGAAAATATTCTATAGACTTCGGGAGGAAAAAAAACATCTCCAGCAAGTTCAGAAAACCATCTAACACCAAATCTCGAATCCAAATCATGGAATAGACTCAACACACATCTAAATACAAACAATAAGCTTATTCCAGATATGAAAACACATTAAAAACAAGGGAAATATAAAATTTCTAAGAAGGAGATGAGTCCCGCGAGTCTTCCTCACGACAAGGCCAGACTAGAAGCTCACAAGACTCTCTCCTCTCAACTCCATAAACTCCCTTAAATATTTAACAACATGAAAGAAATCTCCAAAGCAACAATAATAAAATACAAACATACATAGATAGGAAATAATTTTGAATACATAGAAAACTTAATGTTGTGCATTTCACGACAATCATAGGAAAGACAATTTCCAAATTTCATCAAACAAAGATCTCATAACCCATGGATCCCCAATCAAATTCATTAAGAAAAGAGAAGATGGAAGCAAACTATTTATTTTCCCCCACACCAAGCATTCACAGAGTAAACATTTGCAGACAATGAAAACAAAGATAAACAGAAAAGGGAATGGCCTCCAACCCACAACCTGTGTGATGGTAGGTAGTTGAAGGAGAGCCCACAAGTTTTGCAATCAAAATCCAAGCCCAAATCTCTTCAAACCAAGTCCAAGCAATCCACTGAGAATCCAAAGCCAAATAATGGAACCTGTGAATAGTCACAGGGAATCCATTAAAAAGAAACAATAACCAGGAAACGCTAAAAAAAAAACCAAGCAATGGGATAATTCCATTTTGGAATATTTTTCCCATATCCTATTGTTTCCCAAAATAAAATCCTCCAATAGGAGAATATGGTAGGTAGGAAATATTAACATATATTATAAGTAGGTGGGATAAATATATTTTAATATTCCAAGGTATAATTACCATACAACCAAATAAATATTAGTATTTAAACTATAGCCCTATAGGAAATAATATTTAATGTTTTATAGACTATAGGTATTTTAATTAAATAATCACAAAGGAAAAACATAATCAAATAAATCAAACATTAAATAATTAATTACTTCCAATTTAAATATTAATTAATAATTAGACTATAGTCAACCATCAGTAATTAATTAAATAATCCTTACATAATTATTAATTAAATAAATACCATAAATCTAAAAAACATAAATCAAATAATCAAAAGCTCAAATAGCTTAAATAAAATAATTAAAAATATATAATACTAACTATCAAATCTCTCAACAAATAAACAAATAATCCAACACTGCATAAATAGCCATGTGACAATTAAATCAACCACAACATGAATAATCCACATACCAAAAGAGTCAATCAATACTAACATACTCACAAAACTAAAAGAGCCAAGCTGATAACTAACATGACCTATTGTGCCTATTGACAACTTAAACCTAGAGTATGTGAAGGGAACCTGTGTCAACTCTGAAACCACATATTACCATTGGGATAAGGACACACTCGCACCTGTGAAGCCAAGGGAGCTCGCACCTGGGGATTGTATGAGGAATAGATGTCCGATAGCTGCAAGTCCTGCAACCACCAACAACGATACATGTATATATACATATATAACAGACAAGTGGTAGAGTTATGCAACGACACATCCCACTTGCAATGAGTGATGTGACGTTGATTCTCCATGAAGACAGTCAAGCAATGGTGAACACACCATACATCATCTCAGGAATTAAATCCATGAAATAGGGTTAGAATATCAATAATAACATCTAATACTAAATCAACATAAATCATCCATAATATCATCCAATGAGTGATCCATGTAATCCATCAACAAAATAGGACATGTAAGACATTCATTACATGAATACATATGAAATCCATCAAATCTCATATATCTATCCAATCATGAAATCAACAAAGATAGTACCATCTATATAAATCATCAAACTATCATAAGTCCTCATAGTAATCCATAACATAAAGCAACTGAAACAAATGCCAAATCATCATCATAAAAAGTCTAAATAGGTCTAATAGGTCTAAATATGTATATCAAGCATAAAATAAAAGTCTAGTCAAGGGTGGACACTACATGATTACTGGATTTTTGTCCAAGTTAGTCTTTATCTTTTATTAATTGGCGACAAATCATGTTATAGTGCTACTCAAGGATGTCCACAAGTGACTAGAGGAGCCATGATGGGCATGATCTCTTTTTTTATTTGTTGTTTGTGGTGTGAACCAATGAAAATCTAGGGCAATAGTTCCAGTGGGTGTTTGTGTTGGTATGTTCATTCAACAAGTATCCTATGCAAAAATAAAGTCAAGGATAACTATGCTTGTGACTATCACACATACCTCGACCCATGGTGCTACACCCAGAATGGATGTGTTCATTCCTTGTCTCCTTAGTGTTTATTTTTTGCAATGAGATATCTCTACACCTTGGTTCCTCATAACCTGGTGTGCAATGCTCCATTGTTACATAATAAGGCTCAATGATGAATATGTTGCACTATGAATAAAGACACACAAATTGGTGGTCCTATCATCTTTCTCCATCCATAAGTGATCCTTCTTAGTAATCAAAGTAGCTCACTTTACAATCCATGCCTGCTACTCCTATCAGACTAAGGCCTGATCATCTCTCCATCTCTACTACTCCTAGCTAATGAATCCTCTAAGTTCTAGATCCTGGCTCTAAGGACCTATGGATTGCCATAATCATCCTATTGGTCATGGTCTCATCCTCCATCACCACCATGTCCTCTTGCCTCTGTAACAGGTACATACTCCAGCTCAGGCATGTCAATGTCCTTAGAGCTCTCACCTCCCTCGCTACTCGATGACCCAGACGAAGAATCATCATCTCCATCACTACTACTAGAACTAGTTTCACCGCCAATGTCAACATCCTCCTCTCTCTTGTTCTCCTCCTCCTCATCTCCTCCTTCAGTAGTGATTGTCAAAATTTCTTTCCTACCCCCATCTTTACCATGTCCTCTATCCCCTTCATCTCCCCTCTATGGTCTTCGATGTTGTATCTGCTAAGGAGAAATTGGCATGGTTGGGTCTATCAGCGGGATAGGCCTATGTCTCAACCACCATGTATCATATTTTGGTGTCATACCCGGATCTGCTACTCCTGTAGCCCAACTCTACTAAACTTCCTAAAGGGAGTCAAACTTAGTAGCCACCACATGAGGCTATATACAGGCACCACAATCAGAAACCTTGCGAGCTACTTGAGAAAAATATGAAATCACCTCAGGCACTCCTTGTATCTCTTTGAATTGCCTCAAAACCCATCTTGGGAGATGTAACTCTATGATCCTTTGTGTATCCATTATCCTCCCAATAAGATACCTCTGTTATCAGTAGTATGGCAAGTTTTACACATCATTTTCCGAACCGATTAAATCAAAATACAGTCTCTAGATGAAATATTGTAGGACATCTATCTGATGTCTCTAGTACATAGTATTCCCTAAACCCCTATGCATGATCCTTGGAGTATATTTGAATGTGTATAAATCCTCCCCCTAAAGAGCTACGTGAACAACTAGCCGGAAGATAGAAATCTGCTCCCAATCCCAGACCTGGAGCAAGGTGACACTGCAATTGATAGATTCATACATCAAGTAGACAATCCCATGCATCTGGTAGTATATCATGGAAAGCAAGCAAGGATCCCATGCATAGATCCATTTCTTAATGATCATCCCATAGATAACCCTACCCCATCCGAATGGGAATCTATGACATCTCTTGTCTGGAATCAAAAGTTCTCCTATAAGAATTCAAAGTACAATGGTCAAGTCATCGTACATGTCCTCTAGCTACGTCCATGAAATCCCATATCATCATGTCAAAGGTATATCCTGCTCCTCACACTCAAAGAGCTCACAGAGTCCTCTAATACCAGCCCTATGATCATAGACTACTCACTCGCCATGAATTAGAATATGCAAGATATGCCAGACATCCTCTAATGTGATTGAGGCCTCACTAGTGGTAAGATGAAATTAACATGTCTTCGAGTGCTACCGCTTGACCAACACAGTGATCAAGGCCTTGTTGGCCATAACCTCAGGCATATGTAAATCATGATACAAATCGAGATATGTCTAATAAGAGTGATATCCTTAGGAGGTAAACTATCATGAAGATCAAGTCCACTAGGCCTTGTCTACCTACATCCAAGCACACCAAGTGTCTCCAATAGATAACAATGATGAAAATGTCAGATATTATACTCGCATGACAAAATTTCAGAGCACACATATTTAAAAATCAAAATTTTCAACGAATGCAAGATAATTAACACTTATGTGATGCATTAAGCACTTATGAAAGACATTTATCATGCATGTGACACATTATTTACTAATGCGATAAAAGATAGGCGTATGCGACATACTTAGTCTCTTGCGAGACACTTATAACTAATGTGCAATGATAAGAATGAATGCAACATAATTGATATACGATTGCAAAACATTTAAAATTTTGAGCTCTTAGAATTTTATTTTTTTAAATGGACAAAATAAAGAAAAAAAAAGGGCAAAATTTTCAAACACTTACCATGCCTTCCGTCCCAGGTGATCTCTGGTATGAACGTACTCGCTCTGATAGGTGCTGTCATGCTCTGTAGCCAGCCATGATGCTTAAATAGTCCCAAGAAAGCTCTAAGATCACCAAGAAATCTATGAACTCAAAAAAAAAGAAAATGAGCAAATGAAGGGGTCAAATTTATATTTATAGCTCAAAATTAGGGTTTTTCTCTCTCTAACAGTCATGGTCCCCCTGAATTTCAATGCACTTGTAGGATAGTTAACTGAACTCAAAATCACATGTGGTATCATTAAATTGGTCTCAATTCTATAATTTTTTGACCAATTTTCTAAGGGGGCATATTTATACCCTAAGCGTCACCGAGGTAGGAAATCTTGAAAATTTTCTTTGAAACAATGTCATTTCGACATTGTCTCAAAGAGGGGCAAATGTACACCTAAAAATGTCTCATCAATCTGCACTAATTATTCGTCATATTAATTAAATAATTATTTAATTAAACTAATTAAATTCTTTTAAATTAATTTTAATCATCATTTCAACTTCATTAATTATTCTATTTCTATCTCCTTAATCAATTAATCATGTTTAACCCTTTCTATACAATTAATTAAATATATTATTTAATTTATTTAAATTAGACTGTATAATTAAATAATTTCTTAAAATTATTTAATCAACCAACTTATTCCTCCAATTCAAAATTCAAAATTCAAAATTTCCCGCAAATTCTAATTTCACCAAATATTAATTAATTCCATGTGCATTTCATTTTTTGAAAATCCAAATTCAAATTAAAATAAAAATGAAATGTGAATTTCATTTCAAATTCTTACAACACATGTTGAAATTCTAACTGGCACTGACTTTCAGTCTAGCTAGGCAATCAATTCAGTCAATTGAGCAATCAAATCTGTTATCTCCCTAGTTTAACTTAGTTAACTCATCAATCACCTTTTTTAACTCCAAGTCAGCTTTTTGGAACTGAACAATCAATTTAGCTGACTTATCAATCAAATGAATTAAATTCTCAATCAATTTTGTTGCAAGAAATCTCAGCCATTGATTAGTTTTGTCCATAATGAATCTCAACTGTCAATTCTCATCCTCCATAATCTATAAATTCAACTCAATTTCTCTTAATTTTCTTAACCACTATCTTCAGAATTAGTGTGTCTAACTTATGCAGGTATTTAGTGCAGCACTGAGAGCCACAATGACATAGTAATGAGGAAGATCAATGGAAGAAAATTGAGTTGACAAAGGGGTTTTTAATTAGAAATTCATCATTACTTTGTTAATTTCAATTGATTTTCATTGTATTTATGGATTTGCTTAATTAGATCAGAGTATTCAGTGGTTTACTCTCTTAAATCTAGTTAGAAAATGACAAAAATTTTCCATGAAAACACAAACCACCTCTAATGTCTGTTATTATGCAACTTCTCTTGTGTATAAATTTTTTTCAAGGGCTTATGATTGTTGGAAGTATGTGTTGTTATGGTTGTCATTGATGTCAAACTTGTTGTTCCAGATAGTTGGTCGTCCGAAATGTTTGTGGTGCGGAGATATCTTGTTGTGTTAATGTTACAGTTGTTCAATTGGTTGTTCCAGAAGTGTTTGGGTCCGAAATGTGTTGCTAACATTATTTGATGTTTTTATCTTCTTTGGTTATGTTTTTGGTATCATGGATATGTCAGTTTTGTGGCTCGGAAATATATTTGTATTATTTGAAAGTTGTGGTATATTTCATAGCAAGTTGCGATATTATATGTCAGACCTATCTTTGAGTCCAGATATGATTTGTGAAAGGTAATTTGATGTGTTGTGGGTCTCATCGTAATGTGTGGAGATCTAGATTAGAGTTATTTGTATTGGAGGATATGTTTTGATCATTAATAGCTTATATGGATGCGTAGCGTGTTGGTATGTTGTTAGCTATGTTCTGATGATTGTGGATAGGTGAATTGATCTTTGGAAGATGTGTTTTGGTTCCCTCTTTCTCCCGGAGTGGATTAGTGTGTGTGTTTTTGGTTTGGAAGGTATATTTTGGTTTAGGTTGACTTTGTTCAAGATTTGATGATCTATCTTATATATAAATAATGTTGTGTGGTTGTATGGTGTGTGTAAAGTGAGAGTGGGAAAAATAATATAGAGAATGCGAGAGGAAGTTTGTGAAAATCAGTGAAAACAAGAGAAGAAGAGTTGTCATTGAATAATATGCAAGTTGTTTTGAGACTATAATAGAGGTGTGTGATAAAGTGTTGACAATTGAGGTTTGAGTTGTGTGTGTTTATGTTGGTTGCTTGATGCAGAGTTCAAGGACAACTTCATGATTAGGAGATCCTTCTTTTCAATTCATTTTTGTATCTTTCCCTTTTATAGCTAGCTTCAGGTTTGCAAGTTCTCTTTTTATATCTTGCCCCAAGAGCAGTTAGCTTTGATTTGCAAGTTTGGAGCAGTGATTTCATTCTTTATAATTTAATATACATAGTGGATATATTTTGTGGGAAAGTGCTCACCATGGTTTTTCCCTATTTGGGTTTTCCACATAGAAAATCTTGGTGTTGATGTGCTATATTTGTGTTGATGATTAATTGTTTATGTGTTGCATTATTTTTTGTTCAAGACTGATTCACCCCCCTCTCAGTCCTGCCTTGGGTTCAATAATTGGTATTAGAGAAAGGTTCCTCTTGAGTGAGTTTAACTGCTTGAGGTAGACCCACTATGGCATAGGACATCCATTACAAAGTTCTGATATTTGATGGTACAAAATTTCCATATTGGAAGCAGAGAATGGAATCATGTTTGGAGACATTGCAGAATGGAATATGGGAAATCATTCAGACCGGATATACACCCATGTCAGGTGGTCCTCAAACTCTGGATGAGATAAAGTTAAAGGAGACTGATGTGAAGGCTAGAGCTATATTTTTCAATTGTATCAATGATTCAATATTTGGAAGAGTAAAAGGATTGAAAAAAGCTAAAGCTGTATGGAACAAGTTATGTTTGGCATTTGAGGGAGATCCAAAGACAAATCAGGCTAGTCTAATGAATCTGAAGCAAAAGTGTGAGTATCTGAGAATGTTGGAAAATGAATGTGTTAAGAACTATATTCATAGAGTGACTGATCTTGCTAATGGTATTAGAGATGTAGGTGGACATTTGGATGAATGTGAAATTGTTCAGAAGATCTTGTTGACCTTGCCAAAATCTTATATAGCAACAAGGTGTACCATACAAGAAAGCAATGATTTGAGTAAATATACTATTGATCAGCTTACCGATACCTTAGCAACCTTTGAAATTTCAAAAATGGAGGAAAAGAAAAGAGAAAAGAAATAAGAAACATTTACTGTGTCAAGACATGATGATTTCAAATGCAGTGGAGATTTGGATGAAGCTGAAGCAAAATTTGTAAGAAGATTGCAGCGAGGCACTAGAAAGTGCAAACTTAAGTTACCTCTGAAATGTTTTTCTTGTGGTATAATTGGACATTATACTTCTCACTGTACTTATAGGGAAGATTATAAGAGACTAGATAGTGATGAGAAGAGAAATAAAACTAGAAAATGCAACTTTAACAGAAGAGAGAAAATGGGCTTATGTTCTATAAACAAACATATATCTAAAGATGAAGTTGATGATGAATCAAATGAAGAAACCTTGGTTTTAGCAATCGAAGAAAAGGAGAATGCTTTGGAAAAACCAGAAGAGGAGAAGACAATCAAGATATCATTGCATGCTAAGATAGAACCAAATACATGGATCATTGACTCTGGATTTTAAAATTATATGACCGGTGATAAGGATAGGTTTATTAATCTCAAGAAATATATTGGTGCATCAGTGAAATTTTCCAGAGAAGATAGAGTATCTATTCAAGGTATTGGAAGTATTTTTATTGATGGTAAGCATAAAACTGACGGTGTTTATTATGTTGAAGGATTAAGACATAGTTTGCTTTAAGTGTTAGTCAGATGTGTAGAAAAGGTTATGAAGTTTTTTTCAGTAGCAGCGGATGTGATAATAAAAAAGGAGATTGTTAAAAGGGTTGAAGAAGGAGTTAGAACGGCTAGAAATGAATATTACATCAAAGATAAGAGAGAAAGTAAATGTTTTCTAGCATAGAAGGTTGAGATTGTTTCACAATTACATAGAAGACTAGTGATTCAGAAGAGAGCAAGTAGAAGGAGTCAAATGAAGAATAAGAAGAAGAGGACGACTTAGCAAAAGTTTTTACTAAATATTTTCAGAAGCATCATTCAGGAAACCAAATAATTAGAGACAAGACAAAAGGTGTTCAGACAAGAAGGAAGATTGCAAAAGCTCAAGAACAAGCCAATTACAATTTTCTATCAATGACTAAGCTGAATACTTATGAAGAAGCTATTAAAGATGAGAGTTGGGTAAAAGAAATGGAAGAAGAACTAAATCATATATAAAAGAACAAGATTTGAGAACTATTAACTAGATTGGTGGACAATAATGTGATAGGAACTAAATGGGTGTTTAGGAACAAGCTAAATTACCAAGGACAAGTTACAAGGAATAAAGAAAGACTAGTATGTAAGAGATACTCTCAAGTGGAAGGCATAGACTTTGAAGAAACCTTTGCTTTGATAGAAATGATGGAATCCATTCATGCGTTTCTTACATTTTTTTCTCATGAGGGCTTTAAAGTTTATTAGATGGATGTCAAATCAACATTTTTGAATGGAGATCTGGAAGAAGAAGTTTACATTGAGCAACCGAATGGATTCAAATTGATAGAAAAATTAGATATGGTGTGCAAATTGAAGAAAGCATTGTATGGACTCAAACAAGTACCTAGAGCTTGGTATGCGAGATTATGTTGGAACACAATGGACCACTAAGAGGGGGGTGAATCAACGGTGATCAATAAAAACTTTTACCTTCTAAAGGATCTATGCTTTAATAATAGTAATCATAAAGCAATGAAAAAAAGTATCAAACACATAAGCACACACACATAAGAGGCACATCACATGACGCAAGTGTATATGAGGAAAACCCATGGTGGGGAAAAACCTCAATGAGAAATGTTATTGGAGTCTACTGCTCCAATCTAGCCTCACATGTAAAACTGATTACAACATTTAGGGCACCAACCCCTAGTGCTGAGAACCCACCCAGAGATTACAATAAGTATAGATTTCAAATACAAACTATATACCTTGTTTCAAATGAGGTTTTGCAACACCTTGTTGTACTGTTCTTCCTCTTCCTTATCTCTACTCTTATTCTCTACTCTTTGCTTCCAATTCTTCTCTCTACACTCTGGTCGCTAATCCTTTCTGCTCTTGATCTCTTCTCTTTTCTTCCAGTTCTGCTCTCTGCACTTTGGTCGCTAATCCTTTCTGCTCTCATTCTCTGCTCTCTACACTTTGGTCACTAATCCTTTCTGCTCTTGTTCTCTACTTTCTCTCAACAACTATACCATTTTATCCACTCAGCTGCTAACACACCTTCTCTCAGATCACCTCTCTCTGCACTCTAACTACCCCAGTCAAATCACATTCACTACAATTCTCTTCTCTTCATAGTTGCATTCACCATCAATACCTATAGAAGGTCGACCTGGTCTTAACTCATCACACGTCAAACACCCATTGTTCTCCCTCATTGTCATGCCACATGGTTTGGACAATTTCCTATGCACCATGTAGATTGTTCATTCAGTTGGTCCAGTTGGAAATCCAAGTTCCTAAACACACCAATAGCCAATATGTAATCGTTTCTGACTTTTAAATGCGGACCATTGATCTGCTAGAATCAATCTAAAATGGTTAGGTCACCGTTGGTATTGTGGTGGTTTCATGTGCCATGCCATCAACCACATCTACCACATGTTCACACAACCCTACCAACCCATCTACCTCATAGCTAACCATCCTCAACATGATCATCTCTATATTTGCAAGATTTGTTGCTTCACCTACCAATTATCAAATCTTAGTGCCTTCTACAAGAATCAATCAATTATGTACATATCAGAGTTTTCCCTCCAAATATGCAATTAAAATTAATTCATTTTGTCTCTCTGAGTAACAGATCTAATTTTCTTCCTTGGATCAACCATTTTGCATTAAATGACACTTCTCTATTCTCCAACCATTCTCTATACTTAGTTTTCTATATTTAGCAAACTCAATCTATCTCACAGATTTGGTTCTGCCTCAGTCAATCATCTCGAGCCCTACAATCACCTGCTACTGATCTTCCATTAATCCATTCTTTGTCCTCAATCAGCCTTGCATTTATTGGATCGACCAACTGCCAGACTGAAGTCCACCATCACCGACTTGTGCAAATCTAATTTGTTCTATCTACCAAGGAGCCACATGTCTTCATGTTCTTCATCCAAGTCACTATGTCAATCCTAATAAACATCCTTGTGGACTATCGAGTTGTGCAAACCAGTTGAACTCCATGTTGTGAAATAACCTTCATGTTATGCAGACATGTCACATGTATCGGGTTGACTGTAAACACTTATCCTGATCTGCTCTATCAACTGAATTTTTCTTTCTTCTTGTTCATTGCCATAGCTATCTTGATGTCAATTTCTCAAATATCTATCGATATAGTTTTAACTATTGGGATGATAATGTGCCGCTACATTGCCTTAAGAACTTATTTCGATGACCATTTGATGCCCTTGATCCCTCTTGTCAACATGAGTTACTCTGATGAAGAATTCACCTTCTATTTCTCTTATCACCATAGGCTATCTCAAAGCTCAATCTCCAAGTAGACAGACCATATCAGCATAGGTTACCCTGAATTGAAAAACTTCATGCCAAACAACCACTCATCGGAATAGTTATAATATCGACATAGGGAAAAATGTTAGATCGACTGAACAAGTTATTTTGATGCCACACTGTCTACCTCCCTTTATCGACATAGGTATCCTGAAATTCATACTTTGCAGTGACAGACTTTATCGGCATAGGCTACTCCAAAATGATAACTCCACAGTCCTTCAACTTATCGACATATGTTATTCTGATGATCTTACCTAGGGGGTCATCTCTACATTTACCTCCATCAGGATAGCTATCCCGATCTTGAATGTGATCCAATGGTGTCCGCATCAACATAGAGTATCCTGATAAGAATATGTCAGGATAGTTTTGTCTATCGACATAGTTGAGATTAGTCATTCCTCCTTCAATAGATACTCCTATAGGTATCCTCGATCTTCTGGTCACCATAGCTTTTCCAATACACTGATATTGGGATAGTTAGTTCTATCGGTATGACACAAATTTGTTACTCCACCTTTATCAGCTATTTTGATGTGTAGCTCACTTTATTATTTGGAATTGTTAGCCCGATCTGATAATAGAAACTGCACATGACCTGACATCAACATGACTTATGTAGCTAGCAATTTCCACCTCACTATTTGGTATCAGACTAGCTATTTTGATACGACCACCTGAGCAGATATTATCTACACAACACAGTTTGGTATTAGTTATCTTGATATGATAACTTGATGCTTACTTATCAGACCATAATGTAACCAATATAACATATTGGAGTCTTGTTGATATACATGATTTAACTTCATAGACTTTATAGACATTGTGGGAGTCTGCAACAACACTGTAATCTTCATCAGCTCAATCCATCAACCTGATCACTGTGATCTCTGCAAGTCACTCCAATATATGACATCAATCAACCTGATCACTACCATCAACTTGATCAGAGCAACTCAACTGCAACTTCATCAGCCCTGTACACACACATGTTGACATTAATGACAACTTCAATACCACCAAGATTATACAGATATTTGTTTCAATAAAATTTCAAGAAGGGTACTACAGACAATAATCTTTATTTCAAAATCGATGGAGATAAGTTGTTGATTGTTATAGTTTATGTGGATGACATTATATTTGGAGGAAATGATAATCTATGTAGAGAGTTTTCTATAGAGAGGCAGGAAGAATTTGAGATGTCAATGATTTGTGAGTTGTCTTTCTTTCTTGGGTTGCAAGTCATTCAATCTAAAGATGGAATTTTATCTATCAAAGCAAGTATGTGAAAGAGATGTTTAAGAAGTTTGGTTTTGATGAATGTAAATTGGTTACAACTCCTTTAACCATTGGATGCAAGCTGACAAAAGATTGTGAGTCTCCAGAGGTTGAACATAAAAAGTATAGATCAATGATTGGCAACCTATTGTATTTGACTGTGTCCAGACTAAATATTATGTAGGCAGTGTGTTTAGTGGCTAGATTTCATGCAAATCCAAAGGTGACACATGAGAAAGCTATGAAAAGGATTTTTAGATATTTGAAAGGTACTATGGATTTTTGACTTTGGTATAAAAAAGGTGGAGATTTTATGTCGAAATCTTATACTGATATAGATTGGACTAGAATTGCTGATGAATGGAAGAGTACTAATGGTGGTGCTTTCTTTTTATGAGACAAATTGGTCTCTTGGTTTAGTAAGAAACAAGATTTAGTTTCCCTATCTACTGTTGAAGCAAAGTATATTGCAGCGACATCTTGTTTTAGTCAGGTGGTGTGGATGAGACAGACTCTTAAAGATATCAAGGTAACATATGATGAAGCAATTCCTATTATGTGTGACAATACAAGTGCAATAAACATTTCAAATAATTTGGTTATGCATTCAAGAACAAAGCACATTTCAATTAGATATCACAAACAAGGGAGAAGGTTGTTGAGAAGGAAGTTTGATTGGAATACATTTCTATAAAGGAACAAGTAGCAGATATTTTCACTAATGCATTGGCAAAGGACACATTTGAGTTTCTTCAAGAGAAGCTTGGGGTTATCACTCCTCCTTCTTCTAGGTAGGTGCATTAGGGAGATGCATCTTTCCAAGGGGAAATTTAATGCCTATTTCTTATCCTAGATTGATGTTGTGACTTCTCTCTAGGGGAGTAGTGGAGTGTGTAGTGTTGTTGTGGTCTTTGAATGTGATGGTAAAGGGGGAGAGATTGTGCATTGGAGAGATTCAGCTATTAAGAACAAGGTTGCGCAGTATTATTTTGTAAATTTAGTTATTGAGAACAAGATTGAGCAGTATTATTTTGCATATTTTGAGTTTAGTCATGTGTGGTCAAGTGTTGCCATCAATGACAAAAGTGGAGATTGTTGGAAGTATGTGTTATTGTGGTAGTCATTGATATCAAACTTGTTGTTCCGAATAATTGTTGGTCTAGAGTGTCTATGGTGCAAAGATATCATGTTGTGTTGATGTTGTAGTTTTTCTATTGGTTGTTTCAGAGTGTTCTAGTTTAGAAAGTGTTGCTAATATTGTTTGATGTTGTTATCTTCTTTGGTTATGTTTTTGGTATCATGGATATGTTGGTTTTGTGGTCTAGAAATATCTTTGTGTTCTCTGAAAGTTGTGGTATATTTCATAGCAAGTAGTTGCATTCTATGTTAGACCTGTTTTTAGATTTGCATATGATTTGTGGAAGGTAATTTGATATGTTGTGGGTCTCACCATAGTGTGTAGAGATATGAATTAGATTTATTTTTATTAGAGGATATGTTTTGATTGATTTCTTATATGGATGCATAGCATGTTGGTATGGTGTTAGTTATGTTTTGGTGATTTCAGATCAGTGAGATGATCTTTGGAAGATGTGTTTTGGTCCCCTCTTTCTTTTGGAGTGGATTAGTGTGTGTGTTTATGGTCCAGAAGGTATATTTTGGTTCAGACCGACTCAGTTCAAGCTTTGATGATCTATCTTGTATATAAAGAATGTTGTGTGGTGTGTGAAAAGTGAGAGTAGGAAGAATAGTGTATAGGATGCAAGAGGAGGAAGTGTGAAATTCAGTGAAGAGCAAAGAAGAAGAGTTGCGATTGAAAGATATGCAAGTTGTTTTGAGATTGTGGAAGAGGTGTGTGATAGAGTGTTGATAGTTGAGGTCTAAGTTGTGTGTGTCAATGTTGGTCACTTGATGAAGAGTTCAAGGATATCTTTTTGATGTTGGTTGCTTGATGAAGAGTTCAAGGATAGCTTCATGATTAGGAGATCCTTCTTTTCAAATCATTTTTGTATCTTTCCCCATTGTAGTTAGCTTCGAGTTTGCAAGTTCTCTTTTTGTATCTTGCACCAAGAGCAGTTAGCCTTGGTTTGCAAGTCCAAAGCAGTGGGCTCATTTATTTGTAATCTAATATATATAGTGGATATATTTTGTGGGAAATTGCTCACCGTGATTTTTCCTTGTTTGGGTTTTCCACATGGAAAATATTGGTGTTGATATGCTATATTTGTGTTGATGATTAATTGTTTATGTGCTACATTATTTTTTGTTCAAAACTGATTCACCCCCCTCTCAGTCCTGCCTTGGGTTCAATAATGATCTATATGAGTGATAGTTTCTTTTCCTAGCATGTAGTGCTTCAATTGTTTGTAGGTTTGCACAATTGCATACATCTCTTTGTCATACATAGGATAGAAATTAAATGTAGTAGAATTTTTTTTACTATGATAAACCATCGGATGACCATTATGCATGAGAACTACTCCTAGAAAATACTCAGACGCATTTGTTTCAATTTTAAAAGGTTGTTGTAGGTTTGGAAGTGCCAAGACTGGTGTTGAATATAACCTCCTCTTCAATCCCTCAAAAGACCATTGTTGCACCTTTATCTAAACAAATTTTGTGTTGGATCCATCCTAGAGTATTTGATTTATTGGCCATACCAAATGAGAGAATCCAAGTACAAACCTCTGATAAAAAAATTACTAATCCCAAGAAGCTATGAAGTTCTATGATATTCTTAGGAGAAGGCCCATCCTTAATAGCCTAAATCTTGGCAGGATCAACATGAACACCCCTATTATCCACAATGCAACCCAAATATTGAATGCTCTCTAATCCAAAGGAGCACTTTTCTCTATTGGCATAGAGTTTGTGTTGTTGTAATGTTGAGAGTACTTGTTCAACATGTTGTAGATGTACATCCCATGTCTTACTAAATATGAGCATAACATCTAAATAGACAACAACAAAAGAGTTAGTAAAAGGTTTGGGAATATTTTTCATCATCCTCATGAAAGTGGTAGGCACATTTGTCAACCTATAAGGCATCTCCAACCACTCAAAAAACCCTTCTTTGGAATTAAAGGTGGTTTTACAAATATCCATATGATCAATTGGGACTTGGTAGTATCTAGACTTCAAATCAATTTTAGTGAAAAACTTAGCTCTACATAGCTGGTCTAAATGATCATTAGTTTGAGGGATTGGATATCTATTATTCATAGGGATTTTGTTCAAGGTATGGTATAAAATGAATTCTTAATGTGTCATCTTTCTTTATGGCCAAGAAAATTGAGCTACCACAAGCTGATGCACTTGGTTGGATATGGCCTTTCAGAATTAGTTCTTCAATATGTCCTTTGATCTCATCATTCTCTGAAATTGATCTTTTGTATAATGACCCATTTGTTAATGATGTCCTTTGGATGATATAAATTGAGTGCTTCTCTTGATAGTGTAATGGAACTCCTATTGGTAAAGTGATGATATTTGGATATCTTGTAAATATCAAGTATGGTGGTTGTTGCTGTAGTGTTATTATTACATATAGTTTTATTTTCCTCTTCTGGTTATATCATTAGTAATACAGATAGTCTAGTATAGGAAATCAAACATCTATATTGTTTTGAACTAATTAAGGAAGTAGATTTTATAGGACTTACCTAAAGATTTTGGTACTTTCATTCATCCAATTTGACAATAACATTGGATGGCTTTGATTCATATATATGGTTGCCCCGTCAATATATCACATACATCCAAGGGTGCTACATCATAATTCATCTTTGAATGCTTTGATGGAATAGGACAAGAAACATTATTTTCTTACCTTTTATCTCTTCCTTGAATCACATAGCCTATGAAGTCTGGTTTTGTCTCAAAGTTTAATCTCTTAACAACTTCAACATGGATTAAACTCTTTCAACTCCTACTATCAACTATGAAGTGTAGAGATTTTCCATTCACCCACATCTAAAAAAAATAGACATTGGAACCAAGGCCTCATCATCACACCAGTTGGATTGCATGGTGGAATGACACCATTACCCACTTTGCAAGGTTTCTATGCATTTATGGTAGACAACTTACCATGTACCACAGACACTCATATGACGAGACCACCAAAGATCTTTGTGTTGCCACAGAATCTCTGGCCTCAAATCCTTTTGATTCTAACCTGCAACTTTGATTATCCCAGCTCTGTCATCAAAAGCAAGTTGCAAATAATTACTTCGCCAGATGAGCTCAAATCAAAGCCAGGTTACATAAGCTCAATGTGGGTAACAGGGCCTCCAAAGAATTTTTCCTGGCTTTGCGCACATGTCATACCTCTATAGGGATTAAGAAAATCCAAGAGGGGCATGTTTTTCTCATCGAGTTGCCTGATGTTCTGCAAGATTTTATCCATCATTATGAGAAGATGTTCACAGTGCAAGGAAACTCTTCGGCCAGAGCCCAAGCTTTGCAAGATATCTTAGCTATTGTTCCCAAAAGGCTTTCTGAGTCTCAGCAGACCTTTTGTGATCTCTTATTGACCATTGATGATCTCAAGGAAGCCATTTTTTCTATGGCAGATGATAAAGCCCCTGGGTGTGATAGTTTCGCTTGCAAGATCTACAAAGCCCTTTGGCCTTGTGTTGGTCTTGACCTACATAAGGTCTACCTTCAATATTTTCACTCCCAGTCCCTAGGAAAGATTCTTAACCAGGGTAACATCAAATTTATCCCTAAGGCTAGGGATCCAAAGGAGATTTGCAATTGGAGGCCTATTACCTTGCTCAATGTCTTGTATAAGATCATTGCCAAAGCCTTGGCTCTCAAGATTCGTCATCTCCTACCTTTGATTATTCGTCTGGAGAAGATTGGATTTATCAAGTCCAAGTTTATTCTAGATAATATTATTGTTGTTTGGGAAGGGATGGATTGGGCTTGATGCTCCAAACATTAGGCAATCTTCCTTAAGATTGACTCCACTAAAGTGTATGATCGCATTGAGTGGCCATTTATTTTGGCTATGCTCAAAGTTCTTGGCTTCGGCCCTAGATTCATTTAGTCTATCGAAATGTTATTTGAAGATGCCTCAGCCTGCATCACCATCAATAGTCATTAGTCTAAGGATTTTAGTCTTTTTAGATCCATTCACCAGAGTTGTCCTCTGGGTCTTGCTTTTATGTTCTTGCGGCGAAGGGTTTTGGGTACTTACTTGCTAATGCCATATCTGTTGGGCATGTCCGTGGAATCTCCCTACCTGAGTCACCTTCTCAAATTGTAAATGGCCATTTTGTGTATGACTCCTTTCTCAATCTCATTGAGGAAGAAGATAATGTTCAGGCTTCTCTTCAATGTCTGGACACTTTTTTCTTGGCTTCCGGCTCGACCATTCAGTGGCACAAGAGGCAATGTTATAGGCAGTCTTTTCTTCTTGCCCTACCTTGGATTCTTCAATATGGCTGGAAATGGCTTCATCATGGCAAAAAAATTTGCTTTCCTTTTGCCTTTCAAGCTTCACTTGTGGATCTTTGGAATGTTGTTTTAGCTAGGATTGAGAAAAAATTAGCCTATTGGATAACCAAGCCTCTCTCTCTCACTGGTAAATTTCAAATTTGTTCGAAGGTTTTAGTTGCCACTCATGTCTATAACTCTTCATGTTGGGCTCCTTCTAAGGCCTCTTACATGAATTTGGATAGACTTCCGCAGGATTTTCTTTGAGCCTTTGGTTCCGACCATCAAGGTTTTCACAAAGTTGCTTGGGAGTATTGTTGCCTTTCCAAAGAGTCTGGAGGACCCAAAAAAAGAGCTTTCTTATGTGCTAAATGGATGATCAAAGCATTATCTAGTGATGAGGCTTGGAAAATCCTTCTTCGACATTGCATTTCTTTGGGGTTTCCTACCAATAGGCCGGCTTGCAAGGGGATTGGTTTTCAAACCCTTCTCATTATGAAAGACTCGGTTAAGATCCAAGGTACTTTTGTTGTTAAAAGAATCTGGTGTGCTTGGGAAGCTATTAAGACTTGGCTTCAGTGGGTGGTGATGGTTTTCGTGATGGGATCTCCATGAATCAACACAACCTCTGGTGGTCACCTCTTTTTCAAGTGCAAGGGTTACTGTTGGCCAAAATCTAGGGTGTTAGTGCTCTGCATTTTCACAAGCGCAACATTTGAACACCTAAGGACCTTTTTTCCAAAGTTTCTATGAGTCTCCTATCATGGGATGACCTCCAGGTCCAGTGTGTTTGTCTCGACCTGATTGACAGACTTATGACCTTCTAGTTTCGGCCTTACCCTCACATTTATTACAAAAGCTTGGCATTCAATCTGTCAGACCTTGGTGGAAGGATTGGAAATGGTATCCTTGGACTCCTTTCACTAGCTAAAAACCTAAAATGGGTTATCTTTGGTTAGTACCCCATTTGCCTATGGTCCATATTCTTAACCAGCGGTGGCATTTGTAGTCTTCACATAAATCTTGGATACTCAAGTTTCTTTTTGTCTGGTCTGCCACCACTGAACCCAAGATTGCACACTTTTCTTGGTGTGTTCTTTTTCAAGGGTTGCCTTTAGGTTCCAGACTTAAGCATTTGGGGGTTCCTGATCCCCGATGCCCTTTTTGTGGTCACCCAGAAGATTTTATGCACATTGGTTCTATAGAAGAGCTCAACAATATTGGAGCTGGATCCATGATTTATTTTGGTCTTTTCGGCCTGAGCTCTTTTCCTGGCATATGGCTCTTCTAGGAGATTCACCTAGAATCCCCTTCAATTTTTCCCAGATATGGCATGCTTTCAGAATAGAGATCCTATTTACTATTTGGAAAGATATAAATGTTGTTCTTTTTACTCACAATTGTTTGGATATTAATGTCTCACTTTATGCTAAAGCTTGCATTTGTAATAATGTATTAATGTAGACTTAGGTACAAGTAGATAAAGTGGCTCTTGAGGTGGGCCACTTACAAGAGCTCCTTCAGCATTGGGACAATGCCCCTTGTACGGTTGCCAGAGTATCGTCAGATTCTATTTCTGCCAACCGCACTCTACCCCATGGTCGTCATCGTGGTTGAAGTTCCTCTACCCGACGCTCTAGACCCTGCGATCCCAGGCTCCTTGCCGCTCCTTTGGTGGGAGAGATTATGTGTGGAGGCATCGCTCAACTTCTCCCCCGCATCGTGGCTCTATCTCGTGGTGGCCTTCTATTGCTCCTGTTACTTTGGCTCTCGCTGCCGGTGATGGCTCTAGGTGGCCTGTTGCCACCACCTCCAAGTTTCCTCACCTGGCTTTGGCTATTTCACCTTCCAAGTGGGAGGAAGGAGAAGAAGAAAAAGACCCAAAAGATGGATGGTTCATGTCGGACCTGACTCCTGGCCCTGCTGATGTATGGGGCAAGAAAGATGATCCAGATCCTCCCCCCTTGGCTGCCACTGCTTTGGCTGCTTGAGGAAGTTTTTTGATGAATAAATTTTTTTTTTGACTCTAACTTATTGTTGCGTGACTCTCACGAGGTGATCTTGTATCCCCCGACCTTTTTTGTGAATATGTACTTTAATATTATTATCTAATAAAGAAGGCCTAGTCATGAAAAAATAGACATTCCTCATCTTTTTAATGTATAATTTTCATGGTGGCAATAGTGATATAATGGTTTGCTTCAATAATTATTTTACCACTTTTCTATTCAAATAGGTTTGCGAGCAATGGGTTAGCTTCTTTCTCTACTTCATATGTTTCTTCCATCAAAGTTTAAGTAGCCCTACACTTATTTTTACTATGTAGAGAACTTTTGTGGATATCACAACACATACCTATTTCCTTAGGTTTTTTTCTTACTCTTGTGTTTCATATTGGTGATTGAGAGGAGGATTTATTGATGGTTGGTTATATTAAGAATTTATTGCTACTTTCACCCTTGGATTTATTACTTATAAAGTAACCTTTCTTCCCTTTTTTCTTGAATTTCTCCTCAATTTTTGTGGCATATATGTAAGCAATTCCAAATGTTTCGATTTTATTAAGGACATCTCTATTTGGATATATCTATGCAACCCACTATGATATTTCAAAAATTGATGCTTCTTTAAACATTTGATGCCAAGTTTTGCCAATAAAGCATGGACTTGTTGTCAAGGCTTCTAATTCCAATTAAGATTTATTGGTAGTCTAATAGCTTTCCTAACTTATGGATAGTTATACAATCCAAGCAACTCTTCATGGACTAGAAGCTACATTTAATTATCAACCCCGAGATATGTACTTGAAATGGGTCAGTATTGTATATGCACTATTGGATTATCTAAGCTATTCTATAAATGTGTATACAAAATTAATTGAAATCAATAAAAAAATTTGGAAACATAATAATGCTGAAAATAAATTTAACTATATAGTATTGGTTGCAGAAAACTATGTAATAACACAATAGTTTGAACTGGTTTTTTCTAATATAACTATCAAAGGTGCAAAATATCTTAATTGGCCCTTGATTAGATAATTTACATTCTTTTCCGAGTACTCAAAACTCATACACAATTAACTTGCTTCATTAAAAATGTAATGTGTTGCTTCTATTAAATTTTTGTTGCTATAGAATGAATGACGATTCTCTAATCCTAATTACTATCTACTACTCTTTTTTTTATTACAAATTTGAATACTTAATTTATTGAATCTCTAACAACCATCTAATATGTGTCCCATAATCCCTTTAAATAATGAAGAGACTTATTCTTCTTAGTGACAACAAAACAATGACTAAGAAGTCGAGTCCTATTACAACTTGTCTTTTGACTGATTGGAAAAAGAGTTTGTTTGGACTCTTTTATGACAAAGCTGATTTGCTGGAGATTTTTATGTGTACACAAATAGATTAAAATTAATATCCAATTTCTTTTCAAGTTAAAAATCAAATTTCAATAAATGAAATAGGTTTGACTAACTTTGTTGCCTTTCTTGTCGCCATGACAATTTTGTCTCAATCAAATTCTGGTGAATGGTACTCCTTTATTATTGCATATCTCTAAAAATGATTTAACTTTATTTTAAACCTCCTTTTTATCTTTCCAAATAATTTTGAAAATCTAAATTTCATTAAAAAACGAGGGAGATATGCCCATTTTACTAAAACTGGGTTTTGACTTTTTCTACACTTCCAGTCATTAGCTACATGGTGACAACTATCAACTTGTTTCTTCTTCTTGCCAATTGCATGAACAACTCAAATATATCAAAATAAATATATTAATCCTTCTAAAACACATAACATTTAAAAATCACCATTCATATAATAATTTACCATTATTTAGTCATCAACTAACTAAACATATAAATGTTTATTGATCATCATTTATCATAATCAATGCTTCATGGAAACAAGGTAAAGTATAAAAATGCATTGGAATGAAATTATAAATATGGATAAAAGTGACATAAATAATGGAATAAATAAGACAATTTATAGGCTCATCACTTGTTGGTATAATTTCCTGCATTGATTGGTCTCTCTTCGCCCCCCCCCCCCCCCCCCAATGTATGATTGTTGCCTATTCCTCCATATAGTTCTTCCTCTTTATCTGTTGCATAATTGTTCTTCTTTGAGGTAAGTTTTGATGAAATATATCTAATTACAGGTACACAACAAAGAGGGGGGGTGAATCAGTTGTGTCAAAAAGTTACACAAATTAAACTTAATCTCAAATCTAATAATTAAGTGTGAAATCATGAATCAACAACACATCAAGAACACACATAACACCAAGATTTTTGACGTGGAAAACCCGGTCTTGGGAAAAACCATGGTGGGAATGTTGGATTGATGATGATTTTTTGATGTAATAGGTTGATTGATGACTTGTTTTATGTTGTCATTGATGGCAACTATGTTTTGATAGTCATCTAAGTCTTTTAGGCCAACTGGTAAGGCATAACCCATAGAGGAGACAGTTTACTAGTGAACCAACAAATATGACTTCAACTGGTAAACAGGAACAAAGTTGTACTCATACAATCGGTATGAATGATCAATGAAGAGTCAGGTGATGTGATTTTGCAAAAGTGTTGGAGATTGTATCAGGTAGATATGTTTCACACCTTAATGACATATTCAACAGGATGAGTGAGTTATATTGTACAGAGAAGTCAATCATGAAGAACAACTAACCGACATAACAAAGTCACTAAGATCTTTAAACCGGTACACATAATGTTTTATTTTTTAGTTGTTATGTTGGTGGCCGACATAAGTAAGGCATGTAGTGCAAGATTTTCCAGATTCATTGAACCTAGGAAATTGTTCCAAGGTTGTTAGCCGACTAAGTTGATGCTTATTAAAAGTATGATGAGTTATGAGATGAAGCATGAGATCAAAAGTGAATATTGAGAGTTTCATTGTGTGGTAATCTAAGAAGCTTTGTATGGATGTGTTGTTGATATATTGAGAAGAACTAAAGCAGATCTTATCAAGCACAAAGGTGCTTCATGCAAATCATTTTACTATTGCTTTCCTAATAGTTGTAGCAGTCAAATCCCTTAACTAGGTAGGTCCTAACAGGGCTAAAATTGTAAATCCCCTAACAAGGTAGCTCATTAACTTGATTCTAAATCCTCTTGCGAGGTTTCTCCTAACATGGCAAAGCTTTTAATAGGGCTGAGGTAAATCCCTTAACTGGGTGACTCCTAACAAGGTCTACTCCTAACCAAGCATGTTTGTAAGACCTTAACCGATCAAATATTTCTATTCTGCAGATAGTGAATCTTGTGGGTATTAACTCCCACCATGGTTTTTCCCTTTTGGGTTTACACATGTAAATCTTTGTGTTATGTGGAGCTTGATATATTGGGTGTTAGTATATGTGGTGATATTACTTTTATGTTTATTAAGCTTTAAGTTATTTAAAGTGGTGATCAAATTTGTGTTGTGGCTTTTTCTTGCACTGATTCATCCCCCCTCTCAATGCCTTATAAGTTTATCAATTGGTTTCAGAGCCTAATTCCCTTAAGGCTTAACCACTTGGGAAAGATCCCTAAGGCTATCATGGGGGATATGAGTTATAGAGAGCTATCTAACCGACTTGCAAAATCTGAAGAAGCCCTAGATATATTGAAAGGAAAGTATAAAGCCTCACTTTCTAAGAGAAGAGAGCTTGCAGAACAATTGATGGAGTTTAGTGAAAATAGTTCTTCTGATGAAGCAAACATGGATGCATTGGTTACTAAAGTTTAAAAACTGAATGATGAGAAGGTAAACCCAAGGAGAGAGTTGGAAGCCCTAACCATCGGGATGAGTCAAGATCTTGAAGCAAGGAGGACAACTGAAGACAAGATTAGAGAAAAATAACGTGAGATCTTTAAGTCAAACCAGGAGGTTGGAGCCCTGTATCATCATCTTCATGAGGAACAAGAAGAAAAAGAAGAAATAAAGGCTGATCTAGACATGGAAATGTCTCTACGAGAAAGCCTGATGAATAAGAATGAAGATCTTACAAAGGAACTTGTTGATGCTAATAAAACAATTTCAAAGTTTAACAAGAGCTCTACTATGCTTGATGAGAAAATCCATTCACAAAGATAGAATGGAGATACACATGGCTTGGGATACACTAATTTTGAGAAAGGTGAGCCTTCTAGTACAAAGGACAACATTGAAGAAGGTAAATTTGCACCTAAGATCTAGAAATCCATTGGTAAGAAACCTTACAAACCAGTATACTTTAATTGTCATAAGCCAGGACATATTGCTAATGTTTGTACATCTAATGTTGTTAATGGTTATAGACCTAATGCCTATCAAGGATACAAACCTAGAACCTTTAATGGATATTATTACACTTGCAACATGTATGGGCATAGAGTTGTTGAATGCAGGTAGGGAGCAAATAATCCGATACCCCACATGAATCAGAGGTCTGGTGGAGATTGGCAAAGAACTTTTAATGACTAGAGAAATGCAAATTGACAAAGACCCTATGCTAATCGGTCTAGTCCCTATGAGATGGAAAAGAGAATGAATGAGATATGCACAATATATCATAACTATGATCATGTAGCTATGGACTGTAGAAGAAAGACTACTAGAGGCAATGCTGGACCCTGGAGAACATCTGGTATGGCATGTTTTCATTATCACCAACCAGGACACGATGCAAATTTTTGCAAAGCTAAAATGGGACAATCGGTAAATCAATCTGTTGACCAGAAAGGGAAGAAGAAAGTTGATGTTGAAGAGACCAGAGAAGAGATGAACAAGATCTGGAAAAAGAAGAGTGATCAGAAAACTGAAGGCAAACCATCAGAAGATCCTAATTCTTCACCTAGTGTGGAGAACTCATAACTGACAAACTAAGTTGTTAAAAGGCTTAGGGGGAGCTTAATGTCAGATCCATTTTCATACCCCCTATATGGTGTGCGGTAAGATAAATCTGCATATCTTGATGCTTTATGATGTCTTAAAGTGATTCTATGATCAAATCGGTAGTTTGATGTGATATGAGAACCGATAGTATATTGAATGGTGTTTTATTGTTTGTTTATACAACCGAGAATAGCATTTAATGCGACAGAGCAAATAAAAGAAATTTTTGAATATCATTTGTCACTTTGCATTCTTGAGAGCACTCAGAGAGAGAAAAGAGCATAGAAGAGATTCTGTGAGCAGCATTTGATCAGGTCAACAAAAGATTTGGAGTGGTCTATGATCGATAATCAGTGAAAGTGCATTCTCAGTATTGAAACCCCAGTTTTGGAAGCGTTGAAAGGTATTTATCAGATAAATCATGTTATTTGTTTCTAAGTTTGAATTTTTAAAGATGGATGCACCACATCTGGAAGATGTTACAATCAGACCTCGTCCAAAGTTTAAGAGGCACCCTTTTAAATCCATTAAAATTAATCCCGCCTGAGCCCTATCCTGAGTCCCATATGGAGTTTTGCATGTAGAGAATATTAGATCATACATTCACTGTAAGTTGGAAGATCTTCGAATTTTTGCTCTTTTTTATCAATATAGGATAATGTATGGCAAGGATAGAGTATTGAAAGAATAGTATAGGAGGGTTACCGATAAAGGTTTTCACCATGCACTGAATTCTATTTGATGATTTTGATGATGATGTTGTGAGATATATTTTAAGTCATGTGGATGATCAATTTATGTGGCTTGATCGACCACATAAGATCACTAAGGAAGTGATTCATGTAGTAACTGGATTATGTTCCACCAGTGAAGTTACAGTATTGAGATCAGTTCCTAAGAATGATGTTGCCGACCTGACCAAGTCACGATGGGATGGAAGAGCTATGAATATTAATTGGTGAGACCCAATCAGTTCATATGGAAACTGAGTAGATATTGAAGAAGTTATTGGGTTTGATACCTGATGAGGAAGAAGAGCAACCAGAGAAGTTTAAGGCAGAAGATCTCCCAGATGATGTAGATATTGATGATTTTTCACCGGATGAGATTGTTTTTACTAATCAACTGGAAGATGACAAACTGATTAATGTATAAATTGAAACTGTTATAATTCCAGATGATGATACAAAAGTTATGGTAACCGGTACTAAGGAGGAAAAGAAATACCATACTGAGGATATACAAGTTGAAGATGTTCAGATGACTGAACAACAAGAACAAGAACCGAAGAGAGGAGAAGAAAAGAAGATTGAGCAAGAGCCACCGGTAATCACTCAAATAGTTGATACTTAGAATCCACCGATAATGGAAAAGGAGAAGACATAAGAGAAGAAAGAAGAGGAATTGAAACCAGAACCTAAAGTGATATCTCTATCACTTACTTCTAATAAGAAAATTGAAGATGATGAGGATGATGATGCATTAAGTATACAAGGACCCATCAATATGGATGCATTAAGTTCTATAGAACTAATGGAGATTACAACTTTCATGCAATATAGAACTAATGGATGCACTAAGTTCTACAGAACAATGTGCAGTTGAGATTTGTCTAGTCTGTTACCAGAGACAGACACAAATAGATTGTTTACACCGATTGATAAGTTAGGTCAATTGGTTGATGATGTTGGAGATCAAATGATTTTTTTTGAAGATGTAGTAGTTTTCAATGTGGAAAAGGAATATAAGAAGAAGAGAGTAGAGTAGTTGATGAATGATATTGATAAAGATAAATTTTCTCTAACGATTAATAAATATCATATTAAAAGTGTAATTGAAACTGGAGGTAAAATTCTTTCCACTATTGCAAAGTTTTCATTATTTTGTGATGATCTAATAAAAAGGAAGCATGAAGCTTAAAAGGAACTTGAAGTTATAAGTGAATCATTTAGCCCCCTAAATTTTTCTACTATAACTTATGGTAGATCGGTTATTGAACTTCAACATAAGCTAAAAGCTTATGAGAATGAACAGGTCAAAAGGACTAAGTCACTGCAGGAACTCCAGACACTTTTGATTCCTAAGGTTGAAAGTTTGCAGAGATGTTACAAGGAAACTAAATCTATTCTAGTTACACCTGAGATGAGTACAATTCATGCGATGGAGGAGCTGACTTTCTAGATAAGAATACATGTTGAGACAACCGACACTCTTTTGGAAACTTGGCACAATGATTTGAAGCAGTTAAAGTCTCATTTTGGAGATGCATTTTCTAAGATGGCATTGTAAAAAAAATTCAACTTTTATATCTATATATGATAATGAAGATTTTGTTGTATATTGCATTTATCTTTCATGTATTTGCTTACCTTTGTCATTGTTGTCAAAGGGGGAGTAGTAGTGAAGTCAAAATTTTGAATTATAATGGGGAGTAGTAGTATATATGTTTGTAAATTTTGTAATAGCATGTAATTGCTAAGGGGGAGTATGTGTCATGAGTTGAGTCAATTTTTGTATTGCACACCGAGACAAAAAAATTCTTAAGTGTTGCCATCAATGCCAAAGGGGGAGATTCTTGGCTTTATGATGATGTTTTGATGTAATAGGTTGATTGATGACTTGTTTTATGTTGTCATTGATGGAAAATATGTTTTGATAGTCATCTAAGTCTTGTAGGCCAACCGGTAGAGGAGACAATTTACTAGTGAACTGACAAATAGGAATTCAACCGGTAAACAGGAACAAAGTTGTATTCATGCAACTGGTATGAATGATCAATGAAGAGTTAGGTGATGCGGTTTGGCAGGAGTGTTGGAGATTGTATCAGGTAACTATGTTTCACACCATAGTGGAAGATTCCACAGGATGAGCGAATTATGTTGTACAGAGAAGTCAATCATGAAGAACAACTAACGGGTAGAACAAAGTCACTACGATCGGTAAATCGGTACACATAATGTTTTAATTTTGAGTTGTTATGTTAGCGGATGACATAAGTAAGGTGAGTAGTGCAAGATATTCTAGATTCATTGAACCTAAGAAATTGTTCCAACATTGTTAGCTGGCTAAGTTGATGCTTATAAAAAGTGTGATGAGTTATGAGATGAAGCATGAGATCGAAAGCGAATATTGAGAGTTTGATTGTGTGGTAATCTAAGAAGCTTCATATGGATGTGTTGTTGATGTATTGAGAAAAACTGAAGTGGATCTTATCAAACATAGAGGTGCTACATGCTAATCATTTTACTGTTGTTTTCCTAATAGTTACAACAGTCAAATCCCTTAACCAGGTAGGTCCTAACAGGCCTGAAATTGTAAATCCCCTAATAGGATAGCTCATTAACTTGAGTCTAGATCCTCTTGCGAGGTTGCTCCTAACAAGGCAAATCTTTGAATAGGGTTGAGGTAAATCCCTTAACCGAGTGACTCTTAACAAGGTCTGCTCCTAACCGGGCATGTTTGTAAGACCTTAACCGGTCAAAGATTTCTATTCTGCAAATAATGAATCTTGTAGGTATTAACTCCCACCGTGGTTTTTCCTTTTTGGGTTTCCACATATAAATATTTGTGTTATTTGGATCTTGATACATTGGGTGTTAGCTTCTATGGTGATATTTTAGTTATGTTTATTAAGCTTTAAGTTATTTAAACTGGTGATCAGATTTGTGTTGTGGTTTTTGCTTGCACTAATTCACCCTCCTTTCTCAGTGCCTTATAAGTTTATCAGGGAACACATCCACAATAAGATGACACTCTATTAGAAGTATAGAAGTATTACAATAGGGAATGCATATGCATTCAAGCACACTACCTAAAGCTCATTGCTCAAAAACAAGAAGGGCTACAACCTAGGGAAGACTCATTGTCTTACAAATATATTCAAATCACATCTAGAAGATCATGAACTGAAGAATATCACTCCTTAATGCTTGGTTATAGTTTCGATTAAGCACATAATAACTTCTTCTCTACCTCCAAAATATGTATACATTCAATGCACATACATTCTGATTCTCATCCATACACTCTCAATTATAAAGATATTACATTTATTTATACATGATATCAACCTTGTGAAGATCATCAAGGTTAGCTCAACACTCGCCTTCTAATTATAAAGATATAATGACACACACTACAATATCACATGTGGACCAAGCAATATAATCCAAGACATAACATGGACCCAAATATAGCACCTCGAACATGAAACACCTCCAAGAATTATCTATCGAACATCTGCAACACGCTACAAGCATCTGGTTGGCCACAAATATGAAGAACAATAACACACTGGAGAAAATAATCAATTACACGCACAAAGATCAATGCAAACCACTAACAAAAAAGGAACACAATCTATAAACATCCACAAGCATCATGAATTTGTTGGCATTTTTTATGTTTATGTTGTGAATGTCATTGATGGACACACACTTGCATTGAGATCCCCTTTATATGTATGAGCTAGAGCTCAACCAGTATCTGTTCCAACTGGTATGTTGTATTCTAGTCTTTAGACTATTAGTGATTTTGCAGAATGTGTTTCTCAGTCTAAAGCGGCATGTCGACCCCAAGCGGTTCATAGATATCAAGCGGTATGAGGGAGTAAAGCGGCATAACATATTCTTACCAATCTTCATTTTTGTCAAACTGGCAACCGGTATTTTATATGAACCGGTAATACTCTGTGTTGAGTTACCAACCGGCATTTTGTGATGAGTTATCAATCCACCAATTGTTTGACGATGCCGACACACTGGCAGTGCTTCTTGTGTCATGTTACTGAGTATGTCTAGATTCATTGAAACTAGGAAATTGAAATGTAATCCTATTGGACTGACATGAAATCAGACTCCTTTAAAAGGACATCATGTCTAGGGTTTTAGGTTGTTGCTGAAAGGGTTTATGTTGTGACTAGGGTTTAAGGTGGTTGATGAGTTGTTGTAAGAGCGATCTTATCTGAGAAGACCAAGTTGTAACTGAGTGAGAGACAGAGAAGACTAAAGTAATGCTAGAATGCATTAGCTGTGAGCTATATTGGATCTAGCCAAGCAATTTGTGCTATTTGATAGATCACACACTTATTGATTACTTACCTCTGTGACAAGTCTGTAGCCCTTAACTGGGTAGGCTCAAAGTAGCCTTTGTAAAATCCTCTAACAAGGTGGTTCACCTCTATGAATCTAAAATCCTCTAGTAAGGTAGTCTTTAATCGAACTTATCTCCTAACAGAGATTGAGATTCCTAATAGGAACTGTTCTGGTGAAGAACATTGTAAGACCTTAACCAGTCTGGTTTCTATTCTGCAGATAGTGACTTGTGAGTTCCATCTCACCGTGGTTTTTCCCATTTGGGTTTCCACGTCAAATATCTTGTGTTATGGTTGTATTGCTTTTGTGGGTGAACGCTTTATTTGCATTTTGGTTTGCATGTGTGATAACCGGTTTGTCTATTAAATTGTTTTACTTGTTTATCTTTAGACTGTTTAAGTGTTTTAGTGTAGTGTTTTTTGGCATACTAATTCACCCCCCCCCCCCCCTCTTAGTATTCATCAATTGGTATCAGAGCCTACCTTTCTATAAGTTTAACCACTTGCAAAGAGATACGGGGGAATACACCTTGAGGGAACTTACTCAATGGCTCACTCAGTCTGAGCAAGCCTATGCTGATCTTATCATCAAATACAAGGCATCTCAAGCAAAAAGGAGAGAACATGCAGAAAAGCTGATGGAGCTATCTAAAAATAGTTCTGTAGATGAAGAAGATATGGAAGCCATGATAGCAGAAGTAAATAAGTTGAATGAATCAAACTCCAACCTGAGAAAGGAGTAGAAAGGATTGACTATCTGGTTTAGTCAAGAGCTTGAGAACCAGAGGAAAGCTGAAGATTTGGTGAAGGACAGAGATCATGAGATCTCCAAGTTGAAATAAGAGATGAGTGCCCTAAATGCTCAACTCCATGCAAGCAAGGTGGAAAAGGAAGACATGCAAGGAGAACTGAACACTGCCATCTCTGAGAATGAAAACCTGTTGGAAAAAAATGTTGCTATTTCCAAAGAACTCTCTGAGTCAAAGGAAATACTTGCTAAGTTCAGCAAAAGTACTGTCAAGCTAGAGCAAAAGCTTGAGTCGGCTAGACCAGTAAAGAATACCAATGGACTTGGTTTCTCTGGACATGAGGAAGGAGAATCCTCAGGAACAAATGCTAAAGCATCAAAGAAGCAACCAACATTCAAAGGAAAAGGTAAGAAAAAATTCAAACCTGATTGCTTTAACTGTCTTAAAGAAGGACACACTGCCAATGTATGTAGGAGCAAAGCCGACAATAATTTTCCTTACTTTATTAACAATGTACCTAGATCCAATAAGTTCAATAGTCATTGTTATGCATGCAACAAGTTTGGGCATAGAGCATTTGAATGCAGGTCTGTGATGAATAACACTGGAAGATATCCTCAAAGGACCCAAGGAGTTGGTCCTGAACCTTTTGTGAACCGGAACCACAACCAATTTAATGTCTTCAATCATCAGCCAAGAAGCAATGGCTATCAACCAGCAACCAGATGGAGAGAAAACTGTTGGGTTTGTCATGGTCATGGTCACACTACTGCTACATGTAGAAGGAAGAATGGAAACATGAACAATGGACCTTGGAGAGCACCTAGAATGATTTGCTATCATTGCAACAAACCGAGTCATGCGGCAAGATTCTGCAAAAGTAGAAAGAGTGTATCTGATGATATATTGGTCACTCTGGAATGAGAAATTGATGTTGAAATAGTTCAAGTGAACATGAACAAAACCTTGAGGAAGAAACCAACAATGTTGGAAGAGGAACCGGTTTCTGCACCTAGTGTGGAAATATCGGAACCAGCAAACTAAGCTTCAAAAGGCTTAGGGGGAGCAAACGGCGAAATGTTTTTGAACCCTCGGTTTACACCAGTAAAAGACCTTAACCAGTATGTGATACATGTCGCTTGGCAGAAGACCAAAAACGGTAAAAAGGCAAATTAGGGTTTACGCCCTAATAGAGGGGCATTAATGGCAGTAGGTGAGAGGCATGTATAAAAGCATTTTTCAAATCATTTCTCACCGTCTGTTTTCGAGCGAAGAAAAGTTTTTCAAAGAGCAGAGTGAAGAAAAGACGATTTGAGCTGAGATTTTAAGAAATTGACAAATCGCGAAGGACATTCAAATTCAAATTGCAAACGGTCAAGTGGAGAACACAAAGCGGTGATTCAGCAACTGACAGAGTGTGGAGTGAAGGAGAATCAGAAAGCCCTAAATTCATGTTTTAAAGGTATTTCTTGAGTTCTTAAAATATTCTACAATGGCTTTCGCATCTCATACCAGTTCTAGTGCATCCATTGAGTCTGAAAGTTTCATTCAAAGGAAGTCAAAGTATAATGCCCTATCACAAGTTTCGGCTAGAGTGATAGTAGAAGAGGGAATTTCTGACTATATTGATTGCAAGATTGAAGACCTAGGGTCTCTAGACATCCACTCCCAACTAGGTCTATTTTGCGGAAAGGATAAGAAAATCAAACCGGAATATAGTATCTTAGAGAAGAAGAAACTCCATAATGTTGTATACTTTTTGGAAGACTTTATAGATGATCATATTAGGATCATTTTGAGCAGTCCATGGTGACTAGATGTACCTGGAGAGGATGCATGATATCATGCCATAGGCAATTCATGCAGTCACCAGTTTCTGCAACACAAGGGAAGTGCCAGCCCTAAGGACAAAAAGCAAAATCAAAATGTCAAGGCTCACCGATTCAGTGAGCGATTCACGAGGCATGACAGTCAACTCCATCAAGGATGATCTAGTTATGTATGCCTACATGGTGATAGGCTACCGAACATTCCCTGCCAGTAGGATTAACTATGTATCTGCTGTAGCAGTAAATGCCACTTACCGGATGATTAAAGAGGATGCATCATTTGACCTGTGCACCGGTATGCAGAGGCAACTCCTGTCTAATCTGAAATCAATCAAACAGGATAATGCACTGAGATTCAAGTTCGGACAACTATTGGTTGGGTTGTTCTTCTATTTCCAAGGCTACTTTCTTGGAGTAGGAGATGTCCAGTGGTCTCCTGACCAATCGGTAACCAAACAGATCAAGGAAATCATTCAAGCAATCGGAACCGGTTACCCTGATGTGGTGAACAAGTATTTTGATGAGTTCAGATGGAAAATGAGTGAAAGGATGAGGATCTCAAGTGACATCATCAAGAAATATGAAGATGACATCTATTTCACCATCCAAGTGGACAAATGTTTAATGGAGGTTGTTGAGCCTAGAATGGAAGAAGTGGAGCCAATGGGCTATGAGGTGATGTACGATATGCTGGAAGGGTATGCCTCAACCCTTATTGCCTCACCTCTTGATCCTAAGGCAAAGAGGACCGAAACCTATCTGGAAAGGATTGCACCAGTCGAGGAACCCTCTGTTAAGAAAGGAAAAGAACCGGCAGCAAAGAAGGCAAAGGCAGTGCCTACAGCATTGGCACCGGCTACTACTGCAACTCCAAGAGTGACCAAGCGGTCACTTGCAAGGAAGAAACCGGAAGTGGCACCGACAAAAGTCTTTGAAAGAAAAAGGAAGACTAAGTCAAATGAACTGGACTCTGAAGAGACTGAATCTGAGGAGATGCCAAAGAAGGCCAGATAGACGAAGAAGATGAAGAAGAATGAACTGGCAGCATCTGCACCGATAAATATTGATATCTCCTCATATAAACCTTTGACACATTGTCAAAGAACAATAAAGAATATTAGGAGAAAATTGCTTCATGACTTAGTAGATTATTATGATGATTTTAGTGATGAGGAGAAAGAAGAAGTACTATAGGAGATTATTATTTATTTGTGTAAGAATGACCGGTCGCCATCAGAGATTAAATCTCAGACACCGGATTCCTTATATAAGGCATTAGATAATAAATGGCGCATTGCCATAGAAAAAGAATAGGAGATTAGGGAGAAAGTGAACAGGAGATTAGGGAGAAAGTCTTTGCATAGTACTTTCCTGACCTCTCAAACTCAGAATTATTTGATGTTTTGGACCAAAATAAAGGACTCTTCTTCACAAGGAGAAGAAGACTCTGGCTGTTAGAGGGAAGAGTTGATGATGTTGAAAAAGACACTCATCAGTATATGGATCATGCTATCCATGCTCACAAAGCACATATGGCCAACCCGCAAGCGGAAAAAGAACCAGTTATATCCAAACCAGATGAAGTTTTTGATGAAGAAGGAAACCCGGTTGAAGAACTAATCGACACTATTGATGTTGATGCCCTGGATGTAGAAGATGTCACTCAGGACATACCTTCCAAGGGAATAGGATAGGTGCAATAGGCTTAACAAGGCAGTGAGCAAGCTGAGGACAGACAGGAAGCAGCTAAGGAATAGGCAAAGAAGAAGAAGAGGGATGAAGATGAGAAAAAGAAGAAAGAGGAAGAGAAGAGAAAAGAGGAGGAGGAAAAAATAAAAGATGAAGAGAAAAAGAAGCAAAAAGATGAGAGGAAAAAGAAAGAAGAAGAGGATAAGGAAGAAAAGAAGAAGAAGGAAGAGGAAAAGAAGAAGAAGGAAGAGGAAGATAAAGAAAAGGAAAAGCGGAAGGAAGAAGAAAAGAAGAAGAAGGAAGAGGAAGAGAAAGAAGAGGAGAAGAGGAAGGAAGCTAAGAGGTAAAAGAAAGAAGAGGAAGACAAGGAATAAGAAAAGAAGAAGGAAGTAGAGAAAAAGAAGAAGGAAGAAGAAGACAAGGCAGTGGAGAAAAGCAAAGTAGAGAAAAAGAAAGCGGAAGAGGACAAGGTAGCAGAAGCGGTGAAGAGCACATAGATGGAGACTCCGAAGGCAATCGAGAGTCAAGCCAAACCAACTGATATCTCTAGTCCTATCAATCTCCAGTCTGCAAGTGAATCGGAGCTAATGCAAAGCATAAAGGTTGCTCAAGAGCATCTTGAAATCATTCGAAGGAAAAAGGAGCAAGATATAATTCAAGTGGCTGTAGACACCCTTACCGATTTGATCCCCGGTACCAATCTTCCCAACACTGAATCATCACTAGAAAAGCTTAAGCTACTATGTATAGTAGTGGATGATCAGGTGCAGAGCTTGGAAGAAGCAACTGAGGCAAATGTCAAGAAAGAGCATCAAAAGGCTCTTAACATTGCTCTGCTGAAGAAGTTGAATGAACTCCAGTCTGAACTGCTGAAAGACCAAAAGGATATAAGGGACACTTTGGATGAGGGAAATCTGCTACTAAGAAAAATCTATCAACCCCATCTATTCTACGATGATATGCTAGCCCAGAAGCAAAAGCTTCAAATGGATTTACAGTCTTACTTGAGCACATTTAAGCCACCTTATGATTCCTTTACAACTTATGGGCAAACCATTCACCGGTTTCACATCTAGTCAACCAAAATGGAGCAAGAGATCAGCACACGGTCTAGAGATTTGTAGGAGCTACAACTGGTTTTACTTCCACGTCTACAAATTCTTTAGAAGTGTTATCTGAACCTGGATGCCTTGACAGTTACACAGGAGATAAGTATAGTTGATGCCATGGAAGAACAGGTCTCCCAGATGCAAATAGAGAAAGAAGTGGCCACCTCCCTACTTGAGTCCCGGTCTCCATCAATGAAACAATTTTTGCAAGACTATAAATCAGTTTTTGACAAGTATTATTTCTTGTTGTCATAAACTTTTATTATTTTAATATCAAATGGAAACAGGGTTGTTCAAGCAGTACTTTGTCATTGTTGGCAAAGGAGGAGAAGTACACTATCTATTTTGGAGAAGTATAGGGGAGAAGTATCTGGCTTTAAAATTTTGCTCTATGCTATATGTTTTGATATCTCAATGTTTATGCTCTGTATGCAAAATTGCTATACATTGTATTGATTAAGGGATAGTGTATATGCTTAGGGGGAGCAATTTTGTTAATGGCATGTTTTTGTTGTAAAACACTTAGATGTCAAAATTTTATTTTCCTAAGTGTTGTCATCAATGCCAAAGGGGGATAGTGTTGGCATTTTTGATGTTTATGTTGTGATTGTCATTGATGGACACACACTTGCATTGAGATCTCCTTTATATGTATGAGCTAGAGCTCAACCGATATGTTGTATTCTAGTCTTTAGACTATTGGTGATTTTGTAGAATGTGTTTCCTGGTCTAAAGCGGCATGTCGATCCCAAGCAGTTCTAAATCTCAAGCAGTACGAGGGAGAAAAGAAACATAACACATTCTTACCAGTCTTCATTTTTGTCAAACCAGCAATCGGTATTTTGTATGAACCGGTAATACTCTGTGTTGAGTTACCAACCGGCATTTTGTGATGAGTTATCAATCCACTGATTGTTTGACGGTTCTGACACACTGGTGGTGCTTCTTGTGTCATGTTACCGGGTATGTCTAGATTCATTGAACCTAGGAAAATTGAAATGTAATCCTATTGGACCGACATGAAATCAGACTCCTTTAAAAGGACATCATGTCTAGGGTTTTAGGTTGTTGCTGAAAGGGTTTATGTTGTGACTAGTGTTTAAGGTGGTTGATGAGTTGTTGTAAGAGCGATCTTATCTGAGAAGATCAAGTTGTAATTGAGTGAGAGACAGAGAAGACTAAAGTAATGCTGGAATATATTAGTTGTGAGCTATACTGGATCTAACCAAGCAATCTATGCTATTTGATAGATCACACACTTACTGATTACTTACCTCTTTGACAAGTCTGTAGCCCTTAACCAGGTAGGCTCAGAGTAGCCTTTGTAGAATCCTCTAATAAGGTGGTTCACCTCTGTGAATCTAAAATCCTCTAGCAAGGTAGTCTTTAATCGGACTTATCTCCTAACAAAGATTGAGATTCCTAACAGGATTTGTTCTAGTGAAGAACATTGTAAGACCTTAACCAGTCTGGTTTCTATTTTGTAGATAGTGACTTGTGAGTTCCATCTCACCATGGTTTTTCCCATTTGGGTTTCCACGTCAAATATCTTATGTTATGGTTGTATTGCTTTATTGGGTGAACGCTTTATTTGCATTTTGGTTTGCATGTGTGATAACCGGTCTGTCTGTTAAACTGTTTTACCGGTTTATCTTTAGACTATTTAAGTGTTTTTTGGCATTCTAATTCACCCCCCCCCCCCTCTTAGTATTCATCAGAATTACCACTGCAACATCCACATCAACACAAATTACTAGAATCATATCATCATCATACCAAACTTTAAGAACACTAATTGCAATGACTATCAACCTGGACAAATAAATTACGGAGCTCCAAACCATAAACCATCCAAATTGAAGATACACATCAACATCCCAAACATTTCTCCAAATCCATAGATTAAGATATTACAATATAGAGAAATACAGATCAAAATACTAACACTCTATCACAACTGAACAACATAAAAACCAACCACAACACAGATACCCATAACTCACTCAAATCTTCATGCAAACCTCTAAAACATTGCACTGAATCATCTATACACAATCCTCTACAAACCCTTTAATCTATAAATTTTCATCATCAACATGTTGAACAAAACAACTCACTAAACTTCACTGCATCACTGTCACAAACAGAGAAATATGTTGACATCAATGACAACACATCTCTCAGATATCTCTCAAGCACATATTTGCAGCATACTTCCAGCAATCTCCAACAATCTCCCCCTTTGGTATTGATGGAAACATAAAAACAATCAATGACAAAGAAATCAACAACTCTCTCATATTGCTCTCCCCCCCTTTCATGACTCTCTCCCAACATAGTTTTTCACATGACTCTCTCCCCCTTTGACATCAATGGCAAAGGCACATATTTGTACCACAAAACTGACTCACTGACTACTCCCCCTGAGTAGCAACATCTGCTCATCAATCTAGATCACAAGATATGACAATGAAATGCATCAGACTGATGCATACCAATGCACCTTAGTTCTGATCGGGAGGGGCAATTACCCCTAACTTCCTTATGAGATACTCAAAAGTATCCTTAGGCAAAGGCTTTATAAAAATGTCTACAATCTATTCCTTTGTAGGCACATATTCAAATTTGACTTCCTTCTCATTTAGCTTCTCTCTCAAAAAGTGAAACTTGATTGATATATGCTTAGTCTTTGAATGCAACAACAAATTCTTAGAAATGTTAATTGCAATTGAATTGTCATAGTAGATAGCAATAGGCTTATCATACACTAATCTAATATCTTTCAACATCTTCTTTGTCCATACCACCTGAGTACAATTGTTGGTAGAAACAATGTATTCTACCTCTACAATAGATAGAGAAATATAATTCTTATTTTTGCTAAACCAAGAAACCAACCTTTTTCCCAAGAAAAATGTACAACCACTAGTACTCTTTCGTTCATCCACATCTCTTTCCCAATTAGCATCAATAAAAGAACTCAAAGTAAAATCATCATCTTTAGGATACCATAGACCAAAATCAACAGTTCCTTTCAAGTATCTAAAAATTATTTTAATAACTACAACAAGAGATTCCTTAGGACTAGCTTAAAATCTAGCATCAAGACAAATGGAATTCATGATATCAAGTTTGGTCTGAGTCAAATAAAGTAATCCACAAATCATAGATCTGTATCTAGTCTGATTTACTTTAGGGGAATCATCATTCTTAGTCAATTTACATCTGGTCACCATAGGAGTTCTAACTAGATTTGTATCTTCTAAACCAAACTTATTTAACAACTCTTTTACATACTTGGACTAATATATAAAGATCCCTTTTTGTGACTGTGTAATTTGCATTCCCAGAAAAAAATTCATCTCTCCAATCATAGACATCTCAAATTCATTGTACATTTCATTAGAAAACTCTTTGCATAAGCTATCATTCCCTCCAAAAATAATATCATAAAAAAAAATTCAACAATCAAAATGTTATCATGATCAATCTTGAAGTACAGATTACTATCAACAATACCTTTGTTGAATCCTAGCTTCAACAGATACTTATCCAATCTAGCATACCATTCTCTTGGTGCTTGCTTCAATCCATATAATACTTTCTTCAACCTGCACATCGTATTTCCTTTATCAGACAATTGAAATCCATCCAGTTGCTCTATGTACACCTCTTCTTCCAATTCACAATTTAGGAATGTTGACTTGACATCCACCTAATAGACTTTGAAATTCTTGTAAGCAACATAAGCAAGAAACAATCTCATAGCTTCAACTCTCACCATCGGAGAAAAAGTCTCTTCAAAATCAGTTCCTTCCATTTGAGAATATCCTTTGCAAACAAGTCTTTGTTTGTTCCTAACAAACTCACCTTGCTCATTCAATTTTTTTTGGAAGACCCATTTGGTTCCAATTACTTTTTTGTTTTTAGGTTTGGGAACAAGAATCCATGTATTATTTTTTTCAATCTGCATTGATTCTTCTTCCATTTCTTTTACCCAATGTTCATATTTACATGCTCCATTCACATCCTTAGGTTCAATATTTGAAATAAAACAATACTCAACTTGATCTTCAACAATTCTTCTTATTTTAACACCTTTATTTCTATCACTTATAATTTGATTTTCAGAATGATTCAATCTTACATACTTGGGATTCTTAGTATTTTCTTGAATTTTGGACTCTTGAGCACTTGCACTAGTCCCTTCTCCTTGAGTTACTAGATTCATCGAAATGATATGAACTTGATTTTGTGTTTGAGGTTGCCTCCCTTTGTTTGCACTGTAACTCAAATCATATGAATCATAACTACAAGATCTATATTATCTCTCATTGCTTTCATCAACCCTAACATTAGTATTCTCAACAATCTTCCCCAGTCTCTTATTATAACACTGGTAGGCCTTTCTTTTAGTAGAATAACCAAGAAATATTCCTTTATCACATCTAGCATCAAAATTCCCTAGATATCTGTCCCTTTTGATATAACATTTACTTACAAAAAATTTAAAATATTTAACAGTAGGAGCATGACCAAACCATAATTCATAAGGAGTCTTATCGGTATCACCTTTGATATGCACCTAGTTGAGAGTGTAAACAATAATACTCATAGCTTCTATCCAATAAGCATGCAAACCATTTCCTTGTAACATCATTGTTCTAGCAACTTCTTGAATGGTTTTGTTCTTCCTTTCCACAACTCCATTTTGTTGAGGGGTTCTCGAATTAGACAATTGTCTTATTATCCTATGCTCTTCACAAACTACATTAAACTCATCGGAATTGAATTCACCACCTCTGCTAGATCTCAGACACATCAGCTTCAAACCTATCTCAGTCTCAACCATAGTCTTGAAAATCTTGAGCTTTTATAAAGCTTCAGACTTCTCCCTCAAGAAAGTAACCCACATCATCCTTGAATAGTCATAAATTAGCAACATGAAATATATGTCTCCTTGCAAGCTTCTAATTCTAGAAGGTACACACAAATCAATATGCACAAGATCCAATAATCCACTTGAAAAATGCTTCTTACTCTTGAAACAAATTCTGGTTTGCTTCCCTAACTGACATTCCTTGCACATAGGGTTAGTAGGTTTCATCAACTTAGGAAGATCTCTCACAACCTGAGTAACTCAAAAATGTTATCAAAATTCACACATGACACATCCTTCTATGCCATAACCAACTTTCATCAACCTAAACAATCAAACATGTTTTACCATCACTATTTAAATGAAAGATATTACGTTTAGTCTTTGTACTTGATGCAATCTCTATTCCGGAGCTACCCAAGATTATACATTGCCATTCTTGAATTGAAGATCATATCCCTTGTCAATCATTTGTCGAACACTCAAAAGATTATGCTTTAGGCCTTCTACATACAAGACATTATCAATATTGTTCTTACCATCAAGATAAATGGAACCTATACCACGGATTATACCAGCTTTATCATCACCAAACTTCACAACTCCACCTTCATACTTTTCCAAACTCACAAAATTACTCTTATCACTTGTCATATGATGACACAATCCACTGTCAATCACCCATTCATGTTTCTCTTCAAACTATGCAGCCAAAGATGTAGCTAGCAGAATCAGTAGACATTGGACCATCTTCCTTGATAGCAATAAACACCCACTCATTATCACTTGTATTTCTTTTATCTGATTAATCATCTAACATGCCTTCATCAGCAGCATAATAACATCTCTTCTGAACTTTAGGTTTGAAATTTTTTCTAGGGACTCTTTCCAGACACCTTGAGGCAAAATGACCTATCTTATTGCAAGAAAAACATTTAAGAGGCAACTTTCCTTCATACTTATCGTCTCCTTTAGGCAATCTCCTGACAATAAGTATTTCAATCTCCTTAAGGTCTCACTCTTCTTCTTCTATTTACTTTCTCCCCTTCTCATATCTAGATATCCACCTTGAAGAACTTTATCCCAGATCATATATTTTCTTATCCTTTCCAAAAACAATGGCTTTGAATACAAATTCTACCTTAGGAAGAGAATCACCAAACTTACTTAATTCATATGTTGATAGCTTACCAATCAACATGCCTCCGGTCATATCTCTCACAGTCTGGATCTCCTCAATAGCAACAACTTTGTGTTTGTAGGATGCAGGTAAGAATTTGAGGACTTTAGCAACAACATTTGATTCTTCCAACTTTCCACCGACACGTCTAATATTGCACATGAGTTCATTCACTTTCTACATAAAAGAAGTGATGTTCTCATCTTCGCCCATCCTCAACATCTCATACTTTCCTTTTAGGCTCTAAAAACTTAGCAATCTTCACCTAACTGTCTCCTTCATAAAAAGTTTCCAATTTCTTCCAAATCTCATGATCAGTCTACAATTCCATAACATTTGTCATCTGAGAATCAATTAGAGAACTCTACAATGCTTCCTTAGCCCTATTATTGCATTCAACTTCCTTTATCTCATCCGGAGTTGAAGGTCCATTCATAGGAACAATATACTTGTTTTTTGTAATAGTCCAGTAAGATTCACCAATGCATCTCAAATGACACATTGTGTGGCTCTTCCAAAGAGAGTAGTTAGTACCATCAAATCTCAGATTGTCCCTCTTGTAATTCGCCATCTTGGGTCACCTTAGGCAGTTAAGATTCTTTGGAGGAACCTTCTCTAATACCAATTGATGAAATAGCTCTGATTCTGGGTAGACAACTGAGAGGGGGGGTGAATCATTTGTCTCAAAAACATACACAAATTAAACTCAATCTCAGCTTTGATAATTAAGCATGAAATCATGAATCAACAATACATCAAGAATACACATAACACCAAGATTTTTGACATGGAAAACCCAGTCAAGGGAAAAACCATGATGGGAACACACCCACAATAAGATGATACTCTGATTAAAGTATAGAAGTATTACAATGGGGAATGCACATGCATTCAGGCACACTGCCTAGAGTTCATTTCTCAAAAATAAGAAGGGCTACAACCCAGGGAAGACTCTCTGTCTTACAAATAGATTCAGATCACATCCAGAAGATCATGAACTGAAGAATAGCATCTCCTTAATGCCTAGTTACAGTTCCAATTAAGCACGTAACATCTTCTTCTCACACTTCTTCTCTACCTCCGAAAGATATATACATTAAGCACACATACATTTTGATTCTCATCGATACACTCACTTATAAATATATTACATTTATTTATACATGACATCAACCTTGTGAAGATCATCAAGGTCGGCTCGACACTCACCTCCTAATTACAAAGATATAACCAAACACACTATAATATCACATGTAGACCAAGCAATGTCAGCCAAGACATAACACATACCCAAATCTACCACCTCGAACATGAAACACCTCCAAGAATTATGCATCGAATATCCACAACACGCTATAAGCATCTGGTCAGCCATAAATATGAAGAACAATAACACACTGGAGAAAATCATCAATTACACGCACAACGATCAATAGAGACCACCAACAGAAAAGGGACACGATCTAGAAATATCCACAAGCATCATGAATTACCATTGCAACATGTGTTTTGACACAAATTACTAGAATCATATCATCATCATACCAAACTTCAAGAACACTAACTTCAATGATTATCAAATTGGAAAAATAACTTGTGGAGCTCCATATCATGAACCATCTGAATTGAAGATACAAATCAATGTCCCAAACATTTCTTGAAATCCGTAGATCAAGATATTACAATGCAGAGAAATGCAGATCAAAATACTGACACTTTGTCACCACAGAGCAACAGAAAAACCAGCCACAACACAGATACCCATAACTCACTCAAATCTTCATGTGGACCTCTAAAAAATTGTACTGAATCATCTATACACAATCCTCTACAAACCCTTTAATCCACAAACTTTGATCATCAACATGCTAAACAAAACAACTCACTGAACTTCACTGCATCACTGTCACAGACAGAAAAATATGTTGACATCAATGACAACACATCTCTCAAGCACATATTTACAACATACTTCTAGAAATCTCCAATAAGTTTTCTTTCCCATGATTGCTTCACATGTAATTCAACTTTGAGGAGAGAAAATGTTATCTTCCCAATGTTGGAAAAAGTATTAATAGAGAAATATCTATTTGGATTTGTTAACCATTCATCCACAACATCTACATCAATTTTACCTTCAAAGTTCATAATATCAAAATTTACCTACACCTTGAAAGGAGTGTGACTAATGAATGGTTTTGTTTTGTGCTTTATTATTAGGTATTTTGAAGAATTTAAGAGAATTGACTCATCATCTCTTCCCTTTTTTTTGTCAATGCTTCTTCCATCACTACTTTGATAGGGTATGTGTCTATATTTGCCATTCTTGGTTAGTTGTGTTGGACATTGTCGCTGCTAGGATATATTGTTGTCATTGATGTCAACATATTCCTATGATTTATTGCTCCGATGATTGCAAATTAATCTATTGGGATAATATTTTTGTGTATGGAGTATCTCTAGTATCATTATATTCTTTTGTATTGGTTTCAGTGATTCGAGAAGCTTATCATATCATATGATTCAGTTTGCAGTTTGGTTTTGTTGATCAGTGCTTTGCAGAGTTTAGTATTTCCTCCTGTATATTTCAGTGTGATGAGATCTTGAGCTAAGATTTTGGGAGATTGTTTGGGATGGTCTTGTGTATCTTAATTGTAGATGGTTCATGATTTGGTTCTCCATAAGTTATCTTTCTTCATGACAGTTTTTTTTTAATATGGGAAAACAGGTTTTAATGGGTCCCTGAAACCCAATATAGTCAGAAAATCAAAAGATAAACATTACAACACAATAAAAATCCAGCAAACAAAAGAAAGGCAGCTAGAAAACCAAATGCCAACAAACAAGAGAACGTGGATTACAGATCAAAAAAGAACCAATAGTAGTCCAGGCTTAGGTTAATTTATGAAGCATCTTTGCCGCTTCAAGCTCCATCTGTTCCATGTTTTCTATTGCCCGCTTAATCTCCTTGATCTCCTTACTATGGCTTTGCATCCTTTTAGTGCTTGCTCTCATTCTTCTCCCTGGCCCTATGTCCCTATCATCTAGGGTGTCATCCTAACATCAATAATACCCACCATGACCTTATCCCCTTATAGTTCTCCAGCTTGTAGATAAGGGCTTTCATGCTGGCCGAGGTAGCCTTCAGAATCTTGTGGCTTTGTTCCCCTATTTTTTTTAGCATTTTCTCAATACCATCAAGTCTCTTTTCAGCTTCTCCTGCTCTATTTTCTAGGCCAAGAAAGATTTTGCGATTGGCATTGATAATCTCCTCAGCGTTACTAATCTCCTTGGTGAGCTCACTTAGACATTCCAGAAGGGAAATGAACTTTCCAGAGCCTAAATCTTGTAATGTCTCAATTTTCATCGCTTCCTAAGCTTGCCTGGTTTTGATGCCATCAATTTCCTTATGCACTCAGCTAAGCACTTGTTTGAGGCTTTCCATTCCGTTATTGATGCAAAGATTAATATTCAAGTGATTCTCTTCCTGGTTCTTATCACCAGTAGTGTTAAGATTAACCTCCAGTCCAACCTCCCTTTCCTCAGAGCTCTGAGCTTCTTTCGTTGTCATGTCCTCCCCCATTAATCCCTTCTCCTTTAAATCAGTCCTAAGAGGTGACCAATCCTTGGTGCCCACTTCCTTTCTTTTAGAAGTCTTCTTTTTCTACTTCAAGCTCATAAGGGTTTGGACCCCCTCACTTCCAGTGTCCATGTCATTGTCAGTCCCATACTCCTCCTCACACCAACTATCGTCCTCCCCTCTTTGCTTCTTTTTGGCAAACACTTTGATTTGTTTCCCCTTCTCTATATTTTGGTTTCTTCTGCTTGACCCAACAATTAGAGGGTCATCCTTTGTCTCCCCTTCCGTATCATAGCCATCACCTTCCTCCTCATCAGAATCATCAAAATCCTCTTCTGAGTTAGAAATCTTAGCTATATTCAACTGGACAGTCATGTTCTTGATGTGATTATACAGAATCACCATCAAACCTTCATGCATTGCAGGGTTAATACTGGGGTTGGAAATTGCATCCTTGATCCCCACATTAAGAGCACAAAAAAGATAATAAGAAAAAGAAATTTTATCTTTATACCTAAAATGATTAAGTAAAATAAAGTGGTAGTTGTAAACCTTAGTGTATCTACCATCAAGCATGATAAACTCCATAATAGCAAGCAGAACCCTTCTCCAAATTAACTTAATTACCTTTGGCAAAAAGTAGGTATTGTTGGCCTTCACCAGTCTAGCTCTTTCCTCCTCATTCTTCAAAAATTTCTTAACAACAACATCTGAAATCTTTCTCTCCTTGTAGAACTTGATGCCCTCCATTGGAAGACTAGTTGCCTCCACTATCATAGTTTCGATCACCTTGAACTTCCTATTTCCAATGGTTAATGCCCCTTCATTCCAGCCCTTCTTGAAGATTCTCATGATTTTGGGTCGTTTCTCCTGCATATTTTCCATAAAATCTGTCATTTTGGACACTTGAAGGATAGCCCAAACTTGTGGATGACTCTTCTATTTCTCAATGGTGGTAGCCTCTGTTCTCTTTCATTTACCCCCAATGATCCTATTGATACCAGTAATCTGTAGCTCCCACTTGATTCTTTCCTTGACAACGAGCTCTTTGTGATAACTAGTTCATGTTCTATAGGAGTTTCTGATCTACTATTGTTGAAGAGGGATAAAAATGCCCATAAAGCATGTGAAGTTAACCTATAATGATTGTTGTACTTCCTTCTTAGTAGCCTATAGAACCAGTGCTTGCTACCACAACGTCTACTTATAATTTGGGAAATGATATCAAATTTGTCCCTGCTTACCATGCAATCTTTCATAAATTAAGATGTCACATGCCACACTTGGTAGCTCCCTTTCACCTTTCCAGGTAATAATTGTCTCACTCCGTACTGCCACATTGGCTTCCCAGTCAGCACTCTGGTTAGCCTCTTTGTAGACATGTGTGATGTGGCATTTTTGAAACCCCTGAATCAGCTCTCTAGCTGACTCAATGATGTTATTGATAGTCCATGAAGGTTGATGATTACTGAGAAGGTAGTTAATGATGTTTTTAGAGTCCCCTTCCAACCAAAGCATTTTGACCCCTAAATTAGATGCCAATTTAATAGATTGAAGTGCCCCCATATCTTCCACCATATGATTGGTTTGAATACCTAAAGGATAGGCCACCGCTCCAATGCAAAAGCCAACCTCATTTCGGATGATACCACCGCAACCAACCAGACCTGGATTTCCTTTCGCCGCCCCATCAAAGTTGTCCTTGAACCACTCACTGGGGGGAAAGGACCAGCAACATAAGCTTCTATTAATTTGGTTGATGTTAGAACCCAAAGAGGCTAGGATATTCCATATTTTGAGAACATCAAACTCCTCCTTACTGGTACAACTATTCACTCCCCTGGCCATTACATTCTTAACACAGATATTTTTTATCTTGACCCAAACCACTTTAGAGGTGTTAATGTCATTCCAAAATATTCTATTATTTCTCTCTTTCCATATCCCCCAGAGGATATGGGCAAAAGAGAACTTCCAAAGATTCCTAATGGTGATGTTATTGGTGGAATAATGCCAGCTTTTGAAACAATCCTTCATCTCCTCCTGGATCTTATATCCCCCATACTCTTTTATGGAATAAATTTATCGTGCCTATCATATTTAGCTTTTGAAACAATCCTGCATCTCAAAAAAGATTTGATAATTTGTGTTGTTGTGGTTGTTACTGATGATTCTAATGTGCTTGATGGTGTTTCCTAATTATGTCCTATTTGTTTTGATGTTTCGCATTGATCGTTGTGTGATTTTTTGGTGATTTTCATGATCCGGTGATGTTTTTTCATTTTATCCAGCATTTCTAGTGGTGTAGTTGTTGGCAAATGCACACTCCAATGAGAAATTGTAGGTGATTGAAGGTTTTGTCATTGATGGCAACCTTGCAATCATATGATACCAGCAAGACAATTTACTGGCACCTACAATGACAAACTCTACACCGGCACACAGAACAACGATAGTGAAAGGAAGGATATCGGCACCTAGGCCGACAGGAATTTTGTTGATAATATATTTTGTAATTAATTGTAAAATCATTGTAAGCCGACATGGCAAGTTGTAATATGACTCATATATGTATGAGATCATTGTAGAACATTTTGTAATAATGGAATAGGCGAAATTATGTAGACCTAACATGTGAATTATAGGTTAAGGGTTTATGTATGAAGCAGAGCTAAAACCGGTACTAGATCTGGCATAGCAGATGCTAATTTGAGGCAGTACAAGACATTGGATTTGCATAATCCATTTTTGTAAGTCAGTGTGACTTCCTTTGTAGTTGAGCAGTGAGCTCTAGGCACTTGGCCTTCCTGCATGTGCAGGCCCCTCTTGTAAAACAATAATATTCCCTTATTGGCCAGTAAGTGAATATTGTGGGTCACAAATCCCACCGAGGTTTCTCCCACACCGGGTTTCCTCGTTAAACTATTGTGTTATGGTGTGCTTTTCATGTGGTTGTTGTTATTCTTGTTTATTGCATTATTTCTGGTTTACCGGTATACAGTATTGATATGCTTTACATTTTTTAAATCAAGTAAATTCAGTAACTCATTAGATACTGATTCACCCCCCCCCTCTTAGTATCTTTGGGAATCCTAACAATTGGTATCAGAGCCTAGTCCTCTATTTTCAGAAGCCTAACAGCTTGAGGAAGATCTTGTCACTGGTAGAAATGAAAAACTTGAGAGAACAATTGAAAATAGCTCTTTCAGACTATGATGCAAAAAAGGTGAAGATTATCAAACTTGAAGATGATCTAAAGGCTGCTCGGGATATCATTCAAGCACTTCAAAAAATCTTACCATTGCAAGAAATAAGAGAAGAGAACTTTGTGAAAAGATTTAGAATGAGAATGATGAAAAGGAAACTCTTAATGATCTAGTAAACAAGCTAAGACAAGAAAACAGTACAACAAAGAATGAAATGCCGGATATGACTATGAGATTTTGAAAAGAAATTGAAGATAGAAAGAAAAATGAAGAAGACTTGACTAGAAGACTGAATGATGCTGCAAATGAAAACACAAGACTTAGTCATGAAAATGATATGTTGAAGACAGATCTGATGCATACACAAAATGACTCAAATGAACTCATAAGACAAAAAGGAATCTTGGAAAGAGAACTGGCTACCACAAATCAACACAAGGAAAAATTCAAGAAAAGCTTAGAAGAACTTGGTGACATGCTAAAGAATCAGAAACCTAATGGTGACACTAATGGCCTTGGCTTTGAAGTTGGTGAAAGCTCTGGTACTACAAACACACATGATCATAGCAAACCGGTAAGGCAACCAAATGCTTATAAATTTAATAGAAAATGCTTTAACTGTAACAAGTATGGTCATAGAGAAAATCAGTGTAGATCTAGAAATTATCAAAGCACTAATACACCCATGAATCAATGTTCTAAATGCAACAAAATTGGTCATAATTCAGAGAATTGCAGAATGAATGTAAAATGTTATGTTTGTGGAAGATTTGGACATATATCTAATCAATGCAGAGCACATACTGGCATAGGATATGGAAAAGCTATTCAGAAAAACAATGTGACTTGTTATGCCTATAACAAGATTGGACATATTGCTAAATTTTGTAGAAGCGAGTCCTCACCGGCAAATAACAAAGGTCCTAGTTTGAAAGGTAAAGAAAAGGTTGAAGAGGTAAAGCAATAATAATAATTCTCAAAAAAATGGATCAAAAAGTCAAATCAAAATGTTGATGGGAATACTCCTCCACCGGCAGAACAAGGTAACACTTTATCGGCAGGAGACTCTTCATCCAACTGAAAGAAATCTTTTTGGGGTTTAGCAACTAAGTGAAAAACATGCTATTATTCCCTCGGTTGATGGTGAGAAGTTGAAATTACTTCTATACCGGTAGATGAGTTAAGTTGTGACTTAACCGGCAAGCATTAAAAGTGGTAGATGGCGAAAATAACATTATAAAGCAAGTATTTTGGCTCCATTTTTCATTCACTGAGCATTCAAATCTTTGAGAGCGCAAAAATTCACGAGCGAAGGCATTCCAAGAAAAGAAGCGAAGCAATCTATCAAATCACTCATCCTTAAGGTAGATCAAGGTATTTATAGCTATGGCATCTTCATCCACCCCGAATTTATTGCAAACCCTACTGTTGTTAAAGTTGTTAAGCAACCTAGACCCGTTTTTCAACTAGTTCCCGAAATTGATAAGAAAGATGATAGCATAGGTGCATTCTCTCAAATCCCTAAAGGAGTAGTATATGATGAAGACCCTAGAATGTATATACATTGTCATATTGATGAACTAGGTGATGATGAAATTAAGAGTATGTATAAAAATGTAATCTGTGATGAATCTGAAAATGTCAAACCTGAACACAAGATAGTAGAAACCCTAGGTTTCACAGAAATTCTTAGTATCCCGGACTTCCCCAAGGATGTCATAAGGATTGTGCTAAGTAGGGTACATGATGAATTTTTCTAGTTAGACTCTATTCACAAGATCACAAAAGAATCACTGAAAGCAGTAACAGGGTTACCCTCCACCGGCAACAGACCTAACAAAACTAAGGTCTCAAATGACTTAGTAACAAACCTAACCGGTGCAACATTTGATAAGAGATCACTTAGGGTAAATGATGTAAAGGATGTAAATATCAAATTTATTAGTATGATCTTAGGTTACAAGGCTACACATGCAAATAGGTTAAACTCAGTTTCTAGCATGTGTATTAAAAGTGCCTATGATATGGTAAATGATAATGCAAGGATAAACATATGTGAATGGCTTAAAGGTGAGATAATAGACAATCTAAGAAAGATCAAAAGGGAAAAGAAAGGAACATTCAGATTTGGAAACCTACTTGTTTGTCTAATGCTATACATAACCAAACAAGTACCCGATATTGGTACTAAAGATTTTGGATTTGATATACCGATAGGAAAACAACTATTAGAATTGTTGAACAATATGGGAGAGAACAAGGAGAAAGCCATAAATGAGCATTTTCAAGCACTAAAGGCTCGAATGAAAACAAGAGTAATGTTATCACAAGCTATTGTGGACAAGTACCAAAAAGAAATCTGTTTTGTAATAAAGAAAGATGAAATTTGGATGGAAGCAGTTATTCCTAGAACCATCTGGGTAATTGAAATGGGGTATGAAACTGATGACAACATAATAGAAACTTATGCAAAAGCCCTCCTGGAAGCTCCTAAGGAACCTGAAGAAAAAGTATTTGGTAGTGTTGAAACTATAGAAAGCCAAATTCAATCAAGGAAAAAGGTTAAGAAGGTTGAGGCAACTATTAGAAAAGGAACCCGGCAAGCAAAAGCTATTAAGGAAGATGTACTAAATCGAACTGGTATTACTGAAAATGAGTTAGAAGCACTTCTACTGGAAACTCACCTTTCACTGATTGGAACTTCCTCAGAAAGTGACATACTAGCTATATTTAAAAGAGTTGACAGGAAAAGAAAACCTTCACTAGCACCTTCTCCTACACTTAGAGGACAAGATAGAAGCAACAGGCAGTGAGGCCCCCAACAAAGAAATTAACTCCAAAGAACAAGATGATTCCTAAGAAGAAGACACAACAAACTATTGCTCCCATTGAAAGACTTCTTAGTGAAATTATAGAGGATGGAAAGTTGAAGAACATCAACAAATTATATGACACATCATCCATTGATGACAAGAAGAAAGTAGAGAACAGTGTAATCTTACACTTAGATATTTTCAAGAATTTTTTTATGCAAGTTGTTCATGAAATACCAGCACATCTATATAACAGGAAGCTAGAAGAGTAGCTATTATTGAGCTAGATAAGAAAATAAAGATTGAAAAACTACTTGCATTGCATCATGTTAACTCACCTCAGGAGATGGATCAATTAATCTCTGAGGCTAACCAATCAGTATTCTCAACTACTCACTGACATGTAGCACTGATGGTAGGAAGAGTGAATGAGGTAACAGAGGAAACAACAAATGCATGCGACATATTCTTGGTAGAAAAAGAGAAATAGGAAGAGTATCAAAAACCTAAAACCTTCAAGGTATATCAAAAGGATAGGGACAAAGGAAAAGGTAAGGTAGGTGGACATCCCAGTATAAAAGTAACAGACAACTTACCCCCACCACCTCTAGAAACTCCACCGGTAGACACTACAGATAATCAACCAGCAACTGAGAGTAGGGACACACCACATAAGGATAAAAATCCTAATTCTGAGGTGTTATATACAATGAACATTGACACTCAGGAAGTCAATATTGTGGTAGATAAGGAATCAATTGAGCAATCAGATGTAGCAACAGAGCCACCGACAGGAAATATTACTGCAGAAAACATTAAAATTGGGGAACTAAAACAAACTAAAGAATCAAGTGAACCCCCAGACACTGGAAAGGCAAAGACCACAGATGTGCATACTGATGCATCCACTAAGACACCAGCATCTACTGAAACTGAAAAACCAACTGAGTCACCGGCAACAGGCAGCACAGAAGAAAAACTGACAGTAGACAACATAGAGAAACAAGTAGAGCAACAAGCTCCTTCACATGTACAAACAGAGACAATGCCACTGGCCCAAAAGGATAAGCCTAAAATTTTGTTTGTAGAAATGCAAACCCAAACAGATCCTCCAGAGAAAGAGGAAAGTAAAGTTAAAACTACAACCGATGAGTTATAGATTGTAAAAACTATTGGACAATCATCTGGTACAGCCACGACAGAATTCAAACCTACTAATGTAACTGAGGTCTTATTAGATTCAATAAAGAAAATAACAAAGTGCAATACACAAACCTATAAGGCTATAGATGACACTTTACCAATTTTGAAGATGTTAGCTCCAAAGTGTAACATAGACAACAAAGATTCTTTGAACCAATTAGACACATTGTCTAAGTATATAACCGATAACCTAATAACACTAGACAAAATAAATGAGGATACATTTAAGGAGAGATTGATAAAGGAAAAAGAAAAATTCTTTGAGGATATAGTTAAGAAGAACAAGGGAGAGATGGACACCCTTTTACCAGAACTTGGTGAAATCATTTTTTACTTCAAGAAATTGTACAAAGACACTTGCAAAATGGATGTATTAACGGAGGATCTTGACAAAGAAATCAGAAAAGCACAGGATAAGATCAACAATACTGTTGATAATCTAATTGGAACATCAGACTCATTTTTGGAACTAGAGAAGAAAATTGTAGAACAGGAAGAGAAAATAAGGAAACTGGAAAATGAAAAACACAAAATAAAAGACAAAGCAAAGGACTTAAAATGCAGACTTGGTCCAAGACTAGAGTATCTTATTTCTTTGAGAAAAGAAATATCTGAGGATCTGGTTCTCGGATTGAAGACACTGGAAGAGCAAATGCACATACTCACCGGTATAGTGCAGAGAACCCAAGAGGCTATAAAAGACAATAAAACATTCAGCAACGACATAAATTTAATTTTGACATATATTTTTCAGATTGTAACCCACCGGTTACAAGAATCTAGGCAGGACTCCACTGACAGCGAATGCTAACCTTTGTCATTGATGTCAAAGGGGGAGTAGAAGCAATGAGAAAAATGATTAGCAGATGACACCATCAGCTTAGGGGGAGCTTATTATTTTTTTTGGTAACACAGTTTTGGTAAAACATTTTTTTTGGCAAACCTTTTTGGATATCAATTTTGGAAACTTGTTGATTTTTTCTCATGAGTGTTGCCATCAATGCCAAAGGGGGAGATTGTTGGCAAATGCACACTCCAATGAGAAATTTTAGGTGATTGAAGGTTTTTTCATTGATGGCAACCTTGAAATCATATGATACCGGCAAGACAATTTACCGACACCTGCAACGACAAACTCTACACCGGCACACAGAACACCGACAGTGAAAGGAAGGATACCGACACCCAAGGTGACAAGAATTTTGTTGATAATATATTTTGTAATTAATTGTAAAATCATTGTAAGCCGACATGGCGAGTTGTAATATGACTCATATATGTATGAGATCATTGTAGAAAATTTTGTAATAATGGAATAGGCAAAATTATGCAAACCTAACATGTGAATTATAGGTTAAGGGTTTATGTATGAAGCAGAGATAAAACTGGTACTGGATCTGGCATAGCATATGCTAATTTGAGGCAGTACAAGACATTGGATTTGCATAATCCATTTTTGTAAGTCAGTGTGACTTCCTTTGTAATTGAGTAGTGAGCTCTAGGCACTTGGTCTTCCTGCATGTGCAGACCCCTCTTGTAAAACAGTAGTATTCCCTTATTAGCCAGTAAGTGAATATTGTGGGTCACAAATCCCACCGAGGTTTTCCCCACACCAGGTTTCCTCGTCAAACTACTGTGTTATGGTGTTCTTTTTATGCGGTTGTTGTTATTCTTACTTATTGCATTATTTTTGGTTTACCGATACACAGTATTGATATGCTTTACATGTTTTAAATCAAGTAAATTCATTAATCGGTTAGATATTGATTCACCCCCCCTCTCAGTATCTTTGGGAATCCTAACAGTAGCGTGTTGCAGTTGATCTTGGCATGATTTCCAATGGTGATGAGCATTTAGAAATTTGATTTAGGTCTATGTTATGTCACGTATATCATTATATTGGTCTGATGGTCGATCTTTTTATCATGTTATATAATTTTGTAATTGTGAGATGAGGGTTTTGTAGGTCCTGGAGACAACTGAGAGGAGGGGGGGTGAATCAGTTGTCTAATAAATTCAAACCAAAAACTTATTAACCAGCTTAATGCTTAATACTGGTAAATCAGTTAAGTATGCCAGTAGACAGTGTTAACAATAAATTTCTATACCGGTAAGAATTAATGCATGAAACATAAGCACAAAGTCATCCACAACACATGACACCAATATTTGTACGTGGAAACCCTGTAAAGGAAAAACCACGGTGGGAAACCTTACCCACAATCAGATGATACTACTGCAGATAGTAAGTGTACAAGAGGGGTCTGCACATGCAGAAAGGCCAATAGCCTAGAGCTCACTACTCAATCACAAATGGGATTCACACTGACTACAGTTGGATGATTAAATCCAATAAGAATGTACTGCACAAAATTGCATCTTCATATGCTGAATTCAGTACCGGTGTAATGTTGATATGCTTCTACAAAAACCTAACTTCACCTTCAAATGATGTCTTCGTGTATGCCTCTGCTTTATCTCGCATATACTTTCACTTGAATCTTTTTCGCATTCCACACTTGATCTTACAAATAAGATCTTATATTTATACCATACCCTAAGACCAATTTTAGTAGGTCGGCTCTACAAGATATTACAATAAAAACATTTTACAAACAATACAATATTCGATGCAATAACTGATTGAACATGTCGGCTTAATGCATTTACAACAATAATAAATCATCTCCATAGCGTGCCATGCTGATCTGGAAAAGATAAACCTGCTAGTGTAACCCTAGATAACTTGGACCTATTTGCCGGTAAAAGAAAATATGCAAATAAGAATATACCAATGATTATTACTTCAAAATAAAGTGTCCACATGATGTCTTTGACATTACCAAGTGTCTTCCATGTCATTCCAGGTACCGGTGAATATTATATCTTGCTGGTTAATCATATACTGGTAACTGTTGCACAGTTTACTATTTGCCAGTGAATGTTGCTGGATCTCCAAAGTAGGTGTATTTAGTAGGTGTTGACATCAATGACAAAACCATACCAAAATACCAACAATCTCCCCCTTTAGCATTGATGGCAACACAAGATGGAAAAACCATCAAAGTGCCAAAACAGAAATGCCAAGTGTAAAACCAACAATCTCCTCAAGGTGACAATCTCTCCCCCTGGAAGCAACATGAGTTATTTTATGTTATCTTGTACCAATTTTCACCATAGATATCTCTCCTCAATTGATAATGTGTTTTTCCATATATCTCTCCCCCTTTGACATCAAATGCCAAAGCTACAAAATTTAAGTCCATACAAAAATACCAACTACTCCCCCTGAGAAGTAGCTTCCTCATTAAATACTGGAATAAAAGATTTGTCCTTTTAATTCTATCGGTTGATGACAATCATCAATTGTCTAAGTCTCTACCAGTGGAGGTATGACTCTGAGCTGATCTCTGAGATACTCAAAAGTTTCCTTAGTCAAAGGTTTTGTGAAAATATCTGCAAGTTGTTCTTTAGTATTCACATAAACCAATTTTATCTCCTTTTCTTCAACTTTTTCCCTTAGAAAATTCAGTTTGATAGAAACATGTTTTGTTTTAGAATGTAATACTGGATTCTTAGATATATCAATTGTTGTAGTGTTATCACAATATATAGTAATAGGTTCCTTGCATTTTACTTTTATGTCTTTCAACATTTGCTTAAGCCAAAGTACCTGTGTACAGTTTGTTGTTGCTGCAACATATTCTGATTCTGTTGTTGATAAAGATGTACAACTCTGTTTCTTACTTAACCAAGAAACTAATCTCTTTCCAAGAAAGAATGCTCCTCCAGTGGTGCTTTTTCTATCATCCACATCTCCTGCCCAATTTGCATTTGTGTATGCATATAGATCAAAATTTTCATCTTTAGGATACCATAATCCAAGATTTCTTGTGCCTTGTAAGTACCGAAAAATCCTTTTTACTGTTGATTCATGATTTTCCCTAGGATTACTCTGAAATCTAGAAACTATACATACTACATTCATAATATCAGGTCTGGTTTGTGTCAAATATAGTATACCTCCTATCATAGATTTGTATCTAGTTGGATTAACAGATGTAGATTCATCCCTTTGAGATAATTTGTCATTTGTAGTCATAGGTGTGCTTACCAGTTTAGAGTTCTCCATCCCAAATTTCTTAAGTAGTTCTTTCAAGTACTTAGATTGACTCAAAAATATGCCTTTATCAGTCTGTAAAATCTGCAATCCTAAAAAGAATTTTATTTCTCCGATCATAGACATTTCAAATTCTTGCTGCATTTCAAGAGAAAATTCTTTGCATAATTCATCTTCTCCTCCAAAGATTATATCACCAACAAATACTTCAAAAATCAAGATGTCATCATTAGTTACTTTATAATATAAATTGCTATCTGCATTTCGTTTAGTAAAACCAATCTTTAAAAGATACTTATCCAATCTTGCATACCAAGCTCTTGGAGCTTGTTTTAATCCATATAGAACTTTTCTTAATCTGCAAACCATATCATTGTCATCTGTCAAGGAAAATCCATCAGGTTGTTCAATATAGACTTCCTCTTCAAGATCTCCATTCAAAAATGCACATTTAATATCCATTTGATAAACTTTGTAATCCTTGTGAGCTGCAAAAGCCAAGAATAATCTAACTGCCTCATTTCTGGCTACCGGTGCAAAGGTTTCATTGTAATCAACTCCTTCTTTTTGAGAATATCCCTTACACACTAGTCTTGCTTTATTTCTGACAACCTTACCATCTTCATTGAGTTTGTATCTAAATACCCATTTGGTTCCAATTACATTTTTATTTTTAGGCCGGGGAACTACTGTCCAAGTATTATTTTTCTCAATTTCTCCTAATTCTTCTTCCATAGCTTTAATCCAAAATTTATCTTCACATGCCTCATTGATAGATAATGGTTCAATTTGAGAAATAAGACATACCTCTTCATTTGCCAATCTTCCTCTTGTCATGACTCCTTTAAATTTGCTTCCAATTATCTGATCTTCAGAATGATTCAGTCTTACATACCGGGGTGTCTTAGTCTATTGTTGTTCTTCAATTACTGTGGAATCCTTTGATGATACCAGAGTAACTAGATCATCCTTCTGTATCGGTGGATTTAGTGTAGGTCCATTTGTCATAATTTCTGTTTCCGGTTTAGAGTCTATATACCTTGAAGTTCCTCTGAATTGTTCATCAATCTTTACATTTGTACGAGCTCAACAATTTTTTGTAATTGTTTATTAAAACATCTATATACTTTACTCTTAGATGAATAACCAAGAAATATTCCTTCATCACTTCTAGGATCAAACTTGCCAATATATTCATCTCTTCTAATATAACATTTACTTCCAAAAATTCTGAAAAACTTAAGAGTAGGAGTATTACCAAACCATAGTTCATGAGGGGTCTTATCGGTTTCACCTTTGATGTGAACTTTGTTGAATGTATAGACAATAGTGCTTACTGCCTCTCTCCAGTACACATGTGGTAGATTTGCTTCTGATAACATACTTCTTGCTGCATCCAAAATAGTTCTATTTTTTCTTTCAACAACTCCATTCCATTGTGGTTTCTGAGGTGCTGATAACTGTCTTTTGATTCCATTTACTTCACAGAATGTATTAAAAATCTTTAGATGTGAATTCTCCTCCTTGATCTGATCTTAAACATTTAATTTTCTTACTAGTTTCATTTTCAACCATTGCTTTGAATAGTTTGAACTTCCCAAGTGTTTCTGATTTTTCTCTGAGAAAAGTAACCCAACACATTCTAGAATAATCATCAATAATTAGCATGAAACATCTATCACCTTGTAAGCTTTTAGTTCTGGCTAGACCACATAAATCAGTATGAATTAAATCAAGGGTATTATTGGATTGTATTATGAGGTTTCACAATTTTAGGTAGATCTCTAACTGCCTTAGAAGTATTGATTTTTACCATGCAATCAAAATTTACATGACATAGTCTCTTATGCCATAGCCAACTTTCATCTATATGTGCAATTAAGCATGCCTTTTCATTGTTATTCAAATGAAAGATATTACCTCTAGTCTGATTACCAGTTGCAATTTCCAAACCAGTTCTATTCATGATTTTGCATTTTCCATTTTTAAATTGTAATTGAAAACCTTTTTCAACTAATTGACCAACACTTAAAAGATTATGTTTTAATCCTTCAACATAGTAGACATTGTCAATGTTATATTTACCATCAAGAGCTATTGAACCCTTACCTTTGATTGAACAGGCTTTGTCATCTCCAAATATTACTAAACCTCCATTGTATTCTTGAAAGTTCAAGAATTTACCTTTGTCTCCAGTCATGTGATGTGAGCATCCTAAGTCAATAATCCATTCATCCTTTGATTCAACTTTAGCTGCAAGGGCTTGTTCTACTGGTTGAGCAATAGGTACCGGTTGATCTTCTGTTATAGCAACAAAGACCCATCCATTGTCTGCTGGATCCTCATCAGAATTATCAGTCACGCCTTCATCAACAATGTAACAAGATTTATCTTTGTTTTTCTTAAATCTGTATCTCTGATATTCAGGATTAGGTTTGTATGTTCTTCTAACTTCTTCTCTTAGTCTAGCATGTCTATCAGGGCATCTTGAAGCCATATGACCAATCTTATTGTAGTTAAAACATTTAAAGGGTGCTTTACCTTCATACTTACTTCCAATTGGGCCTTTTGGCATTTTTCTTGAAAATAGTGCTTCAAGTTCTTCAAGCTCTTCATTCTCCTTCTTGGTTTCTTCAAGTTCTCTTGCATAAAAGGCTCTCCAGTCTGATTTGTCAAAGGATGGAGCAGATGATGTTGATTCTTTGAAGGCCAAATCAGTTTTTATAGTAGTAACAGGACCAAATTCCTCAATTTCAAAAGCTGAAAGTTTTCCAATCAATGTATCCCTAGTTACTGATGTATTAGGCATTGTTCTCAACTCATTTATAGTAGTAACCTTCATTTTATATGCCGGTGGCAAACCTCTTAATATTTTTGAAACAATCTCATCTTCACTCAAGGTTCCTCCACAACATTTGATACCCAAAATAATTTCATTTACTCTTTCTATAAAAGCATAAATCCTTTCATCTTCTTCCATTTTCAGATGTTCATACCTGACTCGGAAGCTTTCAAGTTTTGCAATTTTGACTATGGAATCCCCTTCATTCAGTGTTTCCAAATGATCCCAAATAGCTTTTGTAGTGGACCTATCTGATAATCCCATGATTTGTCAATCTGATAATGCGCTCAAGAGTGCTTCTCTTGCTTTGCAATCATTTTCTTCATCTTTAGCTAAAGTAGTGGGAGCAGTCTGACCAGCTACAGCAACAATATAACCATTCTTAGTAACTTCCCAGATGTCTTTACCAATGCACTTCAGATGTGTCTCCATTCTAATTTTCCATATCCCATAGTTGGTTCCATCAAGTTTAGGACTATCCTTTCTGAAATAATTAGTAGACATTGGATCTCCTCAAGTTGTTAAACTTCTGCAAAAATTGGACTATGCTCTGATACCAATTGTAGGTCCCAGAGACAACTGAGAGGGGGGGGTGAATCAGTTGTCTAATAAATTCAAACCAAAAACTTATTAACCAACTTAATGCTTAATACTGGTAAATCAGTTAAGTATGTCGGTAGACAGTGTTAACAGTAAATTTCTATACTGGTAAGAATTAATGCATGAAACATAAGCACAAAGTCATCCACAACACATGACACCAATATTTGTATGTGGAAACCCTATAAAGGAAAAACCATGGTGGGAAACCTTAACCACAATCAGATGATACTACTGTAGATAGTAAGTGTACAAGAGGGGTCTGCACATGTAGAAAGGCCAATAGCCTAGAGCTCATTGCTCAATCACAAATGGGAGTCACAGTGACTATAGTTGGATGGTTAAATCCAATAAAAATGTACTGCACAAAATTGCATCTTCATATGCTGAATTCAGTACCAGTGTAATGCTGATATGCTTCTACAAAAGCCTAACTTCACCTTCAAATGATGTCTTCGTGTATGCCTTTGCTTTATCTCGCATATACTTTCACTTGAATCTTTTTCGCAATCCACACTTGATCTTACAAATAAGATCTTACATTTATACCATACCCTAAGACCAATTTTAGTAGGTCGGCTCTACAAGATATTACAATAAAAACATTTTACAAACAATAAAATATCTGATGCAATAACCGATTGAACATGTCATCTTAATGCATTTACAACGATAATAAATCATCTCCATAGTGTGCCATGTTGATCTAGAAAAGATAAACCTGCTGATGTAACCCTAGTTAACCTAGACCTATTTGCCAGTAAAAGCAAATATGCAAATAAGAATATACCAATGATTATTACTTCAAAATAAAGTGTCCACATGATGTCTTTGACATTACTAAGTGTCTTCCATGTCATTCTAGGTACCGGTGAACATTATATCCTATCGATTAATCATATACCGGTAACTATTGCACAGTTTACTATTTGCTGGTGAATGTTGTTGGATCTCCAAAGTAGGTGTATTTAGTAGGTGTTGACATCAATGACAAAACCATACCAAAATACCAACAGGTTTAGCCAACCTTGTCAAGGTTGATGAATTGTATAAATAGGTGTCATAGTCATGTAATTTAGGTATTGATGTTGTGTTTATATTATGTAAGAGTGGTCAAGGTGTGAACAAGTGATTCATCTTTCGACATTGTGATTGAGAAGAGATTGGCGTTTCAAAGAAAGCATATGTGCTTAACCAGAACTATCATCAGGCATTAGCAGATGCTATTATTGCAGTTCATTTCTTTCAGACTATAGTCTGAATCTTGTTGTAAGTTAGTGAGACTTCCTTGAGGGTTGTAGCCTTTCGGGTCATTGTATTTTGAGCAGTGAGCTTTAGGTAGTGTGACTAAATGCATGTGCATTCCCCATTGCAATATTTACACATACTACTATAGAGTATTATCTTACTGTGGGTAGGTTCCCACTGTGGGTTTTCCCTTAACAGGGTTTTCCACGTCAAAATCTTGGTATTGTGTTCTGTTATCAATTTTCTTATCTTTGTTATTGTTGCAGTTTATCAGATCTGTATTTGTGGTTAAGTTTGTAGATTCGGTGAAAACCGATTCACCCTCCCTCTCAGTTTTCCTTCAATGTCATTACCAACAATTGGTATCAGAGATAGATCCTTCAGAAGAAGCTTAATGTCTTGAGAAGACCTGGGATGGTAAATAGAGGTGTTATATTTAAGAAGGAGAGTCTAAGATTTCATGGAAATAACTATGCTATATGGAAGAACTGGATGGAGGTACACTTGAGATGTCTTGGAGAAGATTATTAGAAGATTACAAAGAATTCCTATTATGTTCCTCAAAGTGGACTGGTTACTGCTGAAAATAACATTAGAGCTAAGGAAGCATTGTTGAGTGCCCTAACTGATTCAAAAATGACTAATGCAATGGGACTTCAGACCGCACAGAAGATCTGGGAGAATCTTGAGACCCTGTATGAAGGACATATACAAGTCAAAGTTGCTAAGTTTCAGAGTTTGAAAGGAAAGTATAAGATGTTGAAGATGGGAGAAGATGAGAACATACACTCTTTCATGGCTAAGGTGAATGACCTTGTCCTAGGTATCGGATGTGTTGGTGGAACCCTTGGAGAAGATGAAATTGTTGCTAAGCTGTTGAGATCATTGCCTCCTTCTTACAAACATAAGGTAGTTGCTATTGATGAGATCCAAAATATGATTACTGTGATGAGATATGCTGGTTAGGAAAATTATTGGATTTGAACTGAGCGAATTTGGTGAATCACATGGAAAGTGTAAGACAACATTTAGAGCATCTGCATTCAGAAAGAAGAAGTATGATCTTGATGAGTGCAAAATATCTGGATATGAAAGAGGAAGAAGAGAGATGGAAGAGCAAGAAAGAGAATTAGATGAACTTGAAGCATTAATTACCTAGAGGTTGCCTAAGGGAGCTTGTAAGTATGATGGAAAATTACCTTTTAAATGTTTGTCTTGCAATAAGATAGGAAATTTTGCTTCTAGATGCCCAGAAAGAATGGCTAAATATGATAGGCATGATAAATTTGATAAGCATGATAGGAATGATAGATATGAGAAGCATGAGAAGTATGATAAGCCCTACAAGTTTAACCGGAAGTATAAGAATAAAAAGAATTATTATTATGATGTTGATGAAGGTGTTATAGATGAAGAATTAGAAGGAGATGAAGTTGTGTTTATTGCCATTAAAGAAGATAGACCAGTACCTATTGATTCCACAAGCTGCACTATTAAGGAGAAAGCTTTGGTTGCTAAAGTTGAAGAGAAATATGAATGGGTGATTGACAGCGGTTGTTCACATCATATGATTGGTGACAAAAGAAAATATGTATGGAAAAAGTATGATGATGGAATAGTAAGATTTGGAGATGACAAAGCCTATGTGATCCGTGGTAGATGTTCTATTTATTTTGATGGTAAGCATAACACTGAAGATGTCTTGTATGTTGAAGGTTTGAAGTATAATCTTTTGAGTGTTGGATAAATGGTTGACAAATTTTATGATCTACAATTCAAGAATGGAAAATGCAAGATCCTAAATGCCTTTGGTATAGAGATGGCATCTCGAACTAAGACTAAAGGTAATATCTTTCGTTTGAATATTGGTGAGAAAAGTTGTTTGATTGCTCAGATTGATGAAAGTTGGTTGTTGCATAGGAGAATGTTTTGTGTTAATTTTGTTTCAATGATTAAGATTAGTTCTACACAAGTTGTTATAGATTTGCCTAAAATTGTTAAGCCTGCTAATCTGGTGTGTAAAGAATGTCAATTGGGTAAGCAAACAAGGATTCCTTTCAAGAGAAAGTAGTTTACATCTAATGGATTGCTAGATCTTGTGCATATCCACGTATATGGACCTACAAATGTTAGAAGTGTGTAGGGTGACAGATACTTTGTGTTGGTAATTGACGATTATTCCAGGATGATGTGGGTTGTTATTTTGAAGGAGAAATCAGAAGCATTGGACAAATTCAAGATATTCAAAGCAAAGGTTGAGACTGAGTCAGGACTAAAGGTGAAGTGTCTAAGATTTGATAGAGGAGGAGAATTTTGTTTTGGTGAGTTTGATTCATTCTATGAGAAGCATGGAATTAGAAGACAATTATCTACTCCTAGAACCCCTTAGTGGAATGGAGTTGTTGAAAGGAAGAACAAAAATGTCTTGGATGTTGCAAGGACTATGTTGATTGAAGGAAATATTCCAAAGATCTATTGGAGAGAAGTTGTTAGCACTGTTGTTTACACATTCAACCGAGTGCATATAAAAGGTGATACTGGTAAGACTCCTTATGAGCTATGGTTTGGTCATGTTCCTACTATGAGATATTTCAAAAAATTTGGAAGCAAGTGTTATATCAGGAGAGATGAGAATATACGAAAGTTTGATGCAAGAAGTGATGAAGCAATTTTCTTGGGATATTCTACAAAGAGAAAATCCTACCGGTGCTACAATAAGAGGTTGATAAAAATAGTGGAAAGTGCAAATGTGAAGGGTGATGGGGATTATAAAAAAGAGATCAAAGCATGCAGATATGATGATGGTCAGCATGTTGTTCTAACTTCTATTCAGACTGAATAATTGAAGTAGAATGATTTGGTAGAGATAGTTAATCTGGATGTTGTTGCTATTGGTGAAGAAGTGGAGGAACCTGAAAATCAGAACAATCAAAAGACTTTGAGGTATGTAAGATTGAATCACTCTGAAAATCAGATTATTGGAGATATAAATAAAGGTGTGATGACTAGAAGAAGGATAGCTGCTAAAGAGGTATGTTTGATTTCTAAAATAGAGCTTAAAGATGTGGATGAATCTTGTAAAGATGAAAATTGGATGAGAGCTATGGAAGAAGAATTAGACCAAATTGAAAAGAATAACACATGGGAGCTTGTGCCTAGACCTAAAGATAAGAATGTTATTGGTACTAAATGGGTATTCATGAATAAATTGAATGAAGTTGGTGAAGTTGTTAGAAATAAAGCAAGATTGGTATGCAAAGGATATTCATAGAAAGAAATAATTTATTATGAGGAGACTTTTGCTTCGATGGTGATGCAGAGGTCTTGTTCCTACCTCTCCAATTCACCCTTACTCACCCCAACTCCTCTACTCACCCTTCTACTCAAGCTCCTCCAAGGTAACTTGTTAGGGTACACTCCTTAGACCTCCAAGGCCTAAAATCTACTGGCTTGCCTCCTAGGTATAGCCTCTTGAGTTTTCTTTTTTTTTTTGACCCAAATCTCTGATTTTGAGATGGTCTCCTACTAGGTTCCCAAAGCTCCAACTAGGCTCCAAAGACCTCCACCAAGGATCTTCACTCTAAAAGCATGTTCAAAGGTTATGGTACTATTGTGCAGGTATTTTCAAGTTCATTTTATGCATTGACAAGGTCTTCACCTTCCTCCCAAGCCCTAGGATTTCAACTTGCTTCTACCGGCTGCTATTAGGCATATTTGACTAGCCCTTCTTGGACTATTTTTTGGTATTTTTCCAAAAACTTTCCTAAAAACCCCTAGATATTTTTACATATTCTGATACCCATTTGGAAGTTAAAAAATATCACAAATTTTCTCAATTGGGTTTTTCGTACAACTAGGGTAACTGAAAAAAGAGCTATTTTTAAGGGGTTTAGGGCTTCTAGGCAGTTTTGGAAGCTGTGCTCCAAATTCTTCACCAGTCAAAATCAACAACCCAAAAAATATTGGATTATTTTGGTACACCCATAGACCTTTCCAAAACACTATGGCTTGTTGGGGTATCACTTCTCCATGGCACTGAAAATGAGCAATCTTTGCTGCCCCCACACACTAGCTACAAGCTTGTGTGTTATTCATCTCACCCATTCTCCTCCTTGTGGCCTGCCAAAACAAAAAATGCCTACTCTAAAAATATTTATAGAGCCTACCCAATCGATCCAATGGATTTCAACTTGTGCCATTCATGGATGCTCAGGTAAAATGCATTTTTACAATCAAAACCCCAAATTTCAAGGGTTTGTGAGCAATTTTTTACAAAAACAGTGATAAATTTTTATCCAAAGCACTTAAGACCTTCATATTATACTTTTTGGAAAATTAAAACAAATTTATAACCTCCCATTCTAGTATGAGCATTGTACCAAACCATACAGGTCGTACAAAATCAAAAATTCAAAGCACAAACAATCCAAACGTGAGAAAAAGCATAGGAAACCCTTGGCAAATGAATTGAATGCAAACCAAAAGTTTATTAACCTATTATTGGAGATGATTAGAAAGTTTTATACACCACTTTACGTTGTTTCCAACCAACTTTCAATGCCATTTCTTTCATGGGCAACTTTTGCCTAAAAAATGCAAAAATTGTCATGACCAATTTTTGAATACTTTTACCTATGAGTGCAAAAACACACTCCAAGGCTCTCAAGGCCTGAAAAATCACTCAAATGGAATCCCACAATGTATTTAAACCATTTACAAACATTCTAGCAAGTTTCTAGGCATCCACTTGGTACAAACCAAAAATTGACATTTTGACAATATTTCAGGATAATGACAATTTTGGATCCTGAGCACAACAAAAGTGTGGACAACCAAACTATGGCTTCAAAAAGCATCATAGGATTTCTTCCACCTTATTACAACATAAAATAACATGAAATCACACAAAAACTCTAAAATGGAAGAAAAGACAACTTTGAGCTAGGTGCTCTGCACCAGGTGGCCAGACTTGAAGCTGTTAGAATGTTGCTTGCATATGTTGCCTATAAATATTTTAAGGTATATCAGATGGATGTCAAGTTAGTCTTTTTGAATGGTGATCTTGAGGAAGAAGTATACATTAATCAACCTGATGGATTTTCATTATCAGTTGATGGAGACATGGTATGCAAACTAAAGAAAGCACTTTATGGATTGAAACAAGCTCCTAGAGCTTGGTATGCTAGATTAGATAAGTACTTGTTGAAACTAGGATTTAATAAAGGTATTGCTGATAATAATATGTATTTTAAGATTGAGAATGATAACATTTTGATTGTTGAAGTCTTTGTTGATGATATTATCTTTGGAGGAGATGATGACTTGAGTATGAAGTTTGTTGGTGATATGCAGAAAGAATTTGAGATGTCTATGATAGGAGAGATGAATTTTTTCTTAGGTTTGCAGATTTCATAGGCTGGGAAAGGTATTTTTATATCTCAAGCTAATAATGTGAAGGAATTGCTAAAGAAGTTTGGGTTGGATGACTCTAAACTGGTTGGAACTCCTATGGTGACTAGCTATAAATTATCTAAGAATGATGAATCTCACAAAGCTAATCAGACCTTGTACAAATCTATGGTTGGTGGACTGCTATATCTTACTCAAACTGTATTGGACATTATGCATGATATTTGCATAGATGTTAGATATCAATCTGATCCGAAAGAGAGTCATGTCACTGTTGTAAACAGGATAATCAAATACTTGAAGGGAACTATGGATTATGGTTTGTGGTATCTGAGGAATGATGAATTCATGTTATGTGCTTACACTAATGCTAATTGGTCATGTGATGTTGATGATCAGAAGAGCATTACCGGTGGAGCATTCTTTTTACGTAAGATATTGGTTCCATGGGCTAGTAAGAAACAAGATTTAGTGTCCTTATCTACTGCTGAGTACATTGTTGCTGCTAGTAACTGTACTCAGGTAGTTTGGATGAAGCAAATGTTGAAGGATGTCAAATTTATTTATGATGAGCCTACTATCATATACTATGATAATTCTAGTTATATTAATATGTCAAAGAAACCAGTGCAACATTCAAAGACTAAACATGTGCCAATCAAATATCATTTTTGAGAGAAAAAGTCAGTGAAGAGGAAGTGAAGCTGGAATATGTGTCTACAAAGGAACAGATTGCTGATATTTCTAAGCCTTTGCCTATAGATATATTTATCTATTTGAGAGACAAAGTAGGGGTATATACCCCTCCTAATGAGAACTAGATGCATTGAGTTGCATCAATTCACAATCTTATCTGTTTATCTGGATTGATGAGTTGGTGTTGCTTCTCTGGTGGAGTAGTTTGTTGGATTGGTTATCTATTTTGTGGGGAGAGAATCATGATTTGTTTATCTAATGGGGAGAGTAAGTTTGGTTTTATGTTTTCATATATTTGGCATTGTTTTCAAAGGGGGAGAGAAGCATGTGAAAAACTGCTTTATCTGCTTGATCTTAGGGGGATCCTGTTGAAGATATTTTCTTTCTTTGCATTGATTTTTTTTTCACATTCATATGTTGCCATCAATGCCAAATTGGAAGATTGTTGGACATTGTTGCTTCTAGGATATGTTGTTGTCATTGATGTCAACATATTCCTATGATTTATTGCTCTGGTGATTGCAGATTGGTCTATTAGGATCATATTTTGGTGCATGGAGTATCTCTAGTATCATTATATTCTTCTATATTGGTTTCGGTGATCCAGGAAGCTTAATTGATCATATCATATGATCCAGTTTGCAATTTGGTTTTGTTGGTCAGTACTTTGTAGAGTTCAGTATTTCCTCTAGTATATTCTAGTGTGATCATATCTTGAGATAATATTTTGGGAGATTTTTTGGGATGGTCTTGTCTATCTTCATTGTAGATGGTTCATGATGTGGTGCTCCACAAGTTATCTTTCTTTGTGACAGTTGTTTTGATTAAGTAAAAGCAGGTATTTGAAAGGTACCCAAACCTTGTACAAACTAGGAAAACAGATCTGTTATAAAAAGTGTCTGATCACTTCAAAAAGACAAAATGAACCCACCGACAGGGATCCGCTAACATAACAAATCATTAAAAACCTGGAATAGACAACGAAAGGAAAGCACGTAGACAGCAAAAAGACAGAACCTAGGACACCAACTGAAATCTAAATACTATTCATAATTTCCTCAGCATGAACAACCATTTCTTTCATGTTGTTTGCTGAGGTCTTCAGTTCCTCCAGCTCATGACCTTTGATGTCGTCCTTAATCTTTGTGTTGGCTCTGGTCCTCCTTTCATGACCCTTCTTGTCCAGCTGCTCTTTATCACCATCCTTCTCGGCATTGTTCTCAAACCTGTTGATAAGGATGTTCATGTTGTCCACCGATGATTTGAGGATTTGGAAATTTTAGTCAGCAATCATCTTGACGTTGTGTTCCAACCTGTCTAATCTTCTTTGTGATAGTTGTTTTTGTTTAAGTGTTCTTGAGTTTCTGATGTTGATTGATGAAGATTTGAAAAATGGTGTTGTTGCGGTTGTTACTAATGATTCTAATATGCTTGTTGGTGTTTTCTAATTATGTCCTTTTTTTTTTTATGATCCACATTGATCATTGTGCAATTTTTTAGTGATTTTCATGATTCGGTGATGTTTTTTGTGTTATGTGGTATTTATGGTGGTGTAGTGTGTTGCAGTTGATCTTGACGTGATTTCTGGTGGTGATGAGCATATGGAAATTTTATTTAGGTCCATGTTATGTCATGTATATCATTATATTGGTCCGATGGTCAATCTTTGTATTGTGTGATGTAATTTTGTAATTGTGAGTTGAGGGTTTAGCCGACCTTGTTGTCAAGGTTGATGAATTGTATAAATAGGTGTCGTAGTCATGTGATTTAGGTGTCGATGTTGTGTTTGCATTATCAGAGTGGTAAAGGTATGAACAAGTGATTCATCCTTCGATATTGTGATTGAGAAGAGATTGGTGTTGCAGAGCAAACATATGTGCTTAACCAGAACTATCATCAGGCATTAGCAGTTGTTATTATTGCAGTTCATTCCTTCCAGACTATAGTCTGAATCTTGTTGTAAGTCAGTGAGACTTCCCTGAGGGTTGTATCCTTCTGGGTCATTGTATTTTGAGCAGTGAGCTCTAGTGAAGTAGTCACTAGTTAGGAGGGACCTCAAAGAGATCAATCCGGACTGGTCAGCAAGAGTAACACAATGGAAACACAAATATATGATGGAGGCAATGCAAAACACATTGTTTTATTTCACAAAAATTGATTACAACCAACCAATAACAACCAGGTTACAGCATAACTGACTCACAGGCCTGGTAGAACATATAGAATACAGAATAGGTCACAACCGAGACCTTCAATATTAAGATCTATCTTCTATGCTCAGTCTAGCTACTTGATTCTTTGATTGATTATATTTTAATTTGTAATTACAATTAAATATATGATCCAAGGGATCCGATCAGCCCAAAAAAGGATGAAAACATGAAGAACAAGACCTAACATGTAAAATCAACAAGGTCGGCCTCGGCCAAAAGATTCCTCTGGAAAATCCAAAGGATGAAGTGTAGATCATGAGAAAAGGTTGGCCACATGCCAAGGAATGTCAGAATCAATGCCCAAGGCTCTGCAAGCTTTAGAAGGGGTTTCTATAGATCACCAAAATAGGTCCAGGCAACCGGTAACAAGAACTGTCAACCGATAACAGGAAATTATCTAGAAACCGATAGCGATAACTTGCCAGAAAATTATCCAAATGTGATGCAGTCTAGAAATAAGAAAGATGGTCAAGTATTCAAGTAGAATCCAACTCCATAGGATCCGGTGAGCCAAAACTAGGACATATAGAAAGAAATGTTGAAACTGCAAACAAGAAGCAAAACAAAAACAAAATATTTTTTGGTTGATGCAAGATTGCTATGAACCGGGGATGCTTCTGCATCATCTAGGTAGTGTGCTTGAATGAATGTGCATTCCCCATTGTAATATTTACACATACTACTGCAAAGTATCATCTTATTGTGGGTAGGTTCCCACCATGGTTTTTCCCTTTACCGGGTTTTCCACTTCAAAATCTTGGTGTTGTGTGTTGTGTTATCAATTAGCTTATCTTTGTTATTGTTGTAGTTTATCAAATGTGTATTTGTGATTAAGTTTGTAGATCCGGTGAAAACTGATCCACCCCCCCTCTCAATTTTCATTCATTGTTGTTGCCAACAAGTTGCACATCAATAGGAGGTAATCTGATGGATTATGTGTCTCCAATACCAACCTTGGACAACTAGAGAGTGTGTGATGTGACATACATGAGCATTACCACTTTGATACTAATGATTTGAACTTAGTGGTGAATTCAATTAACAATACTAAGTATGCAAAATCTTATAAGTATTGTGAGAAAAATGTAAAATAACATAACATAAAGAGTTGTGCGAATCAAAAGTCATCTTTATCTTATCCAAATTATCCAAAAATGAGTTTTATGTAGTCATTTGGAATTCTAGTAGTCTTCATACTCCTTTATATTGTTATGAATTGATAGTTTTTCTAAATAAAATAAATAAACAAAATTACAATTTCAAAAAAAATGTAGGAATTTAGATACCCCAACTTGGTAGAGTCATAACTTTCTACCAGTTGCTTGAAATCTGAAATTCCTCACACCATTAAAAATATCTCCAAGAGCTCTAGCTTTGGTACCTTAAACCCAATGCTTTGTTAATCTATTTAAAGAATGGACAACAGTTTCAAACCCAAATTCCATTCTGAAGGCCTTCGACAATGCAAATTACTAAAACATAGAAAAAACCAAAAATTGAATTTTCATTTTTTATCACCTCAACTCGTTTCATCACCCCTAGACAACACTAGAGCATCCTCATAATGGTTTGGATTTTTTGTTATTCTCACCTCCACTTGTTACATCACCTCTAGATGCCTCTGGAACCTCCTTGGACTACTCTAGATCACTCCCAACACACTCAAACTACTCTAGATCAACCTATTCATCTTCCTCATGTGTTGATACTACACATCATCTAAACTCTTTGAACCCTCTTATTCTCCTCCATCCTTAGATCCATCTAACTAATCTTCAACATGTGCATCTTTGTACTTATCAATATTTTTCTCAAAGTGCATTGTCTTTATTATCTTCTTTAGTTGTTCTTCATTTAATTAAGTTCTAAACTCCCTAAAAATCACATCTATAGAAAACATCATTTTATGGCTTAGAGGATTCCAAAGATTATAACCTTTTAGATTCTCACTACAATGAATGAAGATGCATTTATGATATTTTGGATCTAGTTTAAATATTTTTTGCTGAGGTACATGAACAAAATTCTCACAACCAAAGACCCTTAAGTATGAAACTAAAGGCTTTCTACATGTCCAAACTTCATAAGGATTTTTACCAACAAGAGTTGAATAAGTAGATTTATTAATTAAATAACAAAGTAGTACCTACAACTTTTACCCAAAAGAATTTATCAGGCTTAGCACCAAATCTCAACATGTTTCTATATCTTTCCATCAAGGTTCAATTCATTCTTTTTGTCACCCCATTTTGTTGGGGATTATAATGAGTATTATTCTTCCGAACTATACATGCATTCTTACAAAACTCATCAAATTCCCTAGAATAGCATTCACCCCCATTATCATATCTAAATGCTTTTATCTCATAATCTGATTGCTTCTCAACTAAAACCTTAAATTCCTTAAACTTAGTAAAAAATTAAAATTAGAATGCATAAAATAAATCCATGTGTATCCTGAGACATCATCAATGAAGAAAACATAATATTCGAAAGAATCAACATCCACTAAACCGCATACATCCAAACAATCTCAAAAGGTATTTGCGTCTTATACACTCCTTTAAGAAGTGATCATCTATTTTGTTTACCAAACACACAATTCTCATGAAAATTGTTTTTACCAACATAATAATCAGAAACATCGTCAATCAAATTTTTACTACTAAAGGTTTGAAGAAAATTTTCACCAATGTGACCCAATCTATGGTGCCACAACATTAATGCATTTTTAGTGTCAATTACATTGGTAGGGTCACAAAAAGGAGAGGCATTTAGCATAAATAAATTCCCCATCCAAGATCCTTCATCTATCTCCAAACTCCCTCTTACTGACCTAAATAGACTTGTAAATGGCATATGCATTCTAGAATCCTTTAACTTGGATAATGAAAGTAAATTTCTTGCAAGTCTTGTAATATGCAAAACATTATCAAGATTTTTAATCCTCCCATCACTGAAACAAAACTTTACCTTTCTCTTACCAACAATCTTCTTGGTGTTTTAATTACCATGGAAAAACTCTCCCTCATATGCTTTGTAATTAGAAAATTACTCCTTGTGAGGAGTCATGTGGTAGAAGCAACTTGAATTGATAAGCCAAGAATCATTACTAATAGTGCTAGCTAAAACAAACAAGGCATCAAATCATCATCAAAGGACTTTTTCATGGAGGAGTTGATATTTTTTTCTTAAATTTATGTCTTTCCATGCCCTCTTTTACCACAACTTCAACACTTTACTCTTTTGGATGGTGTTAGAGAATCCTTTGGACTTATCCTCTTTTTATCCCCTTTAAGACCTTTCTCTCTAGGTCTACCCAACACATGCAATGCAACTTGAGATCCAACATTCATATAATTTCATCTTAGTTCATTCGAAATAAGTATGGAAATCATGTTGTCCATCTTTGACTCTGCATTACCACTACTAATGACAACCATTGTATTTTCTCAATATTTTGGCAAAGAACAAAGAAACAAGATACATTTATCTTCATTTTCTAATTCAGCATTTATTGATGCAAGTTTACTTATAATCATGTTGAATGCATTTAAATGGTCTACAGTTGAATCACCATCTTTCATCTTTAAAGAATACTTGACCTTCTTTTTGGATATAACTTATTGGACAAACTTTTGGTTTGATAGATATAACTTATCCTCTTCCACAACTTGTATGTGAAATCTTCAATGGAGACATTCAAGAGGATAAAATCTATAAGACACAACTAAATGGTTCCTTGTGCCTTCTTGTTCAACTTCTTCCAATCTTCATCAATCACTGTCAATGACTTAGTTTATTGTGAAACTAACAACCATTGATCCCTCTATTCTAAGAGATCCTCCATCTTCAATTTCTACTTATTGTATCCAATGACATTGAATCTCATAATATCTTGGTGAGAAGTAGAAGCCATGGCTTACAATACTCTTCTCAAATATCCAAAAGATCACACAATAAAAGCTCCTACTACAACAAAAAATGTTTAGCACTTAAAGAGAAAGGTGCCCCCCTCTTAATAGAATTGTTAGTTTTGATACCCAATTTGAAGAAAGGGTCAAGAATTCTTGCACTATTAACTTATGTATGTAATTGAAAATCTAAAAATAAGATTACCATATCTGAATTATATGTGTGATTGCACATTCGACATAAACAAAAAAATCAGAAAAGCATAGAGACACCGAATCCATTTGGAGAAAATATTTTAGGAAATAAATCCACCATGGAAAGAGGGAAAGTATATTATTAATATTCAATAAAATATACAACAATGTTGGCAAAAACTATGAAGGAAAACTGAGAGGGGGGGAATGAATCAGTTTTAACCAGATTAAACAAATTAAGCACAACTTCAAATCTGATCAACTGCAACAAGATCAAAGATAAACACAATAAAAACAACACACTTGACACCAAGATTTTTGACGTGGAAAACCTGGTTAAGGGAAAAACCATGGTGGGAAACCTACCCACAATAAGATGATACTCTGCAGTAGTATGTGTAAATATTACAATGGGGGATGCACATGCATTCAGGCACACTGCCTAGAGCTCATAGCTCAAAATATAATAACCCTGAAGGCTACAACCCTCAGGGAGGGTTCACTACCTTACAAGAACATTCAAACAATAATCTAGATTAGATGAACTGAAAGATTAGCATCTCATAATGCCTGATGATAGTTCCAATTAATCACATTTGTCTACCCTGCAACACTCTCTGCTCTACACTTCTCACCAAAAGATAAATTTTCTTATTTGCACATACACCACTCTTTGATAATGTAGACACAACACCGATACACAAATTACATGAATATGACACCCATTTACACAAATCATCAACCTTGACTACAAGGTCGACTCAACCCTCAAGACCTAATTGTAAAATTTCATCACATGATAAATAAATCAACCACCAGACCAATACAATTTCATTTCCGACATAGCATGAACCCAAATAAAATCCTTGAACATGCAACACGACCAAAAATCTTGCCAAGATCATCTGCAACATACTACACCACCGAAAATACCACATAACATGAAGAATATCATTGGACCCATAATATCTTGAATAACATGCACAATGTTCAATGTGCACTTAATCAAATCTTCATTGATCAACACGTTGATACTCAAGAACACACAACAACAACAACTAGGACTAGAAAGATAACTTGTGGAGCACAAAATCATGAACCATCTAAATTGAAGATACACATGAACATCCTAAACACTCTCTCAAATCTGCAACTCAATATATAATCATTCTAGAGAATAACGGATCAAATACCAGAACACTGCAACACTGAACATTGAAAAACCAATCCTCATACTAGAATCCATAACCTGATCAAGTCACCAAATGTCATCATAAAACCAACACTAAATCAACTAGAGATACTTAATTACTAAAATCACAAATCTTCACAAGAACATCTGTAACATACCAACCAAACCAAGTCAACTCTCAACAATCACTGAAACACCAAAACACAAGAATATGTTGACGTCAATGACAACAACATGTCCTAGCAGCAACAATATCCAACAATCTCCCCCTTTGGCATTGATGGCAACATATAAAATTGAAAAATAATCAATGCAAAGAAAGGAATCAATACCAGTAGTCTCCCCCTGAGATCATGCACACAAAGCTTTCAAGATAAGGCATTTTTTAACATGCTTCTCTCCCTCTTTGACAACAATGCCAAATAGACATACAAATCATACATCTCACCCTCTAAAAAGGACAATCTCACCCCCTTAGGATAAACTCACAAATCTGATCCACACATTGACTACTCCCCAGGAGGAGTAGCATCAACTCATCAATCCAGATAAGAGGATAAGACTATGAAGTCCACTGAATTGATGCATCTCAATGCATCTAGTTCTCATCAAGAGGGGTAGAGACCCCTAACTTCTCTCTCAAATATACAAATGTATCTACAGGTAAAGGATTAGTAAAAATATTTGCAATCTGATCCTTTGTAGATACATACTCCAATTTGACTTCTTCCTCATTGGCTTTCTCCCTCAAGAAATGATACTGGATTGGTATATGCTTTATTTTAGAATGTAGTACCAGATTCTTGGAAATATTAGTGGCATTTGAATTATCACAATATATAACACTAGGCTTATCATAAAAAACTCTAATATTCTTCAACATCTTCTTCATCCAAACTACTCGAGTACAATTGCTAGCAGCAACGATGTATTCAGCTTCTGTAATAGATAGAGATATAGTATCTTTCTTCTTACTTGACCAAGAAATCAAATTCTTTCCCAAAAAGAATTCTCCACTGGTAGTGCTCTTATGGTCATCAACATCACCTACCTAATCAACATCAATATAAGCACATAACATGAAATCATCATTCTTCGGATACCACAAACCATAGTCAATTGTCCTCTTCAAGTATCTAAAATCCTCTTCACAGCAGTAACATGACTTTCTTTAGGATCACCTTGAAATATTGCACAAAGACAAACAACATGCATAATATCTGGTCTAGTTCAATTCAAGTATAGCAGTCCACCAACCATAGATCTATACAAGGTTTTATTAACTTTATGAGATTCATTATGCTTAGACAACTTGCATCCAGTCACCATAGGAGTTCCAACAGGTTTAGAGTCATCTAACCTAAACTTATTCAACAATTCCTTCACATACTTAGATTGAGAAATAAAAATACCTTAATCAGTTTGTGTAAAGTACAATCCTAAGAATAATTTCATCTCACCTGTCATAGACATCTCAAACTCTTTTTGCATATCATCAACAAACTTCATACTCAAATGATATCATCTCCTCCAAAAATAATATCATCAACAAAAACTTCAACAATCAAAATGTTATCATTATCAACCTTAAAGTATAAATTACTATCAACAGTACCTTTACAAAATCCCAACTTCATCAAATACCCATCCAATCTAGCATACCAAGCTCTAGGGGATTGTTTAAATCCATAAAATGCCTTCTTCAATCTGCATACCATGTCTCCTTCATCTGATAATGAAAACCCATCTGGTTTCTCAATGTAGACTTCCTCTTCCAAATGACCATTCAAAAATGCTAACTTAACATCCATCTAATATACCTTGAAATTATTATAAGTAGCATATGCAAGAAGTAATCTAACAACTTCTATTCTAGCTACTAGAGCAAAATTCTCCTCATAATAAATTCCTTCCATATGTGAACATCCTTTGTATACAAGTATTGCTTTATTTCTAACCACTTCACCGACTTCATTCATCTTCTTTTGAAGAACCCATTTTGTACCAATCACATTCTTATCTTTAGGTCTTGAAACAAGTTCTCATGTATTGTTCTTCTCAATCTGATTCAACTCTTCTTTCATAGCTTTTATCCAATTTTCATCTTTACAAGCTTCATCAACATCTTTAGGTTCAATTTTGGAAATCAAACATATTTCTTCAGCAACAATCCTTCTCCTAGTCATCACACCTTTATTTTTATCACCAATAATTTGATTTTTTGAATGATTTAATTTCACATACCTCAAAGTCTTCTTATTGTTCCAATTCTTAGGTTCTTGAACTTCTTCACCGACAACAGTAATATCTGGATTAACTGTCTCTACCAGATCATTTTGCTTTAGGATCTTAGTCTACACTTGCTTTGAAATAACATCTTGATCATCAAACTCATATCTGCATGCTCTAATCCACTTTCCATGACATTCATCAACCTTCACATTTGCACTTTCCACTATCTTCTTCAACCTCTTATGGTAACACCAGTAGGCCTTACTCTTAGTAGAATAACCCAAGAAGATTCCTTTATCACATCTTTGCATCAAACTTTCCTATATCCTCATCTTTTTTGATATAATATTTTCTTCCAAAAACTCTAAAATATCTAACTGTAGGAACACGACCAAACCATAACTCATAAGGAGTCTCACTGGAATCACCTTTTATATGCTCCCAGTTGAATGTGTATACAATAGTGCTAACAACTTATCTCCAAACGGTCTTTGGAACATCCCCTTCAATCAACATAATCCTAGCAACATCTAAAATAGTTATGTTCTTCCTTTCAACAACTCCATTCCGCTGAGGGGTTCTAGGAGCGGATAACTTTCTTCTAATTATGTTCTTTTCACAAAATGAATCAAACTCACCAGATGTGAATTATCCTCCTCTATCAAATTTTAGACACTTTAGCTTCAACCCTATCTTTGTCTCCACCTTAGCTTTGAATATCTTGAATTTCTCTAGTGCTTCTGATTTCTCCCTTAGAAAAGTAACCCACATCATTCTAGAATAGTCATCAATTAACAACATGAAATATCTATCACCCTGCATACATCTCACTCTTGTAGGACCACAAAAATTAGTATACACAAGATCTAATAATCCATTAGATGTATACAATTAACTCTTTGTAACATCATAAAATTATGACATTGCAATTTTTGACCGCATTTGGGTCTTCATATTGGTGAAACAAATCCCTAAGCCTGATTGGAGACCCGAGACATGCTCGCACCTCCCGAAACATGTATTTCCTCCCATCCTACACTTCCTGTCCTAGATTAGGACAGGATAGGGGCATGATGCACCTGTCCTTCTAGGATAGGGGTGTGGTGCCCTTGTCCTTGCCTATTTTTGGGGCCCCCTCCACTCAAATCCTGCATTGGGCTTGTCAATGGGAAGTGGGATAAGGTTTTCTATGTCGGCCCAAGACAGAAAATCAATCACATAACCCTAATTGGCAAGTATATAAGAGGTGTTTTCCCCTCTCATTTGCATAAGTCAATGAGTTCAATAAGTTCAATAAGCCAAAGTAAGGTGAATAAGAATTATCATCATTCAAGCATTCCTTTCAAGCATTGAGCATCTCAAGTATCATTTCAAGGCTAGGTGTTGCATTCAAATCAAGGATTCAACCATTGAAGAGGAGATCCCTATCAACATTCAAAGCATTCAATTTTATATATCCTTTCAAACAAGTCTATCAACATTTCAATTGCATCCTCTCTTGAGGTGAATTCTACTTCAGTCATTTACTTTTAAGTACTTTTCATCATTTGGTTAATTCTGAAACCAGGGTTTGACCTCAAGGCAAACCCCCAATCCCAACAACATTTTCTCTCTTTTTTGTGTGTAGGTTTTAGGTGCGCAACTGTATTTGCAGGTTTAAGCTTCATTTTTAGAGACAGAAAAACCATTTTCGGCGAGTGGATTTTTTGAAGGACCGAGTACACTTTCAACGCGATCCTGACAACTTTCACTCAAATTTACAGGGGAGCTTCGTCTCAGTATTTTATTGCTAATTCTGGGTGCACAACTTCATCCCACATTTCTATCTCAAGTTATAATCATTTTTGTACCATATTTACACTTAGTCTCAATTCACTTAATTCATCCTATCCATTCAAAAAAAGGGGTTACTTTTACTTTCCAAATTTATTGCCAATTCACTTAGCATTCAGTCTCTCTCTATTGATATTGGATCTAGTGAATTCAACCCCCCTCTTTTAAATGTAATGCATAAAACAGGTTGAAGAGGATCCTTTGTGAAACTTGCACTCCTTTCGTAAGGAGGGTAAAGCTTTCCACTTGATCTCACCCCCCTCCTTTTTCACTATTACATTTTGGTGAACCTGACATCTTACATGCTTGACATTTCACACTATTGCATATTTTTCATTTACAAGTTTAATTTTCTTGAAAAAAAATAGTGGTTAATCCATTTAAAACCCTAGTTGTTAAAATTGGAATTGAACTTGTGTTTTGTAAAAATTGTTATCTCTTGTTTTAGATCTGAAAATTGCATTAAATTCAATTTCTTATTTGTCTTGTTTAATTTGCAAATTAATTTTATAAAATTAGGTGGTTAATGGTCAAAACCCTAATTTTCAAAAATCAACTTGAATTTGTGAAAACATTGGATTCACATTTAATTTTTATATTTAGAACTATTTTTAGTTTTGTCTTCTTGCCTAAAATTCAAATTTGCAATTTCCCTCCCTTTTCCAAAATTCAAAATTTAAAAATTTAGTGGTTAGGTCTTAAAACCCTAATTTTCAAATTCACTAGGATTTTGTGTAAAAATCAATCAATTTCAACCAATTTTAGTTTTCAAAACATTATCCAAGATGGCATTATCCATTAGGTTTGACATTTTTTAAATTTGTAATTCAATTTCTTATCTTTTTCAAAACCCTAATAGGGTCCTATTTTCACATTCAAACCTTAATTTTGCATATCTACAATTTGTAAAATCAACCAATTTTTGAGGTTAGCTCTAAAATCATCGTAGCTTTCATCCTTGAAAATTTTCGAAAAGGTTGGGCAGACTGTGTGCAATTTCAACATGGTCCCTGGCTTTTTTCCTGAAATTTCAGGAGACTGTTATGATTGTATTTAATTGGTTAAATTCAAAAAATTGGCTGGATTTGTCGAATTTTGATCCCTCTAATATAAAAAATACTTCACAAACTCAACATCAAAACTTTTAAGAAAAAATTTAAAATTAAGTGGTTAATTGTAATCTACCCTGATTTTAAATTTTTTATCAATTTTAATTTTAAAGTTAAGTGGTATCCCATAGGCCTTAATTTTAAAATTTCAAAACATTATTTTGGAAATTGTCATTTCTTCTTTCAACAAAGTTCAAATTGTATAATCATCATTTGTGCATTATTCAATTTTGCAAACTTTGTTCCCCAAATTCAAAACTCAACTTCAAATTTAAAATTCAAATTTTCCCTCTAGTGCATGAGTTTTACCACTATTTGTCCTACCTCTACTATCCTCGTTAGATGAAGCATTAGAATTAAGGCTTCCCAAGGTTTAATTCCCAAAGAGATGGAGCCTAATTTGGGTGACTTCTTCAATGAGGATAATGTTGATTCTTCGCATCCTAATAGCATCCTTGTCTACCCAATTGATGTTTCCAATGATGAAGAAGAATCTTTGACTAGACTTCCATAGATAAACTTTCAACAATGGATGTCCCAAGAATATCCTAGTAGTGAAGTTCTTCCTTTAATTGAAGGTCTAAAATGCATGATTCAAAGTGATAAGAATGGAATTGATATATTGTGTGGCATTGCTCACATTGTGGATTCTAATGTCATGCCTATAAAGAGTTGTGCTAAGAACTTAGGTTATTCACAACCTCCTACACAATTCAATCATTATATTCCTTTGACCACTTCAATAACTAGCATTCCTACTTTCACTTCAAACATCATGGTTACATCAACTCAAAATGTTATACCTAGAACCATTAGTCATGGGGGCAATCCCTCTTCTTCATTTAATCGTCCATCTTTATCTATGCCTTCAATGAGTATCAGTATTGTCTCTCAACCAATCAATGTGATACAAGGGGTAAATTCATCCAATCATTCTATCGCTCCTTTTAGTGTCCCATTTCCTACTCAATCATCCCCTTTGTCTACTTACCATAGTGTTCCACCACCCTATTCTAAATCAATGCCTTCTTTCAATAACATCACACCACCTTCTCAATCAAACATGTCTAACATAAATTATTTAACTGAAGCAACCATTAATAGCCTTGCCCAAATTGTGTCATCATTGCAACAACAAATTGCTTCTATGAATCAATCCAAGTTTAGTGTGCCCACATTTGATGTGGCGAGCCCACTTTCTCTTGATATTGTTAGAGTTGTCCCTCCTAAACATGTTGAAGTCCCTCATTTAGAACTCTATAATGGAAAAGGTGATCCTTTAACACATGTCAAGACATTCCAAACTTTGTGTACTGACTTTACTTATGATCAAAGATTGCTTGCCAAACTATTTACTCAAACACTAAGAGATAAGGCTTTACAATGGTATTTCTCTTTATCTTCCTATTCTATTACTTATTTGGCCCTAAAATCACTTTGACTGATTTAATGCATTGTAAACAAGGTGTTAAAGAAAAAGTGACTGATTTCATTGGTAGATATAAGCATTTGTATTCTCAATTTTCTTTTCCAGTGCCTAATAATGATATTCAAAGAATTTTCATTTCTAATTTGCAAAAAGACATTAGGGATAGACTTATTTTTTCTGAGTGTACTTCCTTTCTATAGTTGTGCACAACACTTCACACTTATCAACTGACTATGAGTCAATTGGAAAAATCTACTCCTATGGCTTCGAGTGATAAGGGTGAGAGTTCTCAACAACTATTTGTGAAGTTCAAACCGAATAAAGGATTCATCAAATTTAATGAAACCATCAAAAACAACAATGTGAATGCTACAATAGGTGTGCCTCCTATTTCTAAATTTTTCAGAAGAGAAATACAATTTACTCCTTTGGATGAATCTTTACATAGCATTGTGTCTCAGTTGTTACAAAGAAATGTTATCACACCTCCTCCAATAAAACCAATTGACCCTTCTAAGGCAGCCTCACCTTACTTTAATAATAATTCTTTTTGTCATTTTCATCATCAACCTGGTCATGATACTGAGAAATGTTTTGCATTAAAAAGTAAGATTCAAGACCAGATTGATAATAATACTATATATGTGACAGGTGTGAATGATAAAGGAAACAAATCAGTAGCTCCTCCTAATCAAAATCTTAATATTTTTATTGATCATTTACCCTCGCATACCTCTAACGTGATTGATATTGAGCACATCTCTTTCTCTCCCTCTGATCTTACTACCACAACTCCAAATTTGGTGAATATGGTAGAGAAAAAAGACACACCTAAGGATTCATGTATCACATTTGACCCTAGTGAGACTACTAGAGCACCTGACGGACCTTTATACATAGTTGCGGAGATTCAAGATAAACCTTGTCAAGATGTTCTTATCAACCCTCTTGCATTGTTAATGTCATCACTTAGGAGTATCTTTTCACTTTGAATTTGCATAAACCAATCTATGATGATACTAATGTGGTCATTAAGTTATTTGATGGATTTTCTTGTCCTACCATTGGATCTATCATACTCCCTATTGAGGTTCACACTAAATCTATAGATGTCAACTTTGTTGTCATTCCTTCATCTGAACAATTATGTGTGAAGTTAGGCTACCCTTGGCTATTTTCCATGAAGTCTATTGTTTCTCCAATCCATAAGTGTTTGAAATTTCCCCACAATGGAGAAATCATAATTGTTAACCATAGCTTATTTCGACCAGCCGAAAGAAGCCCAGGTGTTCCTATTGATTACTTTTGGCCTAAATAATTTCAATCTCTTCCACCAAGATGTGATTCTCTCTTTCAATCTTATGAAAAAATGGAAGAAAGATATGATCTTATCCTTGAGCCAACCTAGAACTCCAACACTTGATATTCCCATCATTCTTGAAGATGAAGTTCTTCCTCTAACAGATAGAACTAATCTTCCTCCTAAGGAAGATTCCCAACCTATTCCTATGGATGAAACTATGTCTTCTCCTAAGAAGAACAATAATATTCCTCCTAAGGTTAGACTTGTGCCTCCTCTTCATGATGGACATAGTCTCCTTCCTACACCAAGCATTCCTCCTTTATATGGTGCAGTTCCGCCTCCTTGCTCTTATAGAGAGAAGAGGCCTGCCTCTCCTCTTGTTCAACTTAAGAGACCTCAACCTAAACCTCCAACTACCAAAGATGAGAATATTTTTCCTTCAATAAATATTCCTCCTTTCATAAATATTCCTCCTTCTTCTCAGCCTTCTGCTAAGACTTGATAGAATCATTGTGTGAGAGATTGCCGATGAAAACATCATGCTAGAGCTCATGAGGTGGTTTCTCAAACTATTAAATCTCCCAAAACACAAACAGTTGACATGATTCCATTTTCTCTTAAGAAAGATGTTCAACCTAAATCTCCAAATCATAAGTTGCAGAAAACATGTGATGGTTTCACTTCTATTCATGTTAGAGCTCCTCTTTCTATAAATCTTGATGAAGAAATAGGTGAAAATGTTATTCATGATGGAAATACAACTCCTAATGCTTCTGATAGTGAATATGAATATGTTGATATTGACAAACATTTATCTGCAAAATTTTCAAAAGCCTTAATCCTAGCTCCTAGAATCGAACAAAGTGATTTAGCACATGAGCATAGTCCTTGTTTGGATCTTGTGATAGCTCCATCTGTTGTGCTCGATGTCGCTCCTCTGGCGTGTTTCTCACCTTCCTGAAATAGTGATTAGCAAGATCAAGAGGTGGATGTCATGATAGACTAGTTGCATTAGCACTATAGATCCTCTACTTCTCTCTCTTTTCTTTCTCTTTTGTGACCAATTTGTATCCATGTTCTTCTATTTTTTCATCCCTAGTAATGTCTACTTGAGGATGATGTAAAGAATTGAGATCTCTTTTGGTCTCTTTCATGTTGACTCAAAGGACACCTGTGTTCCCTTTCTTCCAAGGTGGTTTCCTTTCTTTGGGGAATGATGACTATTTTATGTATATATATACATGATATACATGAGTTATCATAAAACATATTGACCTCGAGGACAATGAAACTACCTCGTGCTTTGTGTTTTGTGTTCATTATCCTTGGTTTTATTCCATGATTGGGGGCTAAATCCTTGTGATAATGTGATCCCTCTCTCTTTCTTTCTTGGGTGTATCCTACCTTAAATCAATCTCTCTTGATAATGTGTGTGCAATCGCTTTAACGTTAGGGCATACACTCTACTCATATTTTGCCTCTTGATACTTAAAGTTACTTAGTGAACTTGACCTTACTTTGTAATTTTTTGGTATCTTTTCTTTTTTCATGGCTCATAGTGAGGGGAACCTTACTACTTACAGTCATGGTTCCTCCCTTTTACTTTGTCAATCGAAGTTGTAAGATCCTTAGTCCACTGGGGGCTTGGTGTATCTTGCCTCCTTGACGTGGTGAAAGTCTCTTAATCTTGTTTCCTTGTACTTTACCAGTAGTATTGGTGTACACTTATACTCTCGCTAAAGTGGGGGATAAATGTAATGTTATAAAATTGTGACCTTGCAATTTTCGATCGCATTTGGGTCTTCACATTGGCGAAACAAATCCCTAAGCCTGGTTGGAGACCCGAGACATGCTTGCACCTCCTAAAACATGTATTTCCTCGCATCCTACACTTCCTGTCTTGGATTAGGGTAGGAAAATGGTGTGGTTCCCTTGTCCTTTCCCTATTTTGAAGTTCCCTCCACTCAAATCCTGCATTGGGCTTGTCAATGGGAAGCGGGAAAAGGTTTTCTATGTCGGCCTAAGATGAAAAATCAATCAAATAACCCCAATTGGCAAGTATATAAGATGTGTTTTCCCCTCTCATTTGCATTAGTCAATGAGTTCAATAAGTGAAAGTAAGGTGAACAAGAATTATCATCATTCAAGCATTCAAGCATTCCTTTCAAGCATTGAGCATCTCAAGTCTCCTTTCAAGGATAGGTGTTGCATTCAAGTCAAGGATTCAACCATTGAAGAGGAGATCCCTATCAACATTCAAAGCATTCAATTCCATATATCCTTACAAACAACTCTATCAACATTTCAATTGCATCCTCTCTTGAGGTGAATTTGTTGGCATGTCTGGCATAACTGATGAAGATGAGATGATGGTGGATGACTGTAATGGTAGAGGAAGATGACATGATCATTTATTTATATTATCATTGATGGAAACTAGGTTCAACTGGTGTTTAATGATGTTTACAGTTAGTTTTTGGTGATTGACTTGTTGGCTAAGTGATTTGGTCTACCAGAGTAAGAGTTTGATAGAGTTTACCGACAAGACTGTGAATTAGGACCTTAACTGGTAAAGCAGATAAGTTTTGATGGAATCGGGTGATTAGCAATGTTTGGTGACTTGTGGTTTGATACATAAGCTTTTATGATAAGTTTGAGTATGTAACCAGAACCGCATCCTATGATGGTTATTGGAAGGCATGTTTTCAATTTTTGAAGAAGTTTTGCTAGGGTTTAAGAAGGGTTTAAGGACTGGTAAAGAATTCTCTTAACCGGTAATGATTTTTGGTTTGGCGTTGATTTACATCAAGTTCATGTGTTGATGATAACATGGCACATACTGCATGATTATTTTGAAAGATGTTTTGGCACGTTTGGAGAACAAATTTCTTGGGAATGTGCAAAGTGCTTAGCGAAATGTGCTAAGGGTTTGACTTTGTATTAGATCGACTTGTTGTGACGATTTATGATCATTCAATGACCGATATTGACTTGTAATTGATTGTAATGATCCCTGTGATGATATGTAATGAGTTCTTGAGATCTATGATGATCTATGTAGTAAGTCTTAGGGTTTTGATGCTGACCTAGTTGTAAAAGATTTATGTCAGCAAGGTTGATGTTTTGTAGTGTCGGTGATTTTGAGAAGTGTGAGAAGTCGAACCAGTGTGTGTGAGAAGATCTATTAGAGAGATAAAAACTTAGAACTTAATTAGATCTTATCAAGCTATTAGTTGAGATGAGAGGGGGGGTGAATCATAAAAACTTACAATTCAATATATTCAACAGATTCAACCTAGGTAGCCTTTAATGATATGCAACTAAGACTATAAATCATTCAATACTTATAAACAAATACACTTAAACATCATAACACATATAACACTAGATTTAACGTGGAAACCTAAATAGGGAAAAACCACTGTGGGATTTCGGACCCACTAAGAAATATACCCTTCTAGAGTATGCTCGGTTAAAAGCAAATCATGTTAAAGATTACAAACACATTGCTAGATGTGACCCGGTTAAGGGATTTCCCTTAGACTTGTTAGAGTCTTGCACTTTGTTAGAAGTGACCTTGTCAAAGGATTTCAAACACTCATTTAGAATGTTACCTTGCTAGAGGGTTTACAAATAAGACTGTTAAGTCCACTCGGTTAAGAGATTTCTTGTCACTTACAAAATAAACAACAGTAATAAAATATATTTGCAACTTCACATCTAAAATGCTAAAGCAAATTCTATTTGCTCAAAACAATCTTGTCATACAACTTATCTTGTCCCTTGTTAGGCTTGATGGGCTTCTCAATCTGTTCTTCAATCAGATCTTCAAGCTTTTGTGCTCGGTAAATATTACTATAGCATCATTGTGCATACATTTTGCCCGCATACATTGTTCATCAACAATTCCTTATTTATAAACAGTTCCCAACTGCTTAATCTCCTTGATCACATTTCCCATGATCAATCTTAGCCATTAGATCTTTAAACTTGACTAGGTTCATTGTATCCTTCGATCTGAAAACCTTTTACCTTGCCTTGGAACTTGCATTCCTTCCTTGGAACTTGTGCTAGGTTATTGCAGTTCAATCTGTATTGTAGATCTTCCTCTTTGATTTTCCATGTCGTCGATCCTCAACATACTTCATGCGTGGCATACCAATCATTTATTCATCTCCAGCTCATCAGCATCCTTTATTAAATAATGTTTTTATCCATCCAATGTGATCTATTATAACTCAGTTGATACTCGGTAAATACTGAACTTCACTCAGTAGACATTCTGCCTTCTTTAACCGATATCGATAACCTTAGGGTTTACCGACTAGGTTCTTTGCTCAGTGACATAGTACAATATTAAACAACATATGTAGGATATCAAAAACAATCAAAACAACATGATCTCATCATTGTCTAGCTCAGTAATAGTTGCCCATTGAATAACTTATTATTCCCCTTCATTATCACATTCTTTTTGAGTCACTTACCGACCTCTTAATTTTCATCAAAACATACTTCTTAAGATATGGCAACATCATTCTGAGTCAAAAAATCAATTGCTTCACATCAATGACAAAATAATATTATTAAGATAGTAATCATCCTTCTTCAGGTATATCAATGATCTACAACAACCTTCTCAATATCCTTATTGAAATGCCAACAATCTCCTTTTCTGTTATAATGCCAACAATCTCCCCCTTTGGCATTGATGGCAAAACCAACTTGATTTGATTCAATTGATTTGGATTATGATTGTTGTGTCAACTTCTCTGGTTGTGTAGATTTCTTCTGAAGTCTTCTCCTCCTATCATTAGTCTTCACCATTTAGTCTTCTCCCCTTTTGACAACAATGCCAAAAAGAAAACTAATTCATGATTTCTGCCTTTGTGAGGTAATATCCTTGCAGTCTCATTCACAGTCAAAGCATCTTTGACTTCAATCACTTTTTATTGTACAACTTTAGGCGACCTCCTAAAGTGTAAAGCAGCATCAACTTCATAGATAGTTATTCTTTAGATTCAGAGAATTGATGCTTTCACTGAACTCTGTCAGTGAGTACTAGATAGGGGTAGGACCCCTAACTGACTTTTGAGATACTCAAAATTGTCCCTTGGTAGTGGCTTTGTGAAAATATCTGCTATTTGTTCCTTTGAACTGATATATTCCAACATAACTTTCTTCTCTTGAACTTCTTCTATGAGATAATGATACTTTATAGAGATATGCTTTGTCTTAGAGTGCATTACCGGATTCTTTGAAATGTTAATGGCACTAGTATTATCACAGAATATAGTTACTGGTTCGGTAACTTTCTCATTCATACCTTCCAACAGTTGTTTGATCCATGCTATATTGGTACAATTCAATGTTGTAGCGACATATTCAGCTTCAGCTGTTGACTGTGAAATGCATCCTTGTTTCTTGCTAAGCCAACTTACTAGTCTATCTCCCAAGAAGAAAGATCCACCGCTTGTGCTTTTCCTATCATCAATGTTTCATGCCCAGTCAACATCAGTATAGACTTTTAGGTCAAAAATATTCCCTATATGATATGCTAAGCCATAATCTTCAGTGCCTTTCAGGTATCTGAAAATTCTCTTGATTGCTGTCATATGTGTTTCCTTGGGATCTACAGAAAATCTTGCAACTATACCTACTGCATGTGTTATATCTGGTCTGTTGTGAACCACATATTGCAACTTTCCAATCATAGATCGGTAAAGTGTCTCATCAATAGATGTAGATTCATCATTCTTTGATAGTTTACAGTTGGTAGTCATAGGAGTACTTATAGGTTTAGGATCCTCCATTCCAAAAAAATTCAGGATTTCCTTTATATACTTGGATTGAGTAATGAAAATCTCATTTTTCATTTGCAGTATTTGTAAACCTATAAAATACTTTATTTCACTAATTAATGACATCTCAAATTCTTTGCACATTTCATTTCCAAAGTTCTTGCATAGGGAGTCATTTCCACAAAAAATAATATCATCAACAAATATGGCTGAAAGCAGTATACCATTGTTCTCATCGTTCTTCATATACATGTTTTTGTTTTCACTTGTCCTTATAAATCCAATCTTGATTAAATAAGAGTGCAATCTTTCATACCAAGCTCTGGGTGCTTGCTTTAGACCGTATAATGCTTTGTTCAACTTACATACCTGATCTTTATTCTTGTCTTCAATAAATCCTTCAGGTTGTTCAATGTAAACTTCTTCTTCTAGTATACCATTCAAAAATGCAGATTTAACATCCATTTGATATACGTTAAAATTTTTGTAAGCAGCATATGCCAACAATGTTCTTACTCCTTCAAGTCTTGCCACAGGTGCAAAAGTTTCACCATAATCAATTCCTTCTTCTTGAGCATAACCTTTGCAAACTAGTCTTGCTTTATTCTGAATGACCTCACCTTTTTCATTCAGCTTGTTTATGAAAATCCACTTTGTACCGATTATATTTTTCTCCTTTTGTCTTGAGACCAATGTCCATGTTTCATTCTTCTTGATTTGAACAATCTCTTCTGTCATAGCATTTATCCAATCTTCATTACTAAATGCCTCTTTTACTATCCTCAGTTAAAATTCAGATTTCAGACATATGTTTTGTCTCAGTTTGTTCCTTGTCATTACTGGATCATCCTTATCTCCTATAATTTTACTTGAAGCATGATTTCTTCTGACATATTTGGCTAATATAGGCTCGGTAGGCTCTGTATGATCTTCTTCTTCACTCGGTAACTGAGTATTCTCTTCATTTTCTTCATCAACTTTCTCGGTAGAATTTCTCGATTGAACATAAACAAATTCTTCATAATTTTCTGGTTCTTTGGAATTTCCTTCATCATTTCTTTCTGCAAATTCATCAATTTTCACATTTGCACTTTCTACTATTTTGTTAGATGATTTTATCAGACATTTAAATGCTTTGCTTCTAGAAGAATAACCAAGAAATGTTCCTTCATCGCTTTTTTTAATCAAACTTTCCATTTCTGTCATCTTTGTGAACATAAAACCTACTTCCAAAGATTTTAAAATAACTTACATTAGGTTTCTTGTCATATTTGATTTCATATGGTGTCTTCAAAGTTCCTTTCTTCAGTTGTACTCGGTTCAGGGTGTAAACTGCAGTGTTGATTGCTTCTCTCCAAAATGTTTGAGGTACCCTCTTTTCTATCATCAGGGTTCTGGCACAATCTACAATTGATTTGCTTCTTCTTTCAGCTATCCCATTTTGCTGAGGTGTTCTTGGTGCAGACACTTGTATCTTTATACCATGATCATTGCAAAATAAGTTAAATTCATCAAAAGTGAACTCTCCTCCTCTATCAGATCTAAGACATTTCAGTTGTCTTCCTGTTTCATTTTCAACTCTTGCCTTGTACCATTTAAACATTTGAAAAGCTTCTGATTTTTCTTTTAAAAACATAACTAACATCATCCTTGAGTAATCATCCACAAATAATATGAAATATTTATCCCCATAATAACTTTGAACTTTCATGGGACCACAAAGATCAGTGTGTACAAGATCTAAAATTACTTTAGAATTGTAGGACTTACTTGTAAAACTTGATCTTGTCATCTTACCCATCTGGCATCCTCGGCACATATCATTCTCAGTTTTTTCTAGGCTCGGTAGACCTCTTACTCGGTGCTTCTTACTTATTTTGATCAGATTATAAAAATTTACATGACAAACCTTTTATGCCATAACCAGGTATCTTCTATTTTTGCATATAGACATTTGTTCCGAGTTGAATCAAGATGAAATGTATTACCTTTTGTTTGTGTCCCGGTAGTAGCCAGCTTTCCATGTTTGTCATGAACTTTGACACATCCCTTCTAAAATTCTATTCGGTATCTTGTATTGTTTAGTTGTGCTACACTCAACAAATTGTATTTCAAACCTTCAACCCAGTATACATCATCACATTTAGCATTGTCAAGAAGTGTTATGGATCCTTTACCTTTCACCGGACATGGTGCATCATTACCAAATCTTACATAACCTCCATCATAGTCTTCTAATTTAACAAACTTGTGTTTATCACCTGTCATGTGATGTGAGCATCCACTATCTATGATCCAAGAATCATTTTTATTTATGTCAGTTATTAGGGCTTTTTCTTCATACCTTTCTTCATCTGATCCATCTTTGATGGCCACATAAACAACTTCCTCTGTATCAGTTCCATCAGATTTATCATCATTGGATTCCTCATCAGCTACTAGGAATGTCTTTCTATCTTTCCTTCTGAAGTCTCAGTGTCCTCTCTATTGGTTGTCTTTCTATCTGTCATCTCAGTAATCTCTATTTTCACTAGATTCTTTGTCAGGACAGTTAGAAGCCATATGTCCTATTCTATCACTGTTAAAACATTTTAAAGGTAGCTTTCCTTTATACTTACATTGTTCCTCTCGATAACCTTCTGGCTAATAATGCTTCAAGCTCTTCTTGCTTTTTGATTTCTTCATATAGTTTGTGTACCTCTTCCATGTTTTTGCGAAATCTTTCACTTACTCCACTGTGATTTCCTTCAGTATACTTATACATTCTATCATTGTAATCATCAAATTCACCAATATGAAAAGGACTAAATGGAGATTCAACTTTATTTATCGAAGACCCACTATTATCAAAATTACTTAACTCAAACGCATGTAGCTTACCAATAGTAGCATCCAAAGAAACTGACATATTTGGTATAGATCTTAGTTCATTGATTGTAGAGACTCGAATGGCTTAAGCAAATAGAAGTGTTCTAAGCAACTTACTTGTTACATCCTTTTCTTCAATAGTTCCTCCTGCTCCTTTGATTTGATTGACAGTCTCTTTTAACCTTGTACTGTATTGAGTTATGTTCTCACCTTCATTCATTCTCATGGATTCAAGTTGACCTATTAGGCTATCTACTTTTGCTCTCTGAGCATGTTCATCACCACCATACACAGATATGAGCTTGTTCCACATTGCTTTGGCATCATTGCAGCCTTCTACGTCATTAAACTCTGAGTTGATTAATGCAGATGTTATTTCAATCATAGCTTGAATATGTTCTTGCTTTGCCTTTATCTCTTCCATTGTCATTGGGTTGGTGTTGGGTGCTATGTAATCATTCTCCAGATAATATGTTGCATATTCTCCAATTCCTGATAAGTGCAGCTTCATCCTTTTCTGCCATGTGGAGAAACTAGACTTGTTCAGCTTTGGTGCATCCCTTTTGTACATCTTCGAATATTTGCCTCAAGTACCTTTAAACTTTTCTTCTGGAGTCCAAAGCTCTGATACCAATTGTTAGTTGAGATGAGAGGGGGGGGTGAATCATAAAAACTTACAATTCAATATATTCAACAGATTCAACCTCGATAGCCTTTAATGATATGCAACTAAGACTGTAAATCATTCAATACTTAAAAACAGATACACTTAAACATCATAACACATATAACACTAGATTTAACGTGGAAACCCAAATAGGGAAAAACCACTGTGGGATTTCAGACCCACTAAGAAATATACCCTTCTAGAGTATGCTCGGTTAAAAGAAAATCTTGTTAAATATTACAAACACATTGCTAGATGTGACCCGGTTAAGGGATTTCCCTTAGACTTGTTAGAGTCTTGCACTTTGTTAGAAGTGACCTTGTCAAAGGATTTCAAACACTCATTTAGAATGTTACCTTGCTAGAGGGTTTACAAATAAGACTGTTAAGTCCACTTGGTTAAGAGATTTCCTATCACTTACAAAATAAACAACAGTAATAAAATATATTTGCAACTTCACATCTGAAATGCTAAAGTAGATTCTATTTGCTCAAAACAATCTTGTCATACGACTTATCTTGTCCCTTGTTGGGCTTGTTGGGCTTCTCAATCTGTTCTTCAATCAGATCTTCAAGCTTTTGTGCTCTGTAAACATTACTATAGCATCATTGTGCATACATTTTGCGTGCATACATTGTTCATCAACAATTCCTTATTTATAAATAGTTCCCAACCGCTTAATCTCCTTGATCACATTTCCCATGATCAATCTTAGCCATTAGATCTTTAAACTTGACTAGGTTCATTGTATCCTTTGATTTGAAAATGGTTTACCTTACCTTGGAACTTGCATTCCTTCCTTGGAACTTGTGCTAGGTTATTGCAGTTCAATCTGTGTTGTAGATCTTCCTCTTTGATTTTCCATGTCGTCGATCCTCAACATACTTCATGTGCGGCATACCAGTCATTTATTCATCTCCATCTCATCAGCATCCTTTATTAAATAATGCTTTTATCCATCCAATGCGATCTATTATAACTCGGTTGTTACTCGGTAAATACTGAACTTCACTCGGTAGACATTCTACCTTCTTTAATCGATATTGATAACCTTAGGGTTTACCGACTAGGTTCTTTGCTCGGTGACATAGTACAGTATTAAACAACATATGTAAGATATCAAAAACAATCAAAACAACATGATCTCATCATTTTCTAACTCGATAATAGTTGCCCATTGAATAACTTATTATTCTCCTTCATTATCACATTCTTTTTGAGTCACTTACCAACCTCTTAATTTTCATCAAAACATACTTTTTAAGATATGGCAACATCATTCTAAGTTAGAAAATCAATTGCTTCACATCAATGACAAAATAATATTATTAAGATAGTAATCATCCTTCTTCAGTTATATCAATGATCTACAACAACCTTCTCAATATCCTTATTGAAATGCCAACAATCTTCTTTTCTATTGTAATGCCAACACAAGCAAGCAGTAGAGTGATATACACAGATCATTCATTGTTGTTCTCTAATAATTACAATGCTAAAGTCCCTTAACTGGGTAGGTCCTAAAAGGCCTCACATTGTAAAATCCCCTAACAGGGTGACTCAATATTTGAGTTCTAAATCCTCTTGCAAGGTTAATCCTAACAGATCAAAGCTTCTAATAGGGTTGAGGTAAATCCCTTAACAGGGTGACTCCTAACACGACGTCATTGTAAGATTCTAACCAGGCTTGGCTCCTAATAGGGTGCATTCTGAAAGAGTGCAAAATATTCGTGGGTACCAATTCCCACCGTGTTTTTCCCTATTTGGGTTTCCGCATGAAAAACATGGTGTTCATGTGTGGTATGTTTTTCTTGTGATGTTCATGTTTTATTTCTGACAATCGATAAAGAAAGTTTATGTTTGTTTATCAGAGATCTTAAAGCGGCTACTAGTATTGATGATTATATGATTGATGAAGCATTCTAATTAGTTAATAAGTTGGTTACTATGTTTTTTGATCTGATATTGAATTGATGGTTGATCTGATTAATAAGTTTGCATAAGAGGAAATGATTATCTAGATCTGATAAGGAAATTTGTTATGAAGATTTGGTTTAAGTGTTGAAAGTTTAAGTTTTTGTTAATATTGATTCACCCCCCTCTCAGTATTAACCAGATCCTCTAGGTTTATCAAATTTCTACTTCAGTCATTTACTTTCATTTACTTGCAAGTACTTTTCATCATTTGGTTAATTCTAAAACCGGGGTTTGACATGAAGGCAAACCTCCAATCCCAACAACATTTCCTCTCTTTTATGTGTGTAGGTTGTAGGTGTGCAACTGTATTTGTAGGTTTAAGCTTCATTTTTAGAGATGAAAAAAACCTTTTCGATGCGTGGATTTTTCGATGGACCGAGTACACTTTCAACATGGTCTCGATAACTTTCACTCAAATTTACAGGGGAGCTTCGTCTTGGTATTTTACTGTTAATTCCAAGTGCACAACTTCATCCTGCATTTATATCTCAAGTTATAATCATTTCTTTGCCATCTTTACACTTAGTCTCAATTCACTTAATTCATCCTATCCATTCTAAAAGAGGGGTTACTTTTTCTTTCCAAATTTATTGCCAATTCACTTAGCATTCAGTCTCTCTCCATTGATATTGGATCTAGTGAATTCAACCCCCCTCTTTTAAATGTAATGCATGAATAAGGTTGAAGAGGATCCTTTGTGAAACTTGCACTCATTTCTTGAGGAGGGTAAATCTTTCCACTTAATATCACCTCCTTCCTTTTTCACCATTACACTCTTAAATGAAATTCTTGTTTTCTTTCCCATCTAACATTCTTTACATACTGGATTAGAAGGTTTCACAATCTTAGGCAAATCTCTAACAACTTGAGTAGAACTTATCTTAATCATGCAGTCAAAATTAACATGACATGTCCTTCTATGCCATAACCAGCTTTCATCTATCTAAGAAATCAAACAAATTTTCTCACGAGCACTCAAATGAAATAGATTACCTTTAGTCTTAGTCCCTGATGCACTGTCTATACTGAAGGCATTCAGAATCTTGCATTTATCATTCTTGAATTGCAAATCATATTCCTTATCAACCTTCTATCCAACACTCAAAATATTATGCTTCAAACCTTCAACATATAAGACATCATCAGTATTATGCTTACCATCAAAAGAAATAGAACCTCTACCACGAATCACACAAGATTTATCATCACCAAATCTTACTATACTACCATCATACCTCTTTATATTCACAAATTTAATTTTATCACCTGTCATATGATGTGAACAACCATAGTCAATTACCCATTCATCTTTCTCTTCAATCTTAGTAGCCAAATCTTTCTCCTCAACAATGCAGCTTATAGAATTCATTTGTACCAGATCATCTTGTTTGATAGCAATAAATACAAATTTATCTTTTGAATTCTCATTCTTAGACTCTTCATCTATCACACCTTCATCAACAAGATAATAACATCTCTTCTAATATATGTACTTCTGGTTAGGCTTATAGGGCTTATCATGCTTATCATACTTCTCATATCTATCATGCTTATCAAATTTATCATGCTTATCATGCTTAGATATTCTTTCAGGACACCTAGAAGCAAAATGTCCTATCTTATTACAATAGAAACATTTCAAAGGTAACTTCCCATCATACTTACTGACTCCCTTAGGCAATCTCTGAGCAATAAGTGCTTCAAGCTCTTCCAACTCTCTTTCATGTTCTTCCATCTCTCTCATTTCTCTTTCATATCTGGAAACCCTAGATGAACTTTTTCTTCAGTCATACTTATGCTTCCCAGATACAAAGGCTTTAATTACAGTCTCAGATTTACCATATGATTATCCAAATTCACTCAACTCAAAAGCAACAAGCTTACCAACCAGCATGTCTCTTGTCACAGTGGTCACAATTCGGATCTCATCAATAGCAACAACTTTAGATTTGTAAGAAGGACGCAAAGATATCATCACTTTAGCAACAATCTCATCTTCTTCAAGAGTTCCACTGGCATATATGATGTTCATGACAAGTTCATTCACTTTAGCCATAAAGGATGATATGTTCTCATCTTCTCCCATCTTTAGTATCTCATACTTTCCTTTCAAACTCTGTAATTTAGCAACTTTGACATGTTTATATCCTTCATACAAGGTCTCTAACTTTTCCTAGATCTCATGTGCAGTCTATAATCCCATCACATTAGTCATCTCCAAATCAGTCAGGGCACAAAGCAATGCTTCCTTAGCTCTTATGTTATGTTCAACATCCTTGATCTCATTTGCAGTAACTGGACCATTTTGAGGAACATTGTAGGTATTATTTGTAATCTTCCAATAATTATCTCCAAGACACTTCAAGTGACACTCCATTCTGGATCTCCTCAAGCAGTCAAACTTCTTCTAGAGGATCTAGCTCTTATACCAATTGTTGGCAACAACTATGAAGGAAAACTAAGAGGGGGGGGGGGAATGAATCACTTTTCACCGGATTAAACAAATTAAGCATAACTTCAAATCTGATCAATTGCAGCAAGAACAAAGATAAACATAATAAAAACAACACACATAACACAAAGATTTTTGACGTGGAAAACCTGATTAAGGGGAAAACCATAGTGGGAACCTACCCATAATAAGATGATACTTTGTAGTAGTATGTGTAAATATTACAATGGGGAATGCACATGCATTCAAGCACATTGCCTAGAGCTCATTTCTCAAAATATAATAACCCGGAAGGCTACAAACCTCAAGTAAGGTTCACCACCTTACAAGAACATTCAGACAACAATTTGGATTAAATGAACTAAAATAATAGCATCTCCTAATGCTTGATGACAGTTTCGATTAAGCACATTTATTTTCCCTGTAACACTCTCTACTCTACACTTCTCACCAAAATATGAATTTGCTTGTTTGCACATACACCAATCTCTGATAATGCAAACATAACATCAATACACAAATTCCATGAATATGACACCTGTTTATACAAATCATCAACCTTCACTACAAGGTCGGCTCAACCCTTAAGACCTAATTACAAAATTACATCACATGATACATAAATCAACCACCAGACCAATACAATGTAATTGCCAACATATCATAGACCCAAATAAAATCCTCGAACATGGAACACCACCAAAAATCTCGCCAAGATCATTAGCAACATGCTACATCACTAAAAATACCACATAACATGAAGAATATCACCAGACCCATAAGATCTTCGATAATGGGCACAATGATCAATGCAAACCACCAAAAAAAAATAGGACACAATTATAAAACACCAACAAGCATGTTATAACCATTCGCAATAGCTGCACCAACACCACTTAATCAAATCTTCATCAATCAACACGTTGATACTCAAGAACACACAACAACAACAACAACTGGGACTAGAAAGATAACTTGCAAAGCACCAAATCATGAACCATCTAAATTGAAGATACACATGAACATTCTAAACACTCTCCCAAATCCGCAACTCAAGATATAATCATTTCAGAGCACAATGGATCAAATACTAGAACACTGCAACACTGAACATTGAAAAACCAATCCTCATACCGAAATCCATAACCTGATTAAGTCACCACATATCATCGTGAAAAACAACACTGAATCAACTAGAGATACTTCATTACTGAAATCACAAATCCTCACAAGCACATTTGTAACATACCAACCAAACCAACTCAACTCTCAATAATCACTAGAACACCAAAATAGAGGAACATGTTGACATCAATGACAACAACATATCCTAGCAACAACAATATCTAGCATACAATACATCTCACTAATATCCACCTTGGAAACACCCTATTTCCTACAAGAACTCAATTATAACACTACCATCTCATGGCTCCAATAAATAGAAATTGTGAGAGGGGAAACCACTATGTTATCCTGAAACAAGAGGAAAGAAACCACTTGTAAAAAGCAATGCCTTGGATAATGGACAACTGACAATTATGACAATAAAATAAAATATTTCACATGGCTCCAAAATAGATGACTAACCCATAGCCACTTAAACTCTTCCACTTCTCAGCTACTGTTTCAAAATTTTCACTATTTTGTGCTGACTTGAAGGAGAAAAGGGAAGATGTTGAGAAAGAACTTGAAATCTTAAGTGAAACATTTAGACCACTGAATGACTCGACTATTCATTTTGGTTGATCAGTTGTAGACTTACATCATAAAATTGAGGTGTATGAACATGAGCATTTCAAACGGGTAAGATCATTTGTTGGTGTAAATAATTATTCATCATGGATATTATTACACCTTACTTAAGTTTACTTAGGAAATTCGTTTCATAGTAGTTTGGGTATGAGACACTTGGGTGTTTGTGCCACATTGGGATAGTGTGTGTAGGAGAATTTCCACCTTTTATGGTGTTGATCTTGTTGTTGCACTCCATATTCAGTGGGTGATCCACCTCATGTGGAATATTATATTGTTTCTCCTACCTACCCACACCTATTTCCTACCTACCCTTGTTTCTTATTGAGCCATATGTCATGTTTGTGTGCTCACATATCCATATAGCCTTGCCTATATAAGCAAGCTCATATTCATTGTATGCAATGACTGTTTCTCCTACCTACCCACACCTATTTCCTACCTACCCTTGTTTCTTATTGAGCCATATGCCATGTTTGTGTGCTCGCATATCCATATAGCCTTTCCTATATAAGAAAGCTCGTATTCATTGTATGTAATGATTGATGATCCAGTTGATCAGATTTTGCATCTTGATAGAATACAATTTATTCCTATCATCTATTTTGTTCTCTCTTATTTGTGCTTTCCATTGCCTCTAGATCTTGGCAAAATCTCACATCATTGAAGGAGCTCTAGACTCAATTGATTCCTAAAGTGGAAATTTTATAGCGAGCATACAAGGATTCAAAGGCTATTTTGGCTACACCTAAGATGAGTACAGTTGATTCAATGCATGAATTAGCAGGGCGGATAAAGACACATGTTGAGATTACCGGCACACTATTAGAGACATGGGATAATGATAAAAAATAGTTGAAGTTTCATTTTAGTGACGCTTTTTCTAAAATTGCTTTGTAAAGACTTTATGACTCTTATATCTATATATGCTTTGATGCAAATTTTGGTGTACAATGTATATATCTTTCATGTATTTTACTTCTTTATTTGGCATTATTGTCAAAAGTGGAGTAATAGTTAAGAGTTAGTCAAAATTTTGTATGTAATATAAAGGGGGAGTAATAGGAGTCTCTTTCATTTTTCTATAACAACATGCAATTGCTAAGGGGGAGTACATGTCATTTACTCAATTTTTGTCTTGCACACTTAGTTGACAAATTTTTTTCCTAAGTGTTTCCATCAATCCCAAAGGGGGAGATTATTGGCATTTGATCATTTGATCTTAACCAGTAATTGTTTGTTTGCTTGATGCAACTGGTACATGTCTGTTTTGTAAAGAGATTAGAATGTTGTATGATGACTATGTTGTATGTTGTCATTGATGGCAACTATGTTTCTACAATCATCTAAGTCCTACAATTCAATTGGTAAGGCTTAACCAGTAAGCAAAAACAGTTTTATCAAAATCAGTATTTAGGACTTTAACCGATAAAAGACAGATAGAATAATATTCTAACAACCGGTACACGAAATTTATGAAGAATGGGATGATGTGGTTTTGTAGCAGCAATGAAAACTAGTAGATGAAGTTATGTTTGTGACTGCATGTGGTGATTCTATCACGTGAATGAGATTTGATTGACAGAGCAGGTATTCTGATGGAAATTCAACCGGTAGTGATGAAAATCACTCAGATCGGTAAAACGACACAGAACTTGATTTGTTATGTCAGTGGCCGACATAACTAAGGCGTGCAATGCAAGATTGTCTAGATTCATTGAACCTAGGGAATTGTTCCAAGGTTATAGCCGACCTAATGATATTTTTAAGATGTGTGATGAGGTATGAAGGGATATATGAGTATGAGCTTGAATGTGTAAGAAATCATTAGCGAATTTCATATTTCTGATAGTGTGGTGATCACATGAGTTCTGAGATGAAGTCTATGTGATGTTGTAATATTCTGAAGTGGATCTTATCAGACACTGATGGTGTTATACTAAGATCATTTGAACTTGTTGTCTCCCTAATAGTTGCAGCAAGAAAATTCTCTCACAAGGTCACTCCTAACAGGGTGCAGTCGGATCCTAATAAGTCCGATCATTAAATCCTCTAACCAGGTGACACATTAACTTGTGTTTGCAAATCCCATTAATGTGGGTAGCTCCTAATAGGGTTGGTCCTCATAGGCCTTATTGTATAGCTCTTAAGAGAGCTTAGACACTCCTAACAGGGTGTGCCCCTAACCGAGTGTTGTAGACCTTAACCGGTCAGATCTCTATACTACAGATAGTGTGTCTTTGTAGGTACTAATTGGTAATCCTATGAAGATCCGGTTAATACTGAGAGGGGGTTTGAATAAGTATTAAAAGAAATTCAAACTTTAACTCAAAAACAAACTTATCTTAGATCTGAAACCATTTAACAAATATCTCAACTTCTTTAATTAGATCTAATAACCTCTTTATCAGATTTTCTTAACACATTAATCAAACCATTTACCACATCAATCAATACTTTCACCACCAAAGAAATCATATTAACTTGATCATTTATCAACTTATCAACCTTATCAATCAGATCAAAAACTTTCTCAAACAAATTCTTATTAGTATCGGTAACATCTGATAAACTTCTGATAAAACATCATAACCAGTGTCTCAGAAATAATGCATGAAATGAAACATAAACAAGATCATCACATGAAAACCATAAGTTTTTGACGTGGAGACCCAAATAGGGAAAAACCACGGTGGGGATTGGCACCCACAAATATGTGTACTCTTTTGAAGTATGTCTTATTAGGAGCTTAGCCTTGTTAGGAGCTTACAATACACCTGGTTAGGAGCAGACCCTGTTAGGAGTCACCCGGTTAGGGGATTTGCCTTGTAGCCTAGTTAGGAGCTTGATGATCTGTTAGGATCAACCTCATGATAGGATTTAACACTCTTTTGAGAGTTGCCTTGTTAGGGGACTTAAATGATTAAGGCTTGTTAGGACCTACATGGTTAAGGGATTTAACCTATTGTAACTGTTAGAGAACAACAGTAAAAAAATGATTTGTTACTTGCACTTATCTGCTTGCTTGATCAGATCTAGTTATACACAACACTCTGCAACTCTTAGGCAGATCTCACACTTCACTTGGAGGGCTTAACACATTCTCTAAGACCACCGACATAATAAACATGAACTGTGTCATCCTAAATAGCCATCTCAACTAGGTCGGCCACAAAACCCTAATTACATCTTGAATTTATAATTCAAATCATAAGAGATCATCACAAATTGATATACAGATCATTACAACAAATTACAATGCAATATCAACTATTGGTTGATCATAACCCATCACGAAAATTTGATCAGTGTCCTCAAAACACTCTACTAAGCATTTTGTTGATTCCCAAGAAATTCTTCCTTGAATCGTGCCAAAACAATAATTAAATTTTTCACACAGGTTGTGCCATGTTACCAACTTCATGTAGACTCACCGTCGATCACCATCATAACAGAAATCATTACTAGTTTGATGATTTCTTCACCGGTCTTAAACCCTACTAAAACCTTAGCAAAACTTCATCAGAAATTTGAAACACGCCTTCTGGTAATCTCCACAAGTTTCATTCATATACACCTTTCCATAATACAAGTTCACCATCCAAACCGCAAATCACCAATCATCGTCGATCATCTGATTCAATCAAAACAACTCTGCTTTACCGGTTAAAATCCAATTTCACAGACTTTAGATCACTATTGGTAAACCCTGTCTTCTGGTAAACCAAATCACTTAGATGACAAAACAAGAAATCAAGAACATCAGGAACATCAATTGACATCAATGACAACAAAAATAATTAATCATGTCATCTATTCATAGAATCTCAATCTCTTCATCATAAATAGACTTTTATCCTTTATCGGTGCAGTCATCCATCTTCAACTGCATCACCTCATATGCATCAGTTATGCCAAATTCCAACACTAACTCCCACTGTGGTTTTTCCCATTTGGGTTTTCCATGTATAACCTCTTGTGTCATGTGGTTTATACTCTATGTGGTGATTGCTTACTTGGTATTATTTCTTATATGCCTATTGAGTTTTAAGTTGGTGAAATTGATAATCAGATTTGTATTATTTTTACTTGCACTGATTCACCCCCCCTCTCAGTGCCTTATAAGTTCATCACTCAGATGCTATGTCACTCCCTGATGACTCTTTAGATCTCCCAATAAATAACCTTTCACCTTCCAAAATTAGGCACCTAAAGAAAGACTCTTTGCATTCCCCAAAGTGGATTCCTAGGATGTATATTTGCCTTTTTTTAATCTCCATCATTGACACATGTTCAACTCCTGAAAATTCAATTATAATTTGGCATGTAATACAAATATTCGATATTTTTCTATCATGTCATTAGAAACACTTTACAAGGAACATGGAGACACATGAATGGCATAAGATTTGCAAGGTTAATTTCTCACCTTATCCTAACACTCTCTTGTACCTAGTTTGTCCTTATTGTCAATAGTTTGACCTTAGATTTATTCTTTTGGACAATCTCTTGATGGGGCATCCATCCATCCTTCCATCCTATTTCTATCCTATCACTAGGGAATGTCACTAGTATAATTTTTCTTTACAACATTGCCATTAAAAACATTGTCTTAGAGAAGGGCCAAGTTTAGACATCTAAAATTGGTTAATGCATTTTATGTCATCTTGCTCCCTTCATCATTTTTCTTCCATACATATTAATTAAATATTTTTTAATTGTTTAATCAAGCTAATTTTTCCTCTATAAATTAAAATATTTATTATTTGTTTTATTCATTATTTTTTATCAATATTCATTAAATAATTAATCTCTTATATTTAAATATTTTTTAAAAATTATTTAATTAGCTAACACTTCCTCTCAAACTAAATAAATTTCAAATAATTTATCTAGTTTTCCGTATTATATAAATAAAATAAAGTTGTTATTTATTTCCTCTATGTGTTTATACCTCTCTTTATTCTTCCACATCATTATTCCATGTGCTAATTAGGCCTTCACTCACTTATTTTGGGCTAGCACTTTCATTTCCTAAATTCTTAACACTCTTATTATCTAATCACTAGCACAATTATCAAAGAAGCACTATCATTATCAAGAAAGCATTCATCAAGCATTCATTATCAAGCATCAAGTCCCATCTTATCATGTTGATATCAAGGTTATGCTAAAAACCTAAGAGCAATCTACATCACACATTCAAGCAATATCATGTAAATAATGGAGCAATATAAGGTCTTCAATATGGTATTATTGGTTATCATATGATTTATGCATTGATCTTAGGCTTTATTAAGTGAGTGTGATTGTGAATTTTTATCTTGCATTGCATTATTTCTAATTTATTTTGATTCACATTTTAATTCATCACAATGTATTTTAAAAAAATAGCTTCAGAAGTCCTACAAAAATACGTTCATGTTGGTTTGAAAGGGATGTTTTATCTAGTTAATTCATCGTCCTAGGTCTCATTCGCACATGTTATTTAAGTTACTTAGGTTACACATAGGATACTTATCATTTTATGTCTCAAGTTATAATTTTAAGACACGTGCCATAATCTTATGCAGACTTATATCCACCATGACCTATATAACCAAGGGGTTCCCTTTGTAATTTCAATCAATCTATTATAATTTAACATTTGCATCCTTTAATAGAATAAAATTATTTTTTCACATCTCATCTTTCTTTTTATTTTATAGATGTGCCTAACTCTTGGGTGGCTACAATATTCAACCAGATCTTGTATGGTATAGAGAATTCTATACTAACTCTTACACATACTTCCTTAAGGATACCATAATTATTTATATTCTGTTGTCTTAAGGTTATGATCATAAGGGCATGTGTCTTATCTTTACTTTTATCTTTATTTTTATGTTTCATGCATTTCTATGTGTAGTTTTTTTTTTCTAATTTATCTTATGATTTATTATTTTGAGTCAATCCTCTATGCATGCAATGCATCCTCGTCATGGTTCATAGTATCATGATTCATAATAGATATACAAAATAAAAAGTGTTGTTGAAACATATTATAATATCTTTGTGTATTCTTGATGTCTACTTATGCTCAAAATACTTTTGGAGGACCTCACATTCATTCATTTTCATTTGTAACATCTTAAACCATAATAAAATGACCTCATCTAAGAACTCCACCATCCTCTTGTTGGAATCAATGAACACTAAGAGTGGGGGGGTGAATCAGTGTTCTGCAAGTTTCAACAATATTATACTGATTCTTTAACCACTAGAGGCATAAGAAATAAAGTAAGGTGCATCAACATAAAACAAATAAACATGCAACCATAACATCAATATTTTTTACGTGGAAACCCAAAAGGGAAAAACCACAGTGGGATTTAAACCCACAATATTATTCTACTATGGCCAGTAAAAAAATAATATTACAAGAGGGGAATGCACTTGCATTCAGGCACGCTTCCTAGAGCTCACTACTTAGATACAAAAACATGAATACAACCCTAGAGGAAGGCTCATTGCCTTATTGATAATTACAAAATGATTACAATGATCAATGAACTGGAAAACAACATCTAAGTATGCCAAAGATCAGTTTTGGCTAGGCACAAAGTGATCTGCTAAGACTGATATGCTTAACTGCTCTATTTTGCTTTGCTCTTCTTACCGGATCAACACAATTCCAGATGTGCATGTGAAACTGCACTCAAATGCTCCTAAAACCATCTCACATAACATGACATTGCCAAAAAGCATTATCCCAATTGATCTTATATATCTGCACTTAGCAAAATTAATCTCCCACAAGTCGGCTTCATAGAATATCAATATATGAAATGTGTAATGCTGCAAGTCGGCTCAAATACTTTCCAAAACATATTCCAAACCCAAAATACATATTCACACACTTTCTATACATCTCACAAATTATCTTGAACACATCACCAATCGCCAGAATCTACCCAAGAAATCTGGTCCACATGTTACACCAATAATAATGAAGATAGCATTATTTTACTACACAATCGGATAACAGATCTACTAATATGCTAAAGAATCATCACCAGAGGATAATAATACATGATAATCTACTTCTAAAACTCGACCAACTAGCCTTGATCACCAAAACTAAAATCTTCTTCACCGAAAATGAGAAATACCCACAAAATTGTACACTAAGCTTCAACGGGCAAACAAGATACCAGAAAACTTACTCAAGACATCCGGTTAACTAAAAATCCATACCGGATAAGATCCAAAAGTTGAGTTTCCATCAATGACAACTCCTAAGAATCTACATGCATCATATATCACCAATCTTCACCAGAGCATCACCGAAACAACATCAAATGCCAACACCTCTCTTATAGGATGTGCACCTTTTACTAACTTTGCTTTTGTACATTTCAAAAGCACACATATGTTCTTCAAGACCATCCATCCTATTGATGGGGCATCTTGTACTCCATTCAATCCATAATCCATCCAATCTTAACTAATTCTTTTATATATATATATATGCATTGTTCCCACATTAACAATGTTGTCATCTTGTCCTTAATTTCTTAATATTGGGGCATCTTCTATCACCAAGTGTCTATATCTACTTTCTTTGAAACAATACATCCTCTTGTATTCACAACACCATTTCAAAAATAAGAAAAATTTAGACACTTAAATCTTATGAATACTATAATTGTTGGTAATTGACATTCATCTGGTGGTTTCTGGTGATTTCCAATGGTTTACAACTATCATTGATGGAAACTCTTCATAGAGATTCGATCTGGTGGTGGTGATTCTTCTTATACGGAAGCGAGTGTTAACTGGTAGCTGATTAACTGGTATTTCAGGAAGAATAGAGCATTTTTGGGTCCGTAAGCTTTCTGGTGATTGTTGTGCATTGAATTGTGTTCTTGTTGATTGGGCCAACATAGACACATCATGTTTCTATTGTTTTGGTGATCCACAGTTATCTTTTTGGATTCGGTCAAGCTGACATGTGACTACACGCTACACCTTAAGGCCGACATGGTAAATGATCTATTTTGTGGTTGCCGGTATATAATTTTGATATGGGTGATATTTTTTATGCATGGTGTGATTGTATGCAAGCAAGAGGTGATCGAGAATCTATTTTGGCATAGTTTCACATGCGCATTCTTGATTTGTTAGCTAACTGAGATAGAGAATAGAGCAGGATAGAGAAGGTGATCCAATCAGTGTATTTAACACTCAACCAAAACTCATCCAAGAATAGTAGATACTATTTTAGAGTTCATACATTGTAATACACCACTGTAACAACTTTGTAAGTCAGTGAGACTTCCCTAAAGGTTGTAGCCTTCTGGGTTATTGTAATTGAGCAGTGAGCTCTAGGCAATGTTCCTGAATGCCCATGCATTCCTAATTTTGTAATATTGTTTTGCTTCTGGCCATAGTGGAATAATATTGTGGGTTCAAATCCCACCGTGGTTTTTCCCATTTGGGTTTCCACATAAAAATATCAATGTTATGATCTTGTGGTTGTTTTTTTCATGTTTCTGCATTTCAGTTTTAAGTGTTTGCATCTGGTGGTTCAAAGTTAAGTTTGAAAATCTACTAACTGATAGATCACTAATTAACCCCCCCCCCCACTCTTGATGATCCTTGATTCCAACAATTAGTATCAAATCCTAGTACCTCTTAGGAAGCTTAACCGCTTAAGGAAGGTCCCAGAGATTGATTCAATGGATTCCAATTTTTAGAGACAAATTAGTGTGGCACTTGAAGATCTTAATGCAACTAGAAATGAGATTTGTACCTTGAAGAAGAACATGAATGTTATTGATGATTTCATTAATGACCTAAAGGATCAAGCAAACATCTCTAGAGAGAAGAGGAAAGAACTGATGGACAAGATGAAGGAGAAAGAAGATCAGATCATGGAATACCAAGATAAAGATGATGAAGTTAGCAAGATTGAGAGAGAATGTTGCTTTGAAGAATGAGATGTAACCCATTGTGATGAGGGTGACTAAGGAGATTGAGGAATATATAAAAAATGAAGAGAATCTGGCACAATCATTAAAGGAAAGAGCTAATGAATGCTTCAAGCTTACCTATGAGAATCATCAGTTGAATCTTGAGTTGATAGAGTCAAGGAATAATGGTCAAGAACTTGAAAGATAAATTGCTACCTAAAGGGATGAACTTGCTACTACTAATGAATACAAGGAAAAATCCAAAGATATCTCAACAAGGCTTGATGAGATGTTGAAGAGTTAAAGGCATGAAAAGGACATGCGAGGACTTGGATTTGAGAAAGGTGAATCCTCCAAATATGGACAAGGCAATGCTAAACCTAATTAAAAGAAGAGCAAGAATCCTTCGGTAAGACAACCTAATGCTCACAAATTTAATGGTAGATTCTTTACTTGCAATAAGTTTGGTCATATGGTGAATCAATGTAGAAGTAGGATGAATAATGGAATGAAAAACATGAATAATGTTCCTACCTTTACCGGTCAAGGTTTCATATGCAATAACTTTGGACACAAGTCAAATATGTGTAGAGAAGTATTGAATAACTTCCAAAACAAAAGATGCTATGCTTGTGCGATGTTTGGGCATATCTTTAATTAGTGCAGGACAAGATCAAATCAAATGAACTTCAGACCTATATAGAATAATTTTGTTTGTCGTGCATGCAACAAAACTGGTCATATTGCAAAGTACTACAAAAGCAAGAATAGTATTTTGGTAGATAAGAGAAAATCAAATGAGAAGGGAAAAGCAAAGGTAGAAGAGATCAGAGATAAACATGAGAAGATGTGGGTTAGAAAAGATGAATCTAAAGCTGACAATGGGTTTGCACCTGAATCCAGTGCAGGATCTTCATCCGGTAACTAGGGCTTTATGCCTTAGGTGGCGATTTTCATGCAGATTCTAAGAACCCCCTCTTCGGTGGTCTGCAATCAATTATGAAAGGTTGCAGAAGGCTTAAATCAGATATGCAAATGTTATTCGGAAGTTTCAGAAAGGATTTAATGCTCTAGTATGCAACTTTATGAAACTCATGGTAACCAAATGCTACATTTATTGTAGTAGAAAACTAGGTTTTCGAAGGATAAAAAGTGCATTTCAAAGTTTCATTCATCACAATGCGATAATGTGAATAGTGCAGAGAAGAGAACAAAGCGATTTGGCAATTTTTATAGTGATCTCAGCGACTCCAAAGTGAATTTCAGTGCTCGGTTGCAAAGCAAGGTATTTATCTGTTCAGGCTTTCTATTTTCACAAACCCTAGCATTCGAAATGACTTTAGCTTTTGGTGTTGCTACCCCATTGGTGGTTGAGATTAAGGATAGGGCCCGACCTATTTTCAAGAAACACCCTTTCAAGTCAGTTGAGGATGATCTAGAAGGTGCATTTTCATCGGTGCCCTACAACATGCTTCATAATGAAGATATCAGGGCTTACATTCACTGTGACCTTGAGGATCTTGGAAATGCGGACAATCTCAAACCAGAGTACAAGGTGCTTCAAGGTAAGGGTTTCTCGTAGTTTATTCATTTTCTGTCGTTTGACAAAGCAAAGTGGATCTAGTATATTCTTCGCAGAGTTCATGATGACTTCATAGGCTGCACAAAATCTCCAAATAGGCAATCTATGTCATGATGGGCCTAGCTAAAACCGGTGATGTGCCCAACCTGAGGAAAGTGTTAAATGACATGGTGATAGCCACCATAGGTTTCAAATTCAACATCAGGGCTATGACCATAAGTGATATACTAGAGAATGATGTAAAATTTGCACCGATTGTAGTCGGTTACAAAGTTTACCAATCAAGAAGGTACAAATCTGTCTCCAGTAGTGCCATTTACTCTGCATACCAGATGCTCAAGGATGACAAGAGGTATGACCTATGTTCAACTCTCCTAAATGAATTGTTAAGAAATTTGAAGAAGATTAAGCCCTCATAAAAAGCACACTTTCAAATATGGTGCACTTCTTATTTGCCTGGCCTTATACTTCTTAAATGAGATACCTGGTATAAAAGGAAAGGTCCAATGGGCCTATGATAGACCAGTGGCCATGAAAATTAAATAGGGATTATGGGGAATTGGTGATACAATAATGATAATATCTACTCTCTGGGGATACTTTAAATCCTTTCAATCAATAATGAAAAGCAGAGAGAGGATCCCCAAGGAGATTGTTGAAAAGTATGAGAAAACCATTTGCTTCATGGTTGACAAAGATCAATGCCAAATGGAAGCAATGGAGCCTTGAATAGTATGGATCATGCCCATGGGGTATGAAGTTGACTCCATTACACTTGAGGAATATTCCCAACACCTTCTTAGTCAACCGGTGGACCCTAAAGAAGGGAGATTCAGAACATTCAAGGAGAAAGACCTTGAATTGCACATACAATTCACTGTACTGACCAGGAAAAGGAAAGTTACTAAGATGGAAGAGGAAGTGGCTACTCAAATGGGTTTCCCCCAGGAGGAGGTGAAGAAAGAAAGGGATAAATATGTGTAGAAGGAGGCCAAAGAGGAAACCAAGAAACCTAAGTTTGATCTAGTTCCCTCCAAGGTCAAACCAAAAGAAACCAAGTTTGCTCTTTCCCCAATGACACAATCTACAGGACCTAGCCCATTTGAGAAAGGTGTGCTCAAGAAGAAGGATAATCCTAAAAGGAACTATGTTGTAGTATCTCTGGTAACTTCAGAAATAGAGTCTAAGGAGGAGGAAAGAAAGGCAAAGAAGAAAGGACAATTTGTCAGAGTGGTGAGGAAGTTGCAGTCCGGTGGAGCCCAACAGAGCAAGAAGGCAAAATCAGATCCTGTTCTTGTCGGTAGGCCTGAGAGAGAAAGGAAAGTCAAGAATCAACCTAAATCTGGTGCCCAATAAGGTAAATTTGAATTTGTTCCCTCATTGACAAAATATTATTTAATTAATTACATAATTGTACATGGTAACTTGAAGAATCTTAGAGCTTGCTATGAGAATTTTGATGAGGTTGACCGGAGAAAGATTGAAGAAGCAATTGTATTATATTTACACAATTTTAGTAAGATATTAATTTAATTGGAGAAGGCCATTTCTAAATATCTATACAACCATATAGACGCAAGAAGAATGACTGTAAGCAAAATAGATAAAAAGATGAAGGAAAGAGAACTAATAAAAGTTTGTACCTGTATCACACATGATGAAGCCGAGAGGCTGATTGAGGATGCAAATAAGAAAGAATTCCAAAGTAAGAACAAGGTTAATAGATTGATGATTGGGAAGTAGAGGAGGTGAGGAAAGAGATAGAGGATATATGGAGAAAGATAATTCAGAATGACCCTCTGTACAAGAATGCATTCAAACCCTCTCAGCCGGAAGATAAGCAAGGTGTTTCCAGAAGTAAGAAGGTTGAAAATCAGTCTGAGGATCATATGAAAGATCATGATAACACTACACTTAATGATGAGATAGGTGATAACCCTCTGGTAGTGGATAGCTCCACAACCCCTGAGATCCAACTGGTTGGCACTGCACCAAGTGGCAACACCGGTGCAAAAGATAAAGGGGATGAGGGAGTGAACAAGGATGTTGTGTTTGTAGAGGCTAAGGTTACTAAGGTAGATAAAGGCAAAGGAGTAGCTGATTCAACAATTATCACTCCTCCGATTATAGGGACCCCACCTCAGATCCCAATAAATCTAGATGGTCCCCTAAATCTTGGGAAGGTGTCTCCTGCTCAGAAGCTTATGCTCACAGCTGCTATGCAAGCTCAGGCTAGCCAAGATCTAGTGAAGTATGACTATGAAGATAAAAAGCTAATTTTGATGTTAGTTGATGTTTTGTAGAAGGTGGCCCCAAATCTACAGTTAGATTCAAATAAAAACCCCTCCGATAAATTGTTGCAATTAGTTAACAGTGTAAATACAAGTTTTGATTCTTTGGAAAAGACTGCTACTCAGAAATTTTTGGATAAATTTAAGGATGTTAGGATACAAACTTTCTGGAAGATGATTGAAGATGATAGAGTGAGAATGAATAAGAGATTGTAGATTATTTCTGACACATTGTCAGAAGCCGATAATTGTACAAAACTTTCCTAATTTTGCCTAAATTCACTGTAGATATTGACAAGCAGATAGATCTTTGCCTGGGCAAGCTTGTTGGCATTTCATAGTCCTTTGATCCAAATGTAACTTTAACCAAATGTATTGAAGGACAAATTATATCTCTAAATGATCAGATCTCAAGCTTCCAAGAAGACAAGGATAAAATTTGGAGAAAAGCAGGTGAACTCTAGAACCTGATTGCCCCCTGGTCAGACACTATGTTGAGTAACAAGGTAGATTGCATGAAGGAGATGGCCTGACCTGTGTCATCTGACCTAAGGGAGTTAGAGATTCACGCTATTGTATTTAGTGCATTCATCATAATTTTGGACAACTTGAAGAGTGGGTGGGATACTCACCTATGATTTTTGAAGACTATTTATGTTGACATCTTTAAGTACTTGTAAATTTTTGGTGTACATCTTTGTATATAAATTTTGGGCAGCACCCCATCTTTGGCATTGTTGTCAAAGGGGGAGAGGAATAGTGAAAAATGTATAGTATTGAAGAGTGGAATTATTTGTCTAAGGGGGAGCCTTAGAAATTCTTTTGATTCATTTGAACCGGTGTACAGTGTTCAACACATAGTCATTTTTCATGAGTGTTGCCATCAATGCCAAAAGGGGAAATTGTTGGAAATTGACACTCATTTGGTGGCTTTTGGTGGTTTATGATGGCTGATTATTGGTTTAGGATTGTAATTGATGACAACTCTTCATAGAGATTCAATCCGGTGGTCGTAATTCTTGTTATCCAGAAGTGGGTGTTAATTGATAGCTGATTAACCAATATTTCAAGAAGAACAGAGCATTTTGGGGTCTGGAAGCTTTCTAATGATTACGATGCATTGAATTGTGTTCTTGTTGATTGGGTTGACATAGACACATCATTTTGCTATTGTTTTGGTGATCGGCACTTATCTTTTTGGATCTGGTCAATCCGACATGTGACTACACGTTACACCTTAAGACTGACATGGTAAATGATCTATTTTGTGGTTATCAATATATAAGTTTGGCATGGGTGATATTTTTGGTGCATGGTACAATTTTATGCGAGCTAGAGGTGATCAAGAATATGTTTGGTGCAATTTAACATGCGCATTCTTGATCTGGTAGCTGACTGAGACAGAGAAGATAGCAGAACAAAGAAGGTGATCCAATCAATGTATTTAGCACTCAAACAGAACTCATCCACGCATAGTAGATGCTATTTTAGAGTTCATACATTGTAATACATCATTGTAATAACTTTGTAAGCTCAGTGAGACTTCCCTGAAGGTTGTAGCCTTTCGGGTTATTGTAATTGAGCAATGAGCTCTAGGCAGTGTGCCTGAATGCTTGTGCATTCTCGATTTTGTAATATTATTTTGCTACTAGCCATAGTGGAATAATATTGTGGGTTCAAATCCCACCATGGTTTTCCCCATTTGGGTTTCCACATAAAATAATCAATGTTATGATCTTGTGGTTATTTGTTTCATGTTTCTGCATTTCAGTTTTAAGTGTTTACATCCGATGGTTCAAAGTTAAGTTTGAAAATTTGTAAACCGATAGATCATTGATTCACCCCCCCTCTCAGTGATCCCTGATTCCAACAAGAATATCATACGATCATCTCTATCTCATCACCTAAAAAATATTTATTCATTAAATATTTCATCTCACTTTAATTAATCCTCAAAATATATTTTAATCCACTTTTTAAGTATTTTCTTTTTGATTGGTGAATTAGGCACAAGAGAGTTCCACCTTGTACGATTAACTAGAAAAATAAAAAAATGATAAAGAACATGCCTTGAAAATAAAGGTGCATAAGGACACATATAAAACTCATACCATCTATGATGGTGAGCACCCTATAAGCCACAATCTCTAGGATTCTCACCAACTTGTCTTAACATAGGAGTGCAATTTCATTTTACATTTCTTATTTCATGTTGATTTCTTTTTTATTTAATTATTGTCCATTTACTATAGTATTCCCTAATATTTTGATTATATAAGTAGGGAGAGGGCCCTGATCCTAATAGTCACATCAACAAAACAAAAATATAAGACCTAACTAACCCAAACTAATGAGAAACCTAACACACAAGATAGAAATACCACCAAAAGCTATAGGAGAGGCATATAGGCCTGGCACTAGAACTACTACTTAATATTATGAAACCTAGCACACAAGCTAGAAATACCATCAAAAGCTATAGAAGAGGCACACAAGCCTGGCACTAGAACTATTACTTAATATTAGAAGGCTTACAAGCCATATAAACAAAAAATAGGCACATAGGCCTAAGAATAACATAATGAAAGAACAAAAACAAGAAACAATAAAAGAAAGATAAACCATCATTCCATATAAATTTTAATAAGGTTCTAATTCTTTGTGAGAGTGTCAAGAGAGTCCATCCATTCATCTCTAGGTTTCTTGTTTCTTCCTTTAAAGCAGAGTCTTTCACTTCTTGGTTCATGCTATGTATATTCCTTCACTTTTTAATCTTTGAATGTCTATAAATAGTACCCATCCTTACTTTGTGCATTATACTATTTGTAATAGAAAATATGTCACAAAGAGTGTTTTCTATCTTGTTAAATTTCTCACCAATCCTAACAAAGCCAATCCCAAACTCAAGAGTAGAAAATGTGCACATGGAGGTCAACAATTTTGACTTTAAACTCATCTTGGTTCTCCTTGTTAGTCTCAAGTTGGCTTCATGTACCCATCCTTTCCTCCTCAAATTATTCTTCATCCTTATTGGTATCTACCTCAATATCATCTTCATGATTGTCCTCTTCCATGTTAATCTCCTCACCAATGTCCTTGTCATTATTACAATCTTCAACACATAGTTTTCAACCTTCTCTTCTTCCTATTGACTATTGTCCTCAAAATTCTCCTTAGAGGTGTTAGGGAAAAACTTATCCTTAGAAAACTCCTCAAATTTCTCATCCTGAGTAGGTTCTCTCTCTTTTTGATCATCACACTTACCCTTGGAAGAAAACATTAGCCAAATATGCAAACCTCCTGCCATCAGGCTTTGAAGGACCAAAATACCTGACATTCTTCTCCTCATTATGATCATAGTCCACCTTATCTACAATGCCAATAGTTCTCCCTAATATTGTGACCTATATTAAAGCCTAATTTCTTATTTTTAGAGGATTTGAGGAGGGTAGAGGAAGGATTTCTTTTCTCTGGGGTGATCTTCAATAGCTCCTCTTCAAAGGTAAGACATAGGAAGAACCAATTTTCAAATTACTTTAAAAAAAATAAAATTATTTTAGCAATTCCCCATTAGGATTCATGTTTTGATTGGTGTTTTAGAAGTTAAACTTATGGATTACTCTAAAAAATATTGATCTTGATAGAGCTCTTCTCATGAACAAGGTTGGGTTATGGAATGGAGGAGAGGACATAATTATATAAATCCATTATTAAGCCTTGATGGTGGGAGGAGAAGCCCCATTTTTAATGCATTTTAGGAGAGAGGGGAGCAACTAGATAGGGATATTGATATATTTCTCATGATAAATTTGATTTAGAGTAGTAAAGTGACACCCATGAATAGTCATAAATCTACTTTGTAATGTAAAATACTTCATCACATGCAAACTTACCAATCCCCCCCAAAAAATAGGTTAATCTCATTGAAGCCATTTTCAAAATATTTCAATTTCTCTCCTTCCTTGAAGAACTTACCAGTAGACTTTTGATACTTTTCGTTACTCTTCTTAGCAATTTTGATACTATCACATTGTAGCCCCGTCAAAGTCACTATTAATTGAGGAGTAACCAAGAAAGGAAAGCTTCCTATAGTAACCCCCCTCTCATTCCAAGAGTGACAAAATTTTGAGGTGAGTGATCATTGTAATCCTTTATATGTAGCTTAAAATAAAGAAATTAAGATGACATTGTCAAAAAATTGCCAAAGCTCAACATTTTGTTGGATCACAGGACATTGGTTCAAAATGCTTCCTTAGCCTACCCATTTTACTCCAGCTAGTAAACTTTCCAAGAATAGTATTCCACACAAAAATAAGAGTAGAAGAGACCATAGATCTTCAAATTAGAAATACCATTTCGGACATAAGCAATTTGGCCCTTTAATTTAGTAAAATCGCTAACCAATTCTTTGCACATACAAGTAATAATTACCAAGTGAGGATATTTCCATTTGGCATGATAGTAGTACACATAAATACTATAAAAAATATTAAATCCTGTCCTTTGTACCCTTCTCAATAAATTATTTTAAGAAATGAAGTTGGCAATCATGTAGAGAAATCGATCTTCACACGTGTGAGATAAAATAATGCTTATCTTATAATTATTATAAACTTGTGGTAAGTACTTGGCCCCTCCACCTCCACATCATCAGTAATTAAAAAGATAGCTAAACTCGTGCAACCCTTTTTATAATTTAAATAACAACTATTAATCTAATAAGACTCACTGCTTGTTTTCATCTTATCTCTCCTAGTTGGTAGTCATTTATCCATTGTCATCGTGACAGTTGTTATAAAAAAAAATTATTTCTAGTTGTTCATTTGAAATTACCTTTTTTATTTTTGGTGGGAGCACATCATACTCCTAATAATTCTAATTTAAACAATAAATACCTTCATTAGAGTTCACATTCCCCATCTTATTTTATTCCTAATAAATGTGAATAATAGTGGACTAAAGAAAGCTCCTTATGAAGGTTTCGTATTCATCCATCATATCTCTTATTATCCATGGAGAATTATTCTCCCCTTTTAAATTATCAATAATAATATTAGAATCACCTTCAATAACAATCCAATTAAACCCTATTTCTTTAACTCTTTTGATGCACTACCAAGTAGTAGTAGCTTCCACGACATTGTTAGTGCACATCCAAGATTTTTTGCAAAGCCTTCCACCAAGTGACAATTTTAGTCTCTGATAACTCCTCCAATACTACCATCCTTGGATTCCCTTTTGAGCAACCATTAAAGTTTGATTTTAACCATCCCTCTTTCAGAGCTATCCATCTAGTTTTCTTCCCACTTAGGATCTCCATCCAATTAATTCTTGTCAAATCTTTGTTAATCCACCAATTTTGTTTGATTCTTAACTTCTTGTAGGAAGGCATCATATTGGAGAAACCATAATTTCCCATATTTATTTTTTCCTTAATTTTGTTAGAAAAATGGTATCTCAACCTTGCATATACATCAAGCTACTATTTTTAGTGAATTTTTATTAGAGCACAGATTGGACCGAAATTATTACCAAATCTTTGGATTGCCTAAATAAGTGTGTAAGAAAAATTTGTGACAATATCATGTCTAGTTTTGAAGATATTAATTTTTTTATTTTTGATAGCGTTGTACAAAAGCTTCAAATTTAATTTTGAAGGCCTTAGAAGATTTGAATAGGCCTAAAGGTGGTCGTAAGAAATGTAAAACATTTCAACTTGATAAAGTACTTCATGAGCTTTGTAAAACTTCAAACAATTTGTCAATCAGACACCCAATTCAAAAGTTAAGGCCTCCAAAAGTTGGGTCTTCTGAAATAGGAAATGTAAAAACATGTTAGACACATGAATGAGCTATAAAATGGAGATACACATGTTGATGTGTGTTTTGACACATCATAGGGCATCTTGTATTGGAGATAAGATGGGTGTCGCTTTATTGGGTGGCTTTAGCCCATGGTTTTGTAATACCTTTTGATGGTTGCATGTATTGGATCTCTGATATATGAGGTGCATGAGATGGGGGTTATGTGTAAGAGTGTTTTATCTATTGAATTACCTCCATATCTCTAGTTGGTGATACTCCTATAAGAAGTTTACGCTAAAACTATATTGTAATTTGTTATTAATTTCTAAATAATATATAGGGTGGCTTTTGGAGTGTGGGGTTTTTCTCCTGAAAGGGATTTCCCCACATAAATCATTGTGTTATGGTATGAATATTATTGTGTTATTTTTGTTTAATTGTTGTAAATATTTGAATTTGTTTTCCATTACCCTCCTCTCAAGATTAGTGGAGGAATTTGTTTCGTGACCTTAACTTCTTTACAAGTGGTACCAAAATCCAATCACCTTTGGTTTCAGTTGTGGGTTGTTGGGGGTTTTTCAACTAATCCAATTTTGAGTGGCAGCTTGTGTAGAAGATGATTTTTTATCTTGTTGTAGGAATTTTGAGATGAAAAGTTTACCAAAGAGAATAGAGGTGGCGAAATTTTCTGGAAGTAATTTTGAGATCTGGAAGCTGAAGATGGAGGATTTGCTAATAGATCGAGATCTGTGGGATGCTATTGATATGAATGCCTCAAGACCTATTGATCCTCCTATGGCTACTCAGTATGATGTTATGGATTGTAAAGCCAAGGGTCTAATTAGATTGTGCTTGTAAGACTTTATTATAATCAATATCCATGAAGAGACCTATGTAGACACCTAAAAATGTCTTGTTAATCACACACACTAATTATTCATCTATTTAATTAAGTATTTCTTTAATTATTTGATTAAACTAATTATTTCTTCTAATCATCAAAGAATATATCTCTTAAGATTCACTACTCTTGAATCCTGGTTGATTGGTTGTATAAGAACATATTTGCTTACTCTCTCTTTAGGCAACTTACTTCTTCTTTTTTGAGTTTAACTTCTGTGGGACCCTCATATTTTCAATTCCAGGAAGTTTCTAACCTGGTTCATAGCTTGATGTTTAATTGCCAACCTTTCCATGTGGTTAGTTGCAATCATCCCACTGTTGGATCCTCATCGAATGCTCCAAGTATTGAATTAATGGCACATGATATCCTTATCTCTGTCACATCAAATTTGATTGATGAAATTGCTCTCGAGGAATTCCTAAAAATTCAGGATGTCCCTTCTGTTGATGCTATACCTCTCGCTCTTAATACTTCACCATCCACTTTTTCAACCTCCCATGCAGCTTGACTTTGATTTTTCTCAACATCTTTCTCTTGCTCAATCAGTCTCTTCATCTCCTCTATTACCTAAAACACCTAAAAAAAGAGGTCGAAAGGCCAAGATTCTTAAAATCCAAGAAGAGATCGCAGCTGGTATCCAGTCTAAAATTGTAGACAAGTTTTTACCCCATTCAAGACTGAGAAGAACATGTTGTTCTTTTTGGGTGAAATGAGGATCATATCTTGGAATGTCAGAGGTTTGAATGCCTCTAACAAGAGGGGGTGGATCAAGTAGTAGCTAGATTCCTCCCAAGCAGACATCATTTTAATACAAGAAACAAAGATTTCTGATGAAGCCTCTCAAAGATTTTTAAAAAATACACTTTATGGGATTTCATACATGTTCCTGTAGTAGGGGCTTCTAGTGGTATTCTGACCTTGTGGAATCCCAAGGTAATCAAAGAAAAAACCTTGAATCGAGGGACAAATTGGTATCTTATTCTTATTGAAAATTTTGATTTATCCTTCCTCCTTTTTAATATTTATGGTCCAACAGCTCCTCATGAGAAACATGCTCTCTGGAATACTTTATCTTGTCAAATCCATCAACATGGAATTCAAAAAATCATCTTAGGAGGTGATTTTAATGCCATTTTGTCTCAGGATGAGAAACAGGGAGGCAACCCTTCTGCTTCTAAGGTGATTGATGACTTTAGATCTTTTGTGTCTGATAACGCCCTTTCAAACATTTCACCTTCTAATGGTCAATTTACATGGACAAACCAGAGAAATTCCTTTCAAATTGCAAGTAGATTGGACAAGTTTTTCACTTCATATGAATGGATCCTTCAGAAATATACTTTCAGCTATAATATTCTATCTTTCTCTGGATCTGGCCATTTTCCTATCTCATTATGCTTGGATAAACATGAAGTTTCTCATCATAGATCTTCTTTTAAATTTGAAAGAATGTGGTTTTGGCACCCACACTTTCATTCTTTGCTTCGTCAATGGTGGGTAAGTGCCCCCTTCTATAGGGGGAACAAAATGGAGTTAGAAAAAGAAAATATCAAAGTCTGGAATAGGGAAGTATTCAAAAACATCTTCGCAGAGAAATCATATGTAGAGAAGGAGTTAAAGGACATCAATGAACTTATCTTTTCTAATGGGATTAATCCTGAAACCTTCTCAAGGCAGAAGCATTTACAAAGTTACTGGGAAGAATTGTGCTCTAGAGAGGAGGTGTATTGGAGACAAAAATCAAGGAAGCTATGGCTAAAAGATGGGGATAAAAATAATTTCTTTCAGGCATTTGCAAAGATTAAGCAAGCTGCATCTACTATCTTTTCTATCAATGCCTCTTTTTTGAGTGTAAAATTAACTAATGAACAAGAAATTAGGGAAGAGGGTGAACTCTTCTTTAAAAATCTTCTTGCTCCCTCTCCTCCATTTGTTCTTGAGGAGTCCAATGTTGAGGTATTGTTAGATTCCATCCCTTGTCTGATTTCACAACGTGATAATGATTATCTGATGCAACCTTTCTCTCTTGTTGAACTCCAAGAGGGGGTAGTTTCGATGGCTCCTGACAAGTCTCCAGTTCCTGACGGTTTTACTATGTTATTTTTTCAAAAGTGTTGGGACATTTTAAGTTTTGATCTTTTAATGGATTTGGAGGAGTCAAGACAAAAAGCTTTTATTCTCAAGAACTTTAATTTAACCCATCTTTCTCTTATCCCCAAATCCAACAACCCTCAATATTTTGCAGACTTTAGGCCCATCTTCTTTTGTAATATAATTTACAAGATCTTCACAAAAGCTATTTATCTCTGAATGAAATCCTTGATTCCTAAAGTAATATCTCCTAAACAAGGAGGCTTTGTTCCTAGTAGGGAAACATCAGAAGGTGCGCTTGTGGCCCATGAAGCTTTGCACTCAAACTCTTCACAGTCCCCTGCTTTCATAGTTAAATTAGAGATGTTGAAAGCATATGATAAAGTATGTTGGTCTTTTCTTTTGAGAGTGCTTAAAAAGTTTGGTTTTTCAGATAAGTGGTGCAAATGGATCAAAAATTGTCTCTCTGGTGTACATTTCTCAGTTATTATTAATGGTAATCCTCCTAGGTTTTTTTTAGCCACTCAAGTTCGGCAAGGTGACCCACTATCACCTTTTCTCTTTATTATCATGGTAGAAGCTTTTAGCAGATTGGTCAATTAGCAGCTGACTCTGGGTCTTTGGAAGGGGGTATGCATCCCTAACACTTCAATTTCCATCACCCACACTTTATTTGAAGATGATACATTTTTATTTGGTTGTTCCAATATTCAAGAGGCAAGGCATATTAAGAAAATGTTGGACATATACACTTCCATATTTGGGCAGAAAATCAGTTCCTAGAAGTCTAAATTATTCATATTTAATAATTCTGAAATGGTGTCTAACAACATTATCCAAATCTTGGGCTTTCCAGTAGATTCTCTTCCATCTTTGTACTTGGCCATCCCTTTCTTTATGGGAGCAGAGAAACCTTCTTTTTGGAATTCTGTTATTGATAGATTAAAAAGAAGAAGTTCTATGTGGAAAGCTAGATGGTTATCTCTGTCAGGCAGAATCCTTGTCAAAACTATTTTGGCTACAATCCCAAACTACTACATTTCTATCCTTCAAGCCCCAAAATCTATTGTTTCCCATATCGAGAAAATTATTCAAAATTTTATTTGGGAAAGCAATCTTTCAGAAGATAAAAAGATTCCTCTTGTGTCTCTTAACAAAATGACTCCCAGTAAAACTATGGGCGGGGTTGGTCTACACGATCTTTCAAAAAGGAATAAGGCCTTTGGGGGAAAGTTGGTTTGGAATATTTATGTAAAACCACATGCTTTTTGGTGTCAAATTATGCAAGCAAAGTATTTAGATACTCCTACCTGATCACGTATTTTTAGTATCCTTGATCCTCCATCAGGGTCTGCAGTTGGGAACTTCATGATGGCTTCTAGGAATGTGATTACTAGATATTTATCTTGGCAAGCACATAATGGCAAAGATGTCAACTTTTGGCATGATTCATGGAGTGGTCTTCCCCCTCTTAATCTTGAGGAATCCCTAGTAGATGTGATCCCTATATTTATTACTCATTGGGGATCTTACCTTTATGATTACAAAGATGACCTTGAGAAGCCTTCAAACCATGTCACTGGAAGACTCTAGCTTCACTCCCAATCTCCTTGAATCAAAAGGTAAAGCTTTCTTTGATTCTCAAGAACTGCATTGTATATATTTCTAATAGTTTGGACAAATTGATATGGTGCCCTGTGAAGAACAGAAAGTACTCTATTAAGGAAGGGTATAAGGCAATTCATCATATGTTTGTTCAATCCTATTCACAAAGAGCTTATAACTTCTATTGGAACAACAATATTCTTCCCAAGGAAGGTATGTTTGCTTGGCTTGCTTTACACAAAAGAATACTTACTAGTGAGAGACTTGATAAATTGAATATTGCACCTCCATTTGCCTGTGTGCTTTGTGGTGAGCATAATGAAATGTTAGATCATCTTCTCATCCAATGTGATTTTGATCATTATTGTTGGAAGTTTGTGCTTGCTAAACTTTCCTTTAGCATCCCTCTTCCAAATAATGTTTGGGATTTGTTCCAGTCCTAGCCAGTCTTATACTCATCCTCTCTTTTTGCATGCATTTGTAAAGTGATCCCATCCATAGTAGTATGGTCACTTTGGTGGGAAAGAAATAAGCGTATTTTTAGAAAGTAGACATCTTCTCTTTCTGATGTTCTCAATTACATTGAAAAATCAGTATTAGAACTAGTTAATGCTCATGTTAGAGAATTAGTAAAATTGATAGAAATAAAGTGAAATGGTGTCCTCCGGATTCAACTCTTTTAAAATTGAATTTTGATGGCTCCTATAAAGGGAACCTGGGTGATGCAGGAGTAGGAGTATGCATAAGGGACCACATAGGGTGTGTTTTTGCTTTAAAATTTATTTCCATTGAAATGGGTACTAACAACTTTGCAGAGGCATATACTTTGCTTGAAGGCATTCTACTAGTTAAAAAATTGAACATTTCTTATATTCACATCGAAGGTGACTCAGCTATTATTATCAATGCTTGCATGAAGAGGAATATTGACAATTAGAAGATAAGATATTTGCTTGAACAAACATGGGCACTTATTGATACATTTGTAAACTTTACCATTTCACATGTGTATAGAGAAGGGAACCGGGTTGTAGATCATTTGGCAAATATGGGAAGTTCCAAGGTGGAGCTTAATATGATGGGTCCAAATTGTGATCTCGATTCTTTTCCAACGCTTAGAAAACTAATTTTGGAGGACATGTGTATAGGATAATATTGCACATGGCTATGCAGTTGTCCTTTTCATAATGATAAAAAGTTTGTATGTGAGGTATTATAATTGCAAGGTTCTGTGGTTTTGTTGTATCTAAATGATATGAATGGATGTCAGTTTAGACATCTATGAAGCATGTGGACTTCAAGCTGCATAAATGCTTAAGTTAGGTAGTTTGTGGGCTACTATGTAAATGTGTACAACTTTTGTGATGTTTTGGTTCAGACTTCATCTTGTTGAACATACTCCAGGAAGCATTCAATACTTGGAGATTATTTGTGGCATTCAGTATGCTGGACATTATGAATTATATTGTACCTTTTTGGCATATTATGGATATAAGATCCACAACCTTTCTATGTATTATCGAGCAAGGATCGAAGTTTTTCTTTCTAGTTCTTTTCTCCAGGCCCTCTTTGAATCAACTTTTTTAAAGAAATATATAAATAAAAATATATTAAGTGACATTGCCACCTTTTTCAAATAAAAATAAAAATTTATTCAATTTCTATCTATTAATCAATTAATCAGTTAACCCTATCAAAAATATTAATTAAATATTATTTATTTAATTAATTGTGATTTATCCTTAATTAAATAATCTTTATTATTTAATTAAATCCATTTCTAATGTTTAAATAATTTAATTTAAATTAATTAACTTATTCCTCCATTTCCCCAAATGTGAATTTCATCTAATTTCATTTCTCTCAAATTCATATTTCCCCAAATGTGAATTTTAGTTAATTTCATCTAATTCTGAATCATCAATTTCATATTTCACCAAATCTGAATTTTAGTTAATTTCATGTGCATTTCAGCATTCGAAAACCCAAATTCAGATGCAAATCAAATTCAATTTCAAAATCGTACATCACATGTTGAAATCAGAATTGATTGATCAAATCAGTTGACTAATTAGTTAACTCAGTTAACTCATCAATCACCCCCTTTTCACTCCAAATCAACTTTTCCGACTAATCCATCTATTTAGTCTACTGATCAATCAATCCACTTATCTCTCCAATCAATTTAGGCATCTAATTCATCAACTTAGTCAACTAGCTAATCTATTCAGTCCACTAGCTAATCTATTCAGTTGACTCCCCATTAATCAATCCCGTTAATAGATCAATCTATTGAGTTAACAAATCAATCAAGATGAGTTCACTGATCAATCAATTTTAGTTGACTATCAATTAGGACTTGAGATCAAATCCTCACCCCTTCTATGTTGAAAATGTATATAAACATCATTTTCACAAATCAATCTAGAGAATCACAGTCTTCAAACAATTGTCTAATCTATGCAGGAATCCCAGTGCACTACCTAAGAGCCACCTACAAGCACAATTTAGAGAAGCACAATGTAAGCAAAGATGCAGGATGAGGGAGTCTTTATTTTAATTCATTTCTCATTTTTATATTGATTTTCATTGATTATGTTTGATGTTTGTTAATTAGTTGAGAATTGGTGATTCATTCTTATTTGCTAATTAGCTTAATACATATGACATTCATGCATAGTACAACCTCTACAAAGAAGTTATGGAACAAGCTTGGTGAGATGTATCAAGACAAATCTTTATTAAGTCAAGGACTTTATTGAAGAAAAAATTGATTCCTTCAGAATGGAAGAGGTTGGATGGATTACATATCACCTGGAAGAATTCAATATGTTGGTGGCTCAATTGGCATTTGTTGGTGTCAAGATGGATGAAGAGGAGAAATGTCAAATATTGTTTTGTTCTTTACCTAATTCGTGGGATTCTCTTGTTATGGCTATTGATAGTAGTTTTGTTATTTTTAAGTCTAAAGATATGGTGGGTGCCTTACTTGGTGAAGAGATGTGGAGGAAGGTATCCAATAATTTGAAGGAATCCCTAACTATTCATGGAAGGCCTAAAGAAAAATGCAAGAAGAATGAGAAGCATAATAAATCCAAGTCTAGAGGAATATCCAAATCTTCTAAAAATTCCAAAGTCATTTGGTGTAATTGTGGTAAATATAGAAACTTTTGAAAGGATTGTAAAGAAGAAAAGAAGAACAAAAGGAAGAAGTTTGATTTTGATTCTGATTCTAAGAAGGAAGATGGTGATGCATTCATTGCAACTTTGGCTACTCATGTAGGTAATGATGCATGAATAATTGACTCGGATACATATATTCATATGACTTTTAATAGAGATTGGTTTTTTGAATATGAAAAATTTAATAGAGGTAAGGTTTACTTGGGTGATGCTTCTCATTTAGATATTGTTAGCAGTGGTAAATTTAGAATTAGGTTTCCTAGTGGTAGAGAAAAAAGGATTAATGTTGTGTTGCATATCCCCAGACTAAAATGAAATTTGTTATCAATAAGAAAACTGATAGATGTGGGTGTACAAGTAGTCTTTTATAATGCAAAATGTAAAATGGTTAGAGGTGCTATAGTGATTGCTAGAGGTGTCAAAATTGGCACATTGTATAAGCCACAAACATACACTATTGAGTGTAATAACAATTTTATTAAAAGAAAATATGTAGATACTTCATTGGAAGATGTGAGGATTTCACCTTCAAAAAATCAAGATATTTTTTGGTACCTATTGGGTGAATATTTTGTCACCGACATACCAATGATAAAAAATGTATTTCACACACAGCTATGTTAAGACAAAACCTTTCCTCTCATCAAGGGGAGGTTCCCTATTGGAATTTTGGGTATTTCAACAACTTATGAAAAGAAAATTCAGGTGTAAGCTTAGGACATGTAATTCTCTTTTTTCAAAATTAATGTATTTTCCCTTCACCTGGTGATATTTATTATAACTCAATAAACTTAACAACTAAATTAAACTTCTTGACAAAGATTCTTAATATCTAGACAATCATGTAATCTCAAAGTCTTACGTGAGTGCAACTACTTTAATCACCACTATTTCAACTTGAATCACAACTTGTAGCTCAAACTCTCCAAGATGTGATCAATGATTCCTAAAACTACAAGTAATTGGTAGCAATCCAAAGCTTCCTACGCAATCACTTAGCTGTCAGAAGATTTCCCAAATATGTAGATAGCACAAAGTCTATTTTACACAATTAGAAAGCTCTTTCATTAGCATCCACAATTTCACCAAAAAGATTCAAGTGTATAAGAAATGATTATGAGAACTAAACATAATAATTATTCCAATCATAATCACAATCTTCGGCTCACTCAAATTTGAGAACTAGCGGATTGGTATCTTATTTCTCTTGAATCAAATTTTTACATCAAAAAGCATAAATTCTTTGTTGAGACAAAAATTTGGCAGAGTTTTGCTAAGCATAATTAAAGATAAATATTTACAAATGAGGTCCTCCTTATATAGGAAAATAAGTTGAGAAAAAGGTGGGAACAGTTGACTAATTCAACTGCACAATCCCACTTGACTACAACTATTGCATAAAATGAAAATACAACTACAAGAAAATTTGCAGTAACTAAGAATGCAACTACATGAAAAAATAGTGTCAATGGGGACACTTTATTCTTCTTTTTCCTCCTCATTGATCTTCTTGAATTCCTCGAACTAAGCCAAAATAGATTCCATCTCGACTTTGTCCAACATTGTGGTAGAGCTAGTAATAACATGAACCCCGGAAACTGCATCTCTAACTTTAATATACTTCTTTCTTCCATCCTTCAACATTGAGGCAAGAACTTCAAAACTAACCTATATCTCAAGCAGTTTATCAAATGCATTCAATGTGAAGTCTCGTTCTACCCAGTGAGAAATTAGGGAAATAAATTATTGTATGATGTTCTCACTAGATATTAGTTTCTAACCCTCATCATACAAGCAACAAGGAATCTCAGCTATCCTTGTCGAAATCTGGTCAATCTCATTATCACATTCTTTCTTTTCTTGATCTATTTCTATGAATACTGACCTTATTATTTTACCTTTATGAGATAATAATGACAAAATTTGGATGCGATTATCTCGTGTCATTATTACATTGTTTTCTATAAGAACATCAATTGTGAAACCTTCCATTTTGCCCCAAAGAGTCATACTCTTTTCAATATCTTCCATTTCTTTGGTCAAAGTAGTTTTGATACCTTTCATCTAACTCTGAACAATTTCAAAATCTATTAATAACTTAATCGTTAAATCCAGAAGAAGAGAGCCCTTTGATTTCAAATAATCAATCCATTTGTCCACTACTCGGTCCTTGATGCCCACCTGTTCTACCTTTTTGAGAGCCTTAGTATCAATTGAGGAAACAATCGGCTCAACCTCTTGGGAAGATTGTGTGACTTTTAGAAGAACACTGGTCATCTGCTCACATTTTTGCTTCCATTCATTCTTCTCATCCCTTTCTTGATCAAACCTGTGTACGAGAGAATTGAAAGCAGTTTGAGAGTCTAGCTTGACACTCTCATGTGTTTCCACACCAAGTTCTATAATCTGCATAGTATAATCTGCAGGTTGGATATTGTCCTTGTCTTTATCTGAAGATGACACCATGACCTCAACATATTTTCTTTTTGTAGCAAGATCCACCAACACCCGAGAAACAATCTTTGGCTTTTTAGTCCCTTTTGCCTTGGATGGAACTAACTTCTCGAAATCAAAGTCATCTAGTGAAATCACTTATTTCTTCCTTTTAGGTGCCACAATATCCATCCATGGTGGAAGATTTTCTTTGGTGGTTGGAGTTGTGGCCTCCTTTTGAGTAGTCACTATAATCTGAGACACATTCTGACCCGATGACACAGTAGCAAAAGATGGAATTACCTGCACTATGACTGTGGTAATGGATGGTGGTTATGATGAAGCAACAATAGTCATTATTGGTGCCTCCCCTGAAACAATTGTGGTTACAACCGTTGATGGTGCTTCAGTAGTAACAATGGTACTTTCAATAGGTGGAGCTTCAACCATGATAGTTATAGAAGGCAGGGCCACTGACTGTTGCTCTACAACTATTTGCTCCAAAGATTCAGTGAAATCCTGAATTGAAGATTCAATAATGGATATAGGAACATCATCAAAACTCAGGAGACTAGATAATGTAACATATTCTTGATCGCCCTCCCCTTGTGGTAATTCTATATTCAACCCCTCATCATCATATTTTTCTCTTGGTCTGAATCTAATTCAATAGAATGAATGACAACTTGTGTAGAAGTTGATACTTGTGAAGCAGTGGGGGTAGTACTTTCTCCTTGTTGAGTCGATTCTTCTACTTCTTGCATTTTCCTCTTCATGAGGAATCTCTCCTTCTTCTTATTCTTTTTCTAGTTCATTTGCAGCTAGCTCTTCAAAATCCTTTGATGTTGCTTCTGGGCTGATGAAGGTTCACCTTTCTTTGAACCTTTGATTGTGAATTTGAACTTCAACCCTTTTCCCTTAGATTTTGGTGAAGGGATTGGCAGTGGGACCTGCACATCTTCTTTGTTCTTGGTCCTTAATTTAGATGTTTTGCCAACTGGACCATCACTATCACCATCATCACCAGAATTGGAAGGAAGTTGTTTCATTCTAATCCCCCTTTTCAATAACTATTCATTAGTATTAGCCAAAATAGGAGCAATTCTTTGGGTAGTAGACTTACTTTCCTTCCTGGACCATTGAATGAGTGGCGAGGGAGAATAAAAAACCTTTCATTCAAAGTAGACCAGGTCCACTATGTCATCAGTATCTTCCATTGTATCTGGGATCTTAGCCAAGTTCAGGTTCTCAATTTGTTCTAAAGTGAGATGACTGAAATCCATCCTCCTCACATCTTCCTCATCTTCACAATCTGCCCAGGCATCTTCAAGACAATATACATGAGTATATATTCTTTTGATTTTGTTCTTCATCCCATGAAAATCAAAATTATCACAGGCTTTGAACCTCCTCATAGTGACCCATTGCACTTCATCCTCCATATTTTTGGCCTTTGGGTTAGTCAACACTAAATATCAACCAATAGATTATGGAAATTTGAGGCCAATTTTATGAGCCTGTGACTACCTCTCATGCACATGAATCAACTATTGACATAATTATATTAGGACAATTTTATCTAAAGGATACCTTGGCAGCATGAATGGTTGACCTAAAAAACATCCTATGCATATGTGAAAGTAGGAAATTGAAGGAATACACAACCAAAAAAAGAAACTCTGTTGTATGTCGCTTCTGAAAGTCTTTTCTTCTCTAAGCCTTTATCAAACATGCACTTCCACACAAAAAAGAAGGCACCATTAACCCTTCTGAAGTGACTTCTCTGATTATCAATTGTAAGTTTATCTAATAATAATCCCATTCTGGCACTAGTCTTCTATCACCCTTGGTAGACAATTTTGGATATTGCCTCATGGAGGTGATTGCATACACAAGGTATGAGGTCATATATAATTTCAATGTTGTTTTGACCTCCTTCATCTATGCACACAATGCATCACTAATTTTCTCTCCCCAATCAATTTTGGTAGTCCCTTTTTTGATTATGCTCATATAATAACACATCCAGTTTTGTAAGTAATGAGAATCTCTCAGACCTTTTATTTGTGAAAGTATAGTGACCATATAATTATATTCTTCATTAAAATCATTTCTGTGAAAGTATTTAGGCCATCTTGAAGTAGTGGAAACCTTGGATGAAGATAAGAAAATTGTATTAATCATCTTCTTACATTTTTCTTCATTCTTCTCATAATACTCTTGAGCACTGTCTTGGGTTATGTTTGCTACCTCTTCTACCGGAGAACCCTTAAACACGTTGTTAAAAAAAATACCATCTAATATCATAACAACATTGTTATGTGCATCCTTCACCTATCTTGTATTAGGATGAAAATGATCTACCACTACAAGTACAAAGTCTGGATCATGAGCTGCTATTGGGAAGGAAGAATACTTATGCAACTCTGAATTGATCAAGCTTGTCATATGAGATGGAGCCTAATTTCCTTGACATTTGATTCAACTGAGCTTTCTGGGAACATATTCAAGTATTTATCATACTTGTACTTTATTTTCTTCGTAGGTGGCTTGCTTGGTGAAGGCTCTAACTGACTTGAAGAAGGCTTTAACATACCTTGAATGAGATTAGATATTTATGAAGTTCTGCATTCAACACTAAGGACTAGTGTTTTTAAAATCCTCACCATCAAATGAGCAATTTTGTTGAGTAGAACAAGTTTCATGTGTCAAAAATGACTTAGGAAAAATCTAGACAAAAACTTGCAAGTCGGACTTTAAAGTCTGATTTGCAAATTTATACAAACATCATATGCACGTCAGACTTTAAAGTTCAATTTGCAAGAGAAAAAATTGACAAGGCAACTGCATATCGGACTTTAAAGTCGAATATGCAAATAGGAAAAAACAACTTTGCAAGTCGAAGAAAAAACTCTGACCTACACTTGAGCAAAGTACAAAGGGTGATGCACATCAAACTTTGAATTCCGATATGCATCCAAGGTGTGATAAAGGATCCCTATATATCAGGTTTTAAAACCCGATATGTAAGTTATTTGATAGGTCATCTACAAGTGAAACTTTAAAGCCCGACTTGCAGACCTCAATGGATACAACACCCTTCGCATATCGGACTTTAAAACCCGATATGCGAAGGCATAAACCTGTCTTATCCCCATGTCGGGTTTTAGAGCCCGACATGCGAAGGAGATGAGAAAGACAACATGTAATTTAGATTTTAATGTTCGACTTACATGCAAGAAAGATGGGTAAAAAAAAAAAATTGCCCTACAACACCCTTTGCATAAAGAGGAAAGAAAATGGCAAGGTAGGTCAGACTTCAAAACTTCAACCTGCCACAAATTAAACTAAAACAAAACCCTAGACAAACAAATGCAAAACCAAAAATTAAACAAAACTAACCTCAAATCAAGAAAAGATGGAGGAAATCATCTTCAAAACCTGTAACACACCTTGAATGAGAAAAAACCGCAATCATAGAGCTCAAGCAAATAAAAGAACCAATTAAAAATGAAAAATAAAACCTAAAAAGGCATTAAATAAAGTTTAAGAGTGAAATTAATGCACTAAGTGCGTTATGCAGGTCAGGGAAAAAAATCTGACGTACAGATAAACTATGCAACAACAAAAATGCATGTCAGAGAAAAAACTCAGACCTGCATACCGAGGACACCTGCACATTGGACTTTATAACCCAATATGCAGGAACAAGACCCATAGGTTGGAATTTAAAGTCTGATCTGCAAATTAGAATGCAAAACCAAACATGCAGTTCAAACTTTAAGTCTGATATGCACTTGAAGACAAGGGCCTGCAAGCTGGACTTTAAATTCTGATCTGCAGAAAGACTGCAAAAATAAAGATAACTTAAAAACGACAAAACAAAATGACAAGATGCAAAAAACCAACTAACCGATGAGGTAGGCTAGCCTTTCTTGGATCACGTGAGGTACGAAATGGATAAGTTTCATAGGGCTGCCTCACAATTTTGGCCTTGCTGAAATCGATGACAATAGTTGGCTCTGACTGGTGAACAAGCTTCACCACTTGAAGATTGTAGAATCTAGAACTCCGAGTGCCTGTATCTATTGGGATATAGAGTTCGGCGATAAAATGACATAAAAGAAACATTATACAAATACTAACAATATGTACAATATTCTTCTTGCATCACTCCTTATTAGGTAAAGAGCTTCAAATGTTCTCCACTATGAGGTAGCGAGAATGGGGTACCATCAGCATACGTGAGCAAGTAACTATGCTCACGACATACTTCATGAATAGTGAAGGGACCTCTCCATAGGGAGTCAAATTTCCCGTGCATTCCCTTTGGTTCCCTTCTCTTGTCCCATAACAAGACCTGATCACCAACTACGAACTCACTAGAAGTTGCCTTCTTGTTAAACAACACCTTCACTTAGCTTTGGTTGGCAACAATTCTATCTACCACCTCTGCCCTTATTTCCTCCAACTGAGAAAGAAACATTATCCGCTTATCAAGTGAATTTGAGTAGGACTCATCTTGAATGGCCTTGGCAAGCTTCAATGTTGGAAGTTCCAAAGTGATAGGAATCTTGGCATTCATTCCATATGGAAGTTGGAATGGTGACATGTCTATTTCTCTCTTAGGAGTTATACGATCCGCCCATAGCGCATAATATAGAGCCTTATGCCAAGTCCAATGTCTCTCATCAACAAGCTTCCTGATAATTGTAACCAGGTTATTGTTGCTTGACTCAGCCTGACCATTTCCTTGCGGATAATAGTCAAACAAGTGTGAAAGGGTAATACCATAATCAAAACAAAAGTCAATGATCTCATAAGATGAAAAACAAGGAGCATTATCAATTACTATCTTATGAGGAACACCAAACCTTGAAACGATATTCTCTTTCAAAAATTGACAAATCATTGTTGAAGTAGCTTCCTTGGTGGGAATTGCCTCCACCCATTTAGTGAAGTAATTTGTCATAGTGAGTATGTACATGTGACCTACACTAGATGATGAATTGATAGGTCGAACGAAATCCAATCTCCACTGTTGAAATGGCTCTTCAATTACCATTGGCTTGAGACGAAGTACAACCAGCTTAGGCTTACCAACAAACTGCTAACATTGTTTGCATGTGTGAACCCAATTGTATGCATCCCTAAACAAGGTTGGCCAATAGTATCATGCATGCAAAAAAAATTGTGTAGTAACAGGAGCAGAAAAGTGTCCTCCACAAGAAAGATCATGGAAAGCTTGAAGTAACCTTACTTGTTGTTGCTTGTCAACACAACGTAAGAAATTCCCATCCAAACCCTTCTTATACAAACCATTATTTCATAAGACAAAATTCACCGCTTTGAGCTTCAAAGTCTGTCTTTCATTGTGTGACAGATGTGCAGGGCACTCGTCATTTGTTAGGAAGTATGCTAAATCAAAATACCACTCATCAGTGGTGTTGACAAACAAAAATTTAGGAAGATCTTCATTCATGCCTTCATTTTTTAGCACTACTTCTTCATCAGATTTATTATCACCAACCAACTGACATAAACCTTTTCCATGAACCAACTTAGTAGGCTTTATCTCCATGTCATATTCCTAAATTTTGGCAACCCCGTTGCCACTTTTAGTTCCAAATTCCTGTTGCATAAGAATAGACTTGAAAATAGTATCACGAACAAGAGCAATGTCATGACAATTGAGAATGTAGAACCTAAAATGTTTTACTGCTCTTACTATGGCAAAGACTTGCTTCTCCATTGCAAAAAACTTTAGCTCATGAGTTTTCAAAGGGTAACTCATAAAAGCAATAGGTGACTCAACACCTTCTTTGTTCTTCTGTATCAATATAGTTGAACAAGTGTGATCTGATGCATAACTATACATTATGAATTCCTTAGTGTAATCTAGACATACCAAGACTAGAGCATGAGCAATGGCTTCCTTAATTTCATTAAAGGCTTTCTTACCTTCAGGACTCCATTTGAAAAGAGATTTCCCTTTCATCATGTCAACTATGTGATGAGTCTGTTTAGCAAAGTCTGGAATAAACCTTCACAAGAAGTTTACTTTACCAAAGAAGGAATTCATAACAATTTTTCTTGTTGGCAAGGAAAGACTATGAATAACTTTAACTCTTTCAACGTCAATCTTGATACCTTCCTTAGACATAATGCATCCAAGCAATTTTCCCTCTGTAACTCCAAAAATAAATTTCTTGCGGTTAAGAGATATCCCATGCCGTTGACACTTCTTTAGCACTTGTTGTAGATGATAAAAATGATCCTGATGTTGTTTAGAGAAAATAGTTAAATCATCAAGATAAACCACAATGATCTTACCAAGAAAATCTCGAAAAGCCAAATCCATTGCACACTAAAAAGTCACTCCTGCATTTATCAACCCGAAAGGAATTTTGCGGTATGCAAAGGTACTCCAAGGTGTGGTAAATGCAGTAGTGTGTTGATCTTGCTCAAGAACCTCCACTTGATTATAACTTGAAAATTTTTCCAACATGGACATCATCTCGGATCCAATGACAGCCTATAAAACATGATCCATGACCAACAACGAGTAATTGTCTTTCAAGGATGCTTGATTCAAATTCCGGAAATCAACACATATTCAAATCTCACCATTCTTCTTGCGCATGGGCACATTATTAGCTATCCATGTGGAGTGATGAGTAAGGAAGATTATCCTTGCCTTTAGCATTTTCTGGATTTTGGCAAAGATGGTATCATAAATCTTTGGATTGTACTGCATTTGCTTTTGACGGAAAGGAGCAAAACCCGGCTTCAATGGAATGTCATTATGAAGCTCCTTAGGATAGAAAGACTTCAAGTCATCATAAGAGTAGGCCAAGACATCAATATATTGTTGCAATAATGCAACAAATTTATGCCTTTCTTCATGTGAACAACATTTTCCAATGTTGATCATCTTTGGATTCTCATCCACTTCAATATTCACTTGCTCATACTCCATTGTACTAGTAGTTGGTTTTTGTTGCTTTTTGACATAAAGATCATGCTTCTCAAACAAATTTTCAAGAGAAACAAGACCCTTAGGAATCTTATTACCTTTTAGTTAAAGGAACTTTTCACCAGTTTCCGCATCAACACTTTCAATGGCATCTCTCGAAGGATACTAATTGCCATCAAAATTATCAACAGTCTGCAAGAAATTGATTACGTGTTGATCATCATTGAACACCTGCCAATTTTCAGAATTATCAGGAACACTTGGTCGGAAAATCATTTTGATAGTATATGTCGGTCCTGAAAAATCCTTGTGCGGAATCAACAAGGTTGTGGATACTGCCAAGGAATCTACTCTGTCATTGAATTCTTGGGAAACAATCGATAGATCAAAGACATCAAATGCCTCAATTGAGTCCCACACAAGATTATGATAATGCCTTATCCTATCGTTTCTTGTCTGATAGATATTTCAAACAATAAATAATCAATTCAGCATCTCCCTGAGCATGCAGATTCTTAATTCCTTTCTTTTGAGCAACATTCATTCCGAAAAGAAGAGACTCATACTCAACAGTATTATTAGTATTGTCAAACTACAACTTGAAAGAAAATAGGAACATTTTACCATTAGGAGACACCAACACGACACCTTCCCTTGATCCGATAGAAGAACAACTACCATCAAACTCTAATGTCCAAACATCATTTGGATCATCAACACTGACAGTATCAAAATTGAGCGATTACTCTTGTGAAGTTGAAGATCCCACATATTCAACAACAATATTCTCACAATCACTTGAACTTTCATCAAGTGAAACAAAATCCTCTATTTTAGGTACAACTTCAAACTCATCATCAACATATAAGAAATACTTGCCCATACTTGATGACTCAAAAATAATCTGAGCTCGTTGATCATCAGATTTCACAACGATGTATTGTGATTCCTTTTCTAGATACAACTTTTTGATTTATCCCTTTATGGGAATACATGCTTCAGTCATAACCATGTTCAATTACCCTCTAACATCTCTGCAAAAATTCCTTCCCAATAGTATGCCATAGGAAGTCAACACATCGGCTACCAATCCTGCCATTTTGATCTTCTTATTTGAAAATGCGACAAAAGCAAATTGTGCATCCTTAATTTGACCTATTAATGGGACTTTCTTGTTATCCATGGAAAAGAATCTACCAAATGTCTTAGTCAAGGTTAAACCAAGAGCATTAGCAACTTTTGTCAGCATAACATTGTCAGATGCTCTAGAATCAAATACACAATTTTACTTAACTTATGACCATTAATCAACAACGAGATATAAAATGGTTCTATCTTTTCCATAGGAGAAGGAGAGGCCACTAAGTTGTTTTGGGATATGTTTGATTTGGGAGGATTACTTGAGGAAGTATCTTTCTCTTTTAAAAATTTGACCAAATGATCAAATTGATCCGAATTCGATCTCAAATATTCTACTTCAGAAATTTGTACTTTAGTTTTTCTAGCATGGTCTATAATATCAAATGACTGAAAATAATTCATCAAGGATTGGTTAAGGTTATCATTTTGAGAACATGAAACATTAGGTGCACTGGTCTTTAATGCAAGTGCAGAAAAATTTACAGCAGTCGAAGGAGCACTTACATTTTTACCCTTCACATTGTCTTTAGGAATGGAGTTGTCCTTTGGAGAATTTGGTAAAGGAGTTCCATGCTTAGCAATAGCAACTGGCAAGCGTTGAGAATCCTTGACTTGTGTGGAGTCATCACTCTTCGCATTGACAAGCGGTTGTGTTGCTTGCGCTTGCGAACAGGTGAAAACGGCAAAGATATCTCCCTCATGCGCATCTTGCACAATATCTCCTTCATATTGCATAAATCTGATGTTAGAGAAGCCATCCAATTCTGCATCATCTCCTTGAAGCAAATCAACGTCTTCATCACCAAATGGAGGAACATCATTTTGTTCGACCTCATAGTAGCTTGTAACTGAATTCTGAGGAAGTGCTTCCAATGCAAGTCTCTCTGGAGCAGGACGTAACTTGTTTTGATTGTGTGCAACATATTTGGAAGTGTTGTTTGGATAAGTCTAATGCAAGAGCATCCTCGGTTCACAACAATCTTGCATCAACCAAAAACATTTCTTTTATGTTTTTGTTTGCAGTTTCAGTTTCCTTTCTGTGTCCCAGTTTTGGCTCACCGGATCCTATGGAGTTGGATTCTACTTGAAGACTTGACCATCTTTCTTGCTTTCAAACTGCATCTCTTTTGGATTACTTTTCGACAAGATATCGCTACCGATTTTCATGACAGTTTCTTGTTACTAGTTGTTCCTTTGTTACTAGTTGCTTGAGACCTATTTTGGTGATCTACCCAAACCCATTCTGAAGCTTGTGGAGCCTTGGACATTGATCTCAATGTTTCTTGGCATGTGGACAACCTTCTATGTTTCATCCTTTGGATTTTTCGGAGGAATCTCTTGGCGGAGGCCGACCTTGTTCATTCTGTATGTTAGGTCTTGTTCTTTGGGTTTTGATCCTTTTTGGGCTGACCCGATCCTTTGGATCGATATATATATATATATATATATATATATATATATATATATATATATATATATATATATATATAATCATGCTTTAGAAGGTAATCAATAGAGAAAATCAAGAAGTATCAGATAGATAGATTGTGCCTAGAAGATAGATCTTTCGATTCAAGGTCCCGGTGTGACCTATGCTACCAGGCTTGTGTGGCTGTATGTTGTAATTTGGTTGTTATAGGTTGGATGTAATCAAATTTCATGCAATAAAACTATCTATTCTGCATTGCCTCCATCGTATCTGTGTGTTTCCATTGTGTTTACTCTTGCTGATCGGTTTGGATTGATCTCATTGAGGTCCCTCCTCACCGACAACTGCTTCAAGTGGTATTAGAGCAAAGTTTCATTTCAGAGGTTGTAGGTCTTGAAATTCTATTGTAGGGTGGTAGATTGCGGATCCGACCTGCAATTGCAGAGGACTAGCATGGATCAATGGCATAAAGAGGAACTAGGAATGGTGGAGCACGTGGGAATGCAAACCCTATTGTAATGGAGATGTTGTGAGGAATAGCAGCTTGGTTAGAAGCCATGGAGACAACCTAGAGAAGAGGTCGACATATTGAGGATGTGCAAAGATGAAGGAAAAGAAGCCCCGGCAAAACAAGTGAACCTACCGACAGTTGATCCGGAGGAAGAAAGGTTTTTAAGGGTTTTGAGTAGGGAGAACACTTAACCTCATTTTACCCCACCAGAATATGATGGGAAGTTAGATTTAGATGAATTGATGGATTGGATTCAGAGATGGAGAAGTGTTTTGATTTTGAAAACACTACAGAAGAGAGGAAGGTGAAATATGTATGTACCCGATTGAAAGGCCATGCATCTCTTTGGTGGGAGCATTTGCAAGTTGATAGGCAAAGTAGAGGTAAAGAAAAGATTAAGACATGGGATATGATGATTGCTAAGTTAAAACCAAAGTTTGTCCCGAGAAATTATCAAGTGGATTTGTTTCGGAAGTTGCAAAATCTGAGACAAAAAGAATCTAGTGTGAAGGAGTACACCAAAGGATTTTATAAATTGGACATTAGATCTGAACATGTTGATGATGAAGTTGAACAAATTGCAAGATATTTTACCGGATTGCGAATTTCTATACAAGATGAACTCAGTATGATCAAATTGGAGAGTGTTGAAGAGGCTTACCAGTATGCAATAAAGGCTGAAGAGAAATTGAAAAAAAGACATGAGTAGAGACAGAGAGTTAGAGGTGGAAGGTTTACCGGAGGAAGATTTCAAGGAGGAAGACGATATATTGGAGGAAGAGGAACCAATACATATCAAAACAAGGATAAGGAAGTGACCAAAGAAGGTAATTCATACCAGAAGGATGATAGAAATTTCTACCGGAATGAGAACTTTGGAAGACAAGATAAGAGTACATTTATAGGAACCTTCTTTAAGTGTGGAGGAGAAGGACACCGTGCATTTCAATGTAAGAAGATAGAGGCTATTGGAAGAGCAACAGTGGTGGAAGAAAACCCCACTGGATCAAACAATAAACTAGAAGATGGAGAACTGTTGATGATGAGGAGAGCTTTGTGTTATACCGGAGGAGATGAAGAACCCTTGCAGAGGAAGAACCTGTTCAAAACCGGATGTAAGGTATCTAGTAAGTGTTGTAAAGTTGTTATTGATAGTGGTAGTTCAAATAATGTTGTTTCAGAGGAGATGGTGAATAAGTTAAAATTGGAGAGATTGAAACACCCTAAGCCTTATCTGATAGCATGGATTCAGGATGAACATAAGTTGTTAGTAAGTGAATAGTGTTTAGTAAAATTGAAAATTGGGAATTATCATGATGAAGTTTTGTGTGATATTATGCCTATGGATATTTGTCATCTTTTGTTGGGAAGACCTTGGCAGTTTGATAGACAGATAATATATGATGGGAGGAAGAATACATACACTATTGTGCCCAATGGGATGAAACAAACCTTGTTGCCTTTGGAGGAACCTTTGAAGAATGAAGTCTGTACAAATACCAGGATCTATTTAGTAGATGGAAGGAAATTCATGGATGGAATGAGACACGAGAATGTGTGTTTTGCCTTAATTCCTAAGAAGATTGAGAGACCAAAACCAGAAGGAGAACACCCGACATCAATAAGAAATTTGTTGATAGAATATGAGGATATCATTTCAAATAATGTACCTGATGGATTGCCACCTGCTAGAAGTATTAGTCACTGCATGGACTTGGTTCCCGGAACTAGTTTGCCTAAAAAAGTTGCACACCGGTTGACACCGACATAGAATGAAGAACTAAATAGATAAGTGCAGGAGCTATTAAAGAAAGGTTTGATCAGAGAAAGTTTGAGCCCTTGTGTGGTACCAACAGTATTAGCACCTAAGAAGAATGGAGAATGGAGGATGTGTACCGATTCAAGAGAAATAAACAAGATCACAATGAAATACCAGTTTCCTTTGCCTAGGATGGATGACATAATGGTCTGTTTGAGTGGAGAAAATACTTTACAAAGATAGATTTGAAGAGTGGATATCATTAGATCAGGATCAGAGAAGGTGATGAGTGGAAGACAACATTTAAGATAAATGAAAGACTATATGAATGATTGGTGATGCCTTTTGTATTGACTAATGCCTTGAGTACTTTCATGAGGTTGAGGAATGAGGTATTGAATAAATTCTTGGGTAAGTTTGTTATTGTGTATTTGGATGACATTCTAATTTTCAATAAGACAAAAGAGGAGCATTTGTTGCAGTTAAGACAAGTTTTGCAGAGGTTGAGAGAAGAAAAGTTGTTGATCAATATTAAGAAGTGTACTTTCATGAAGGATGAGTTAGTCTATTTAGGATTTGTGATATCTGAGGATGGATTAAAGATTGACCCTGAGAAAGTGAAAGCCATTGTTGAGTGGCCTAAATCGGAAAGCATTGGAGAGGTAAGATCATTTCATGGATTAGCTAGTTTTTACCAGAAGTTTATAAGAAATTTCAGTTCAGTTTGTAACCCTGTGACTAAGACCGTGAGGGGAGATCAGATGGAATTCAAGTGGACCACTGGAGCAAATAAAATTTTTGAATTGTTGAAGTAGAAAGTGACTGAGTAGCCTGTGTTGGATTTACTAGATTTCAATAAGGCATTTCAAGTGGATTATGATGCAAGTGGAACAACAATAGGAGCAATTTTGAGTCAAGAAGGGAGAGTGGTAACATATTTCAGTAAGAAATTGAATGATGCTCGAAAGAGATATTTAGTGTACGATCAAGAATTTTATGCCATAATTCAAGCCTTGAAGAAATCGAGACATTACTTGTTGCCTAAGGAGTTTGTGTTGTATACAGATCATCAAGCTTTGCAGTTTTGAACAGGAAGAGTAAGTTGAATCAGAGACATATGAGATGGGTAGAATTCTTGCAGAGTTACACCTTTGTGTTGAAGCATAGAAGTGGGAAATCTAACAAAGTTGTTGATGCATTGAGTAGGAGAAGGAATTTGCTGACAGAGATGAGAGTAACAATATTAGGTTTTGAAGATTTGAAGACCTTGCATGATGAAGACCCAAATTTTGCAGAACCTTGGAAAGCATGTAGAGAACTGGTTATGGTTGATAGAAGTAAGTGGTTGGATTATTTCATTCAGGATGGGATGTTATTTAGGGGAGTTCAGTTATGCTTACCTAGGAGTTCCATGAGAGAGAACCTAATCAAAGAGAAACATAGTGGAGGTTTAGCTAGACATTTTGGCATTGATAAAATAGTTGTATTGGTGAGTGAGCAATACTTTTGGCCCCATATTCATAAGGATGTTAAGAGATATGTGCAGAGTTGTAGAGTTTGTCAAGTTGCAAAAGGTAGTAGTCAGAATGTGGGATTGTATAAACCTTTGATAGTACCAGTAAGACCTTGGGAGGATATAAGCATGGATTTTGTACTTGGATTGCCTAAGACACCGAGAGGGAATGATTCTATATTTGTGGTAGTGGATAGATTTTCAAAGATGGCTCATTTCATACCTTGTAAGAAGACATTAGATGCATTACATGTTGCAGACGTATTTTTCAAGGAAGTGGTGAGATTGCATGGATTACCTAAGAGCATAGTTTCAGACAAAGACACTTAATTTGTTGGCTATTTTTTAAGAACACTTTGGAAGAAGATGAAGGCATATTTGAAGTTTAGTTCTACTTTTCATCCACATATTGATGGACAAATAGAAGTAGTTAACAAGATTTTGGGAAACTTGTTGAGATGTTTAGTGGGAGATAAAACCGAAAGTTGGGATTTGATCCTTGCACAAGCAGAGTTTGCCTATAACAATTCAGTGAATAGAAGTACCGAAAAAACACCTTTTGAGATTGTTACGGGAGTGCATCCTAGAAGAATATCATAATTGAGAGACATTAGCAGTGAAGACCAGAAGAGTTCAGAAGCAGAAGGTTTTGTAGATCACATGACAACATTGCATATTTAGGTTAAACAACATTTAGAAGACATGAATAGCAAATATAAGGAGAAGGCATACAAGAAGAGGAGACAAGGAATTTGAAGTTGGCGATGAAGTGATGGTATAATTGAGAAAAGAGAGATTCCCGGTTGGAACTTATAATAAGTTGCAGATGAAGAAGTTTGGTATCTATAAGATTTTGAGGAAGTTCAGTTCTGGAAACACATATGAAGTAGGGCTATCAGATAGTCTAAGTATTTCACCTATATTCAACATTGCAGATCTTCACGAGTACCATGAACCATAATTCAATGAAGACAGTGTTGTAGACCTTGAGAGACAATTGTCGCAGAAGAAACCATATCAGATTGAAGAGATTTTGGACATTAAGATTGGGTGTAGTACTTGGAACAGTCAGTACAAAGAATATCTTGTGAAGTGGAAAAGCAGACCAGTTGAAGATTCATCTTGGATTTCTGAAGTAGAGGTAGACCGCCTTGGTTTCTTTTGACCCTAATAAAGTGAGAGGCTCACTTTTTTCATTAACCCTGATGTCTGATGCAGGAGCATCCTCGGTTCACAGTAATCTTGCATCAACTAAAAACATTTATTTTATGTTTTTGTTTGTAGTTTCAGTTTCTTTCTATGTGTCTCAGTTATGGCTCACTAGATCTTGTGGAGTTGGATTCTACTTGAAGACTTGATCATCTTTCTTGCTTTCAAACCGCATCTCTTTTGGATCACTTTCCGACAAGATATCGCTTTTGGTTTTCATGACAGTTTCTTGTTATCGGTTGTTCCTTTGTTACTGGTTGCCTGAGACCTATTCTGGTGATCTACCAGAACCCATTTCAAAGCTTGCGGAGCCTTGGACGTTGATCTCGATGTTTCTTGGTGTGTGGCCGACCTTCTACATTTCATCCTTTGGATTTTCTGGAGGAATCTCTTGGCGGAGGCCAACCTTGTTCATTTTGCACGTTAGGTCTTGTTCTTCAGGTTTTGATCCTTTTTGGGATGACTGGATCCTTTGGAAATATATATATATCGTGCTTTAGAAGGTAATAAATAGAGAAAATCAAGAAGTATCAAATAGATAGATTGTGCCTATAAGATATATCTTTCGATTCAAGGTCTCGGTGTGACCTATGCTACCAGGCCTATGTGCCGGTATGTTGTAATTCGGTTGTTACCGGTTGGATGTAATAAAATTTCATGCAATAAAATTATCTATTCTGCATTTCCTCCATCATATCTGTGTGTTTCCGTTGAGTTTACTCTTGGTGACCGGTTTGAACTGATCTCCTTGAGGTCCCTCCTCATCGGTGACTGCTTCAAGTATCCATTCACAAGCTATCTTTTTAAAACCCTAAAATCGTCATGGCATTTGCATCTGGTATTGCTACCCCTCTGGTAGTTGAAATTTCTGAGAGGGAAAGACCTGTTTTCAAAAGGCATCCTTTCAAATTGGTTGAAGATGATTCAGAAGGAGCGTTTTCTTCAGTCTCGTGCGATGTTCTTCACAATGAAGATATCAGGGCATACATTCACTGTGATATTGAAGAACTTGGCAATGCAAACATGCTTACACTCTATAATAAGCATATGGCAAACAATCTTGGAAATCTGAAGCCAGAATACAAGATTCTTCATGACAAGGGTTTCGTACAGTTTATCCATTTTTCGGTATTTGATGAAGCAAAATGGGTCTGGTACATTCTCAACAGGGTTCATGATGAGTTCATATGGTTGGACAGACCTCATAAGATTACAAAGCAGGCCATTCAAACAGTCACATGCTTGAGTGCAACTGGTGAGATTCCAAACTTGAGGAAAGTGTAGAATACCACTGTGGCAACTATTACCGGTTCCCAATATGACAACTAGTTAATGACAATCAACGATATAGTTGAGAATGATGTAAGATTTGCCTCAATGGTGATGGGCTACAAAGTATATCAATCTAACAGGCAAAACTCAGTCTCCGGTATTGCCATATTCACTGCATATCAGATGCTTAAGGAGAATAAAAGGTGTGATCTTTGTCCAGTACTCCTGAATGAATTGTTGAGAAACTTGAAGAAAATAAAGCAAAAAAAGAAACATACCTTCAAGTTTGGATCTTTAATTGTGTGCTTAGATCTCTATTTCTTGAATGAGATCCCCAGTGTTGGAAAAGTCCAATGGGCTTATGACAAACCAGTGGCTATGCAAATTAAGGAAGGGTTGTTGGGTATAGGTGGCAATACAATGAGAATATCTACCTTATGGGGCTATTTCAAGAACTTCCAAGCCTCTATGAAAGACAACGAAATAATTCCCAAAGAGATAGTAGATAAATATGAGAAGACTATTTGTTTTATGGTTTATAAGGATCAATGCCATATGGAGGTAGTTGAGCTGAGAAAAGGAAGAAGGAGAAATCTTCAAGACAATATGTTGCAGCAGAAGAGGAAACAAATTTAGATGAAGAGGTGAGGCAAGTAAAGAAGACTGACACCTATGCAAGGGTAGTCTAGAAGCCTACATTTGATTATGCTCCTCCTACCAAGAAAGCTAAGTCTCAAGGAGAGCCATCTGGAAGGACAAAGGGAGGCAAGAAGAAATCAAAGATAGATCAAGCCCTTAAGTCCAGTATGCTTGAAGGTCTATATGAAATTGTGCCTCCTATGACTTTACAACAGTTAATTGGTGAGATTTTGAAAGATGGAAATTTGAAAAATGTTTTTGTATATTATGAGAATTTTGAGGATAAAGATCAACAAGCTGTTGAAGAGGCAATTGTAGAATATATGGATAAATTTAGTAAGGTCTTGATAGAATTATCATCTATGATCTCCAAGAGCTTGTATGACATTTTGGATGTAAGGAGACATACAACATCACTTGAGGATGAGAGAATAAAATAATATGTGCTAGCAAATCTATCTTTTGTTATTTCTAGAGATGAAGTCACTCGGTTACTGAAACTTTCCAAGAATAGATTTTGAAGCAAGAGGATGGTAAATAAAATTATGATAGGGAAGAAAGATGTGGTGATAAAGGAAACTGACACAATTTTAAGATAGTTTTTGATTTGTTGATGTGAATCCGGAGGACTCTTCTCAAGAAAAATCTATTCCGAAAGAACAAGCAGCAGTCTCCAAGACTAAGGATACTCCATCTATCCCAGATGTACTTGTAGATGTTCTCGATGGACAACAATATCTATCATCTGTAGATCCGGTTGGACAAGAAGCTCCAGTTGATGCCTTTGATAATCAAGAAGTGGATAACTCCGGTGATGCTACTCAGGATCCTCCTAAGATAGAAATAATTGCAGAAATGATAGCAGAGGAGTTAGGTGAAGGGGTGATATAGATGGTGAGAAAGGTGAAGATGATGTAAATATAGAACCTATGAAGGAGAAGGATGAAGAGAAATTAGACAAGGCTCCGACCACCATGGCAAAAGCCACTATCCCTGATAAAGGAAAGCATATTGTAGTTGAGGATGATCTCTCTCATGGTCCGGTAGACTTAAGCACCATGTCCCCTCTTCAAGCATTAAAGTTGGCCACCCTTGCGCAAATCAAGGCCAATGAGGACTTATTTAAGTCCGCATTAGAAGAGAAAGAGGTAATATCTTTGGCCACTGCAGTTTTGGAGAAAGTTTTACCTAACCTTAAGTAGATTTCAAATGACTCACCCTCCAGTAAGCTTAAGGATATGTTAAATAAAGTAGAATCCGATTTTGTATCATTAGAGAAAGCTGCAGATATAAAGGTTTTGGATAAGTTTAGTGGGATGAGGCTTCAAACATATTTGAAGACAATTGAAGCTAATAGAGAAATTTTGAAGTCCGTGGTGAAGAGTGTAGAAGATGCATTAGATGAAGGTGGAAAAATATTTAAATCATGTCTATTTTTTCCCAAGGTTACTGTAGATATTGATAAGAAAATAAGAGATCTTGAAGGGAAGCTAGCAAGTATTGGTCATTCATTTGCCCCTCATTCAATTTTTCCAAGTTCCCTTGAAGCTCAAATAATGGATTTTACTGACAAAATCAAGGGATTGAATAAAGAAAAAGAGCAAGTGTTAAGCAGAGTAGGAGAACTAAGAAGTCTAATCACTCCCCAGATGGACGCCTTCCTTGGAGCTCAACAAGATGCAATCAGTGCTTTAGGTAAGCCGATGCCCTTTGACCTCAAAGGCGTTGAAGTTCATGCATACATGTTTAGTGCCCTGATTAATGTTCTAGATTATTTCCTGAGAGGATGGAATGGGTACTTGCAATTCTTGAAGGTTACATATGCAAACATTTTTAAATTCATGTAAATTATTGCATTCATTTGTACATAAGTTTTGGCGGATTCCCACCCTTTGCCATTGATGTCAAAGAGAGAGAGAGAGTTTGGAGAGAGTTGGAGAGAGAAATGAAAAATGATGCTCATTCTTAGGGGGAGTCAATTGAGTGTACAAATTTCAGATTGTCAGATTGCTTGCAGTTTTTGGAGTTTTGGAACATTTATCATTTTTCACAGTGTTGCCATCAATGCCAAATGGGGAGATTGTTGGCATAAGACACTATTCCGGTGATGCTCTAGTGAAGATTGATGATGTCTGATGCATGATATTTCTTAGGAGTTGTCATTGATGACAATTTAGCCTATTGATCTTATCCAGTATGGAGTTTGAGATATTCAGATGTCTTGAGTAAGCTTTGGTATAAGTCTGTTGGTGATACTCTGTGTACAGTTTTGGTGAGCAGTTCTCTTTTTCAGTGATGTGTTTTTGGCCTCAGTGATCTAAGTTAAGCTGATTGAGTATGAGAAGCAAATTATCACACAATTCTATACTTCGGTGTTCTTAAGCATGTTAGAAGGTCTGGTATCCGATAAAGCAGTAAAACAGGGTTATCTCCATTATTGGTGGTGTAACGTGTGGACCGGATTCCTTGAGGTGATTTTGGTGGTTGTTGGTAAGTTTGAGCTAATTGGATCGACTTATGGGAAGCGTGTGATCATATGTTTTGGATCCGAAATATGGTTTTGTAAAGATTTGAGTCGACTTGAAGCTACACGTTTCATATTCTGATATTTTGAGAAGCCGACTTGTGGGAGATCAATTTTGTTAGTGTAGATATATAAGATCGATTGGGTTAATGCTTTTGTGAGATGAGATGATATGGAAGATGATTTTGGGAGCGATTGAGCACAGTTTCACGTGCGCACCTTAAGTTTTGTTGATTCGATAATCAGTAGCAGAGCAAAACAGGGGAGTTTATCAGAACAGTAACAACAAATCACTTTGTGCCTAACTGAAACTATTATTTGGCATAGTCAGATGCTTTTATTCAGTTCATTACTCATTGTAATCATTTTGTATTAGCCTGTAAGGCAGTGAGGCTTCCTCCAGGTAGTAGCCCTTTGGTAATTGAGCAGTGAGCTCTAGACAGTGCGCCTAAATGCATGTGCATTCCCCTCATGTAACATTGTTTTACTACTGGCCATAGTATAATAATATTGTGGGTACTCAATCCCACTGTGGTTTTTCCCTTTCAGGGTTTCCACGTAAAAATATTAGTGTTATGGTTATGTGCTTATTTGTTTTGTGTTTTTGCATTACAGGTTCCGCTATTTGCATCTGATGGATAAAGAATCACATTAACAAATTTATAAATACTAGAACACTAATTCACCCCCAGCTCTCAGTGTTCATTGATCCCAACACCTTCTTCCCCATACTTCTTTTAAGACCATGTCTACATCTCTCTCTTTCACTTTTTTTTCATGAATAAATGTGATCTGAAGCATCAATGAGAAAAACACATAAAACAACACTATTTCAATATATAATTGTGTTAAGCCGGCATAACTAATTTTTTTCTCCACCCTCCTCCAAAGCTGAACAAGAATTTCCATGACTGTTGCACATTTCACGATTACAACCACGTAGGCATTGAAATTCTTATTAAAGAAAAACGAATTGCACAAAAGAAAGTGGTTGTTTTTATATCTTAAACATACATAAATAGAACAAAACAAGAGAACCACGTAAGGGAGGCGATCGATTGTCCGATTGGGTGTTCTTTCCTCCTCTATAATGGATTGAGGAATCTTTAATGATTTCTAATTTAACAAATTTCTAAGGCATCTCGGAGATTTATTTATTTTTAAATAATACTCATGGACGTTGCATTCAAACAGTACTCCACCCCACAAATTGCTCGAAACAAAAACAAGAATCACTAAGAGAATCTCGATAAAACACAAGCACAGAAGTCCATAAACTTTGGCACATATGACTTGTTTTTCTGAACTCTCAAAAAACGGGAATTCCAACCCTTACACTGGAGAAAGCAATGCCTGTTTGTTATAACCATATTTCTAATCATAACACACACTAGTGAGTGGGGACGGAAAATACGAAGGTTTATTCAAAACTAAAAAGATTCCTTTGTTATTGTTTTGGGGCAATTTTGATCGTTGCATTACATTCTAATTTAGTATTAGAGGGGTTCCTGGTCTCCATTACATTTCACTCTTTACATCAACAAAACAAAAGAGGAAGCAGTCAGCTATTTCTCAACTTCTACAGGCAAGTATTTTCGGTATCTTCTTTTTAAATTCCTAGCTCTGTAAGATTGGCCTGTACCCACCTGGTACATTTTTGTTTGCTTTTGACAACACTCAAACGAACCAAATGTTTAATTTCAAATGGGCTTTGTTTTAACAGCACACAGAACCACGTAGTTGTCCAATTTCAAACAGGCTCGTTTTTTTAACTGCACACAGATTGGCCTGTGGTCACCTGGTCAATTCGTTTAGCATTATTTTGCCGTTTAGGGTTAAATGTTAAATCTGATCAAAGATCAGGAAAATCAAATTATCTATTGATTATTACATAATAGTTCATGCCCCGTTTCCCATCGCCAAATGCTCCTTTAATTCCTGATAGGTAGTAAAAAATGTTCAAAGTTTAGCTACTGCATTCTCAATGCAAAGATTTTTTTGACAAGAATCAGTAATGAATCTTCAAAGGGTTAGCTGTTCCATTTTCAAATTCAATTATTCCGTTAGGAGAATGTTTTAGTACTCATTTTACAGGTTTATTAATTTTAAAAGAAGCGTTTTAGTAAAGTCATCAGAATTATTTGATGCTTTGGGTATTATCGAACATAGTGTTTGCGTGTTTCTTTCAGCTTTCGTTTTAGGCCTTAAAAAAAAATGTTTTTGCCTATATTATTTATGGTTGTTCGAGCTATTACAGCTTACCTAACATGTATTATAAATTCTTGTGTTTGAGAGACGTTTCATCCGAGATGGTACCACACTTTATTCCCAATAGATTAGTAATAAATTTTGAATCTTCATAGGATTGACTGCACCATACTCAAATTTTGGTAAAAGGGCTTCAATTCAGTTGTTTGTTTATTTCATTTTTATCATACCGTCTTGCTTATTTGAAACAATTTTGGCTTTGTCTTAACCGGAAATTGCATTTTTTGGCAGCAGGTGAATTAAAAAGCCAAGATTTAACCATGGAACATAACAGTGATGCTGATTTTGAAGTTCCAATTCTCTCTAGTTCTGAGGTGTCTCTTTAACTCTGCTTCTCTCTTTCCCATGCATCCCGTAATGCATTTTCAAATTATATGCTTCTAGGTTACAACTAGTAGAGGCAGAAAGTAGAGTGATTGTGTCCTGCAGGTGTAAGTATGCATGCATCAGTCAAGTGGCTTTACATAGCATTTTTTTAGCAGGATAACCTGCATATATGATGCGTACCTTTGGGATTAAATTTAATAAGATCAATTTTCTTGTTTACTTTTATATTTTTTGAAGAAATTTTCTATTATAGCAGTAGCCAAAATTTGATTACATTGAGTAAAAACTCATTCTATTGAGTACATGTACACCATAAAAGATCTTTTGGCAGGATCACAATCTTCCAAAGAACCAAGACAACTAGATATCAATTGTTGTAACTTGTATTAATCACTGGTTAGTGCTTGTGTTGCTTTGAGTCACACAGAATTATACAAAGTCGATGATTGCTATTTAGTGAACAACTAAGATAAGTAAAATCCTCTACTAATTTATCTTTTCATTGATGTAATTCTTTTACTTAGGTTTTCACCCCATTAGGGATTCTTTTCCATGTTTGCTTTCTGCTTATTCAAAAATTTGAACTGTTTATCATTGGGGGGTAGTGATGGCTATGATGAAACAATATGATTGAGACTTTATATACAATCCTATATGAAAAAAATTAATGTACATTCCATTCTTTAGATAAGTACAGATAAGTGTTTTAACTTTTTCAAAGATAATGATATTCTGTCTTTTGCTTATAAGATTGGATTGAAGAAGAGAGACACATCAACTTGTGAAGGAATTCTTTGCTTCATATTAAGATTTACAAGACTCCCATTTATGATGATTTTTTTCCATAAAGCTTTTCAGTATAATCCTTGTGAAGAAGAATTAAAATTGTAATAATCAACAAGACAAGAAATTACAAATGATTTTTAAGGACTGCTAAAATGTGTTCCTGGGTTTCCTAGGCTTATAAAAAAATGGGAATAGGTATCTCAATATTAGTAGTATGTAATTATTGTTGTTTTGAAAAAATAGATACAAAACCTTTCACTTGTACTGGTTTTATCTTATATACAAGTTTAATAGGAAGTTGAGAATCGATTCGAGCTATTAATGATGTATATGGTTTGCACATCACCTCGTGAAACCTGATGTCAATAGCGAGATTATGATACCTTTGGATGTTTATGTACCTTGAAAGATAGGAGAATATTTTTCTAATGGAAATTCCATGATCATCCATTTCTATGTGTAGGGAAGATTTGGTGCTCCTGTTGGAGGCTTCATTTTTGTATTAGATATTCTCCTAAGTGCGAAACTTTATTTTAGGTATGTGTTGTATTTTGAATAATTTTGGGGCTTCCATGGTGTCCTCAGCGTGTTCTTATTTTGGACATTGGACATTGGGCATTATGTGTGTTGAATTGCGACATGATCTATGAAAATGAAGCCAAATTGAACTTTAAGGAATGGATACTTGCTCTATGCCTGTGCTGTATGCATTTACCTGTTCAATTTGAGCCAAATGCATTGGCACTCTGTTTTGTCATGCTCAATGAGTAGATTCTGTTATTGATTCAAGATAGAGATGAGTATTCTATTAGAGTAGTTATCATTTTTGCATGTTTGCAGTCCTTTCAAATGGTTTTTAGACAAAAAATCAATTACACTATCAAGTTTTTGAAACAAATCTGTACAGTGAAACGTGCACTTCACCATTTATTCTGGATGTATTATTAATCTTATGATTTTAATTCCACAAAATGTCACTGCTATAGATGCAAGATATTTGATATGGCCAGAAAAGCAGAAAATCATTAACTGGGAGGAGAAACATAGCTAGAGTAGAATTGTTACTCATGAGTCAATGACTGTTGTTTTATGGGCATTTAAGATTTCAGAATGTGCTACATTCTCAGGTTTACTCTTGCTGTGATGTGTTTCTTGGGCCTTGATACCAGATATAAGAATGTTCAATTTTTTTTAGAGGGTAAAAAGGAATTTTTTATTACTCAAATTATAAGAAAAGCATACAATTCTCAGAGATTTCCAGATGGCCAAAGACAAGACAACATACATAATATAATAAATCCACCCAGGAAACTTATAAAACCAGCAAACAGAACACATGAAGGAACCAATGAGCCCCTGGCAACCAGAACCCAACAAGCTGAATCTACCTTTCTTGATCTTCATGAATAAGCTTGAGAAGGAGCTGAGATTTCTCTTGATGTAATTCATTCCAATTAATAACATTCCAGCCATGAATACCTTCAGAAGCTGACTTAGCAAGACAGTCACCCACCTTATTCCATTCTCTCGGGATGTGCACAAAAGACAGCCTCAAAAGTCCTTGTGAGATGCAAGATTTGTTTGGCCATAGTAGCCAATCTCCAGGAAACATTATGAAAATTCTTATAATTCAGAATTGACACCAGGATCATCGAATCAGTTTTCACATAAGATTCTTTTTCACCCCTTAGCATGAGCGCATTCAAGGGTCTTAAGAACAGCACAAGCTTCCATTTGATTATTGAAATGTGAACCCAAAAAAGTAGAGAAAAAGAAGTGCACCAAACCTTCCCTGTCTCAGTCAATTCCCCCTATACCAGCATTACCAGAATTTCCATGAGAAGATCTATCAGTATTTATAGCATTCCTTTAGGAGGATGACTCCATTTTCCAGTTCTATTTACTTTCTTGGAACCTTGATTTCATTTGCTAGGATTTTGCTGAACAGACAAAGGCATAGAAATCTCCAAGCTTTTGACAATGTGCTAATCCAATGAAGTAAGGGATTCCTCCATATTCGACTTGGCTTCATTTGTTTCCTTAATCATTTTTTTTGATTTAAGCCAAACCTATAGAACTCTACTCTTGCAATCCTGGAAAATTCTTCAATTTTGTTCCAACCAAATCTGCCAAAAGATGAAAGAAGGCCCAATGTCCCAAGTAGCAATTAGAAAAGAAGTTGAGGCAGGAGGGCACCCAAACTGTCCCAGAATTCAATCACAGAAGTAGCATGAATAACAGGTCTTTTCCAGACCTTGCACCCAAAGTCCCAAATTTCTTTCGAAAAGGAGCATTGAGAAAAGAGGTGAGAAATGCATCCCTCATTCCTATGAATCCTACCATAGAGAAAACAAAGAGGTCCCTGAAAACGTCTCTTCTGAATGTTATCCCATGTAAGGCATTTGTTTTGGCACAAGGGCCACAAAAAGAATTTACATTTGGGCCATCCAATCTGGTTTCAAATTCTCCTCCACCAGGGAAAATAAGCCTCCCCTCTTCTTTCTTGATCAAGATATTGGTAGCCAAGAGCAGTAGTGTACACATCTTTTGGAGCATGACCCCAAGCCAGAATATCAGAACATGAACGAACAACAAGGCCTCTCATCTAAGATGGAAACCAAGAGATCTTGATCCTCTTGAGATCCCCCATCAGGCCAGGACTGTGGATTTTACCACCTATATATGGAGGAGCAACCGAGGTTGACACTATACTTAAATTCAGCCACCTTAGTCCACTTGGCATTCACAAAGATATCCCAAAGCATCCGAAGCTGAGGGAATGAAGAGCGAATAGAAGGATGATTATCTCAACAATCCTCCTAGAATAGAGCATTATTACCTTTATTTACTATCCAGAAAAGCTCCTTTTTAATAAGTCTGGCCCCATTTTTGATAGTGTTTCAAATTATGGAACCGTTTTCAACTAGATCCATTCTTGGGATATCCACCTCAAGACCCCTTTGAGATATTTAGCATTTAAAGTTTTAGCCCAAGGCTGTCCAGGATTTTTTCACCATCTCTAGTACAACTTGGCAGCTAAAGCTTGGCAATTGAGTTTTGATTGTTGCAGTCCAAGCCCCCCAACCTCCTTTTGACTACACACAATGTCCCAATTTAAGAGGCTCCATTTATGTCTATCCAGTTTCCCAGCCCAAAGAAACTTTCTAGAATGAGCATCACAATATTTAAGAAATCTTTTCGAGGCAGCCAAAATTAAGCCAAAATTAAGAACCTATAAATAGGTAAAGCTTGGAGGACAGATTTTAAGAGAGTAAGCCTACTAGCAAAAGATAACCACCAAAAGGTCCAGTGATTGACTCTCAACTGAAATCTATCAAGAATATTCTTCCATTGATCTCTTCTAAGACATCTAGCTGAAAAAGGAATTCCCAGATACTCCACTTGCAAAGACCCAATCTGAAAATGAAATATATTAGCTATCCTTCTTTGAATACGAGCATCTTTGTTGAAGAAAAAGATTTTAGACTTATCCTCATTGATCAATTGACCTGAAGCCGCTAAGTAAACATTCAATGCCTTTCTAAAGTTAACAACTTCCTCCACTTTAGCCAACCCCATCGAGGTAGTGTCATCAACAAATTGGAGATGAGACTGGGTAATAGAGTTCTCAGCCGAAGACTACCCCTGAATAAAACCCCTCAACTGAAAAACCCTTAATAGCTTGCCTAGACCTTCAACCATAAGATGAACAAATAGGGAGAAAGAGGGTCTCCCTATTTGAGTCCTCTGGAAGCAGAGAAAAGGGGAGAGGGAATACCATTGATTAAAACTGCAAAAGTTGTTGAGGTCACACAACTCATAACCCTTAATCCAATCTAAAGAAAACTTGAATTCCTATAGAATCTTTTGAAGAAAAGGTCATCTAACCTTGTCATAAGCCTTTGACATATCTAGTTTAATGAATGTAGCCTTCTCCCTTGATGATGGCATAGAGTGAATGGCTTTTGTAGCCACAACAATACCATCTAAAATTTGGCAACCATTGACAAATCCACCTTGCTCAGGGGATATTAGAATATTCAAAACCTTCTTTAAGTGCTCTACAATAATTTTGGTAATTATTTTGTAAGTGATGATATAGAGAGCAATAGGATGGAATGAATCCAAAGAAAAGGCATCCCCCATTTCAGGAATCAAAGCAAGAAAATTGGAATTAATGGCCCTTAGCATCTATTTGTTCTGTTTGGATCCTTGCACTTCTTCAATCAAGTCAAGGCTTATCTTTTCCCAATTTTTTTGAAAGAATCCAATAGAAAACCCATCAAGGCCTGTGACTTACCCTTGTTCATTTGAAAAACAATTGACTCAAGTTCATTTGTCAAAATTGGGGCTAGAAGTGACTTATTCACATCATCAGAAACCAAGGGAGGAATACATCCTAAAATTAGTCTTTCATTATCCATATGTTGAGGTATTTGATCATTAAATAAACATGTGAAATATTTGACAACTTCAATGGAGATATCCTAGAAAGAAGAGAGAACTTCCCCCTGACTTGAGGAAAGGGAAACCGTAACGTTACCATTTTTGTGCTTTTTGAACGAGCTATGTAAAAAGGAGGTATTGTTGTCACCTTCTTTCAAACAATTGATTTGAGATTTTTGCTTCCAAAATTCTCCTCCCAAAGTTCCCATTCAACCAGCTCTTTGGAGAGTAAATATTCCGCTTTGAGAAGTTCCTTTGTCAACCCCTTATCCTTTATTTGTAGAGACACTTCCTCTAACTTAGCTTGAAGAAGCTTCTTATTTTGAAATATATTCTCAAAAGTATACTTATTCCATTTCTTGAGCTTGTACTTAACAAATTGAAGACATTTGAAGAAGGAGAACATAAAAGTACTAAATCTGGGTTTCCCTTCAAACCACCAGCACTCCACAAGCTTATACAAATCAGGGTCATGAAGCCACATTAATTGAAATTTGAAAGGTGGGCTTTTTGGCAAAGATAATCCTATGGGATGAAACATGCTAGGCTGATGATTTGACCCCTTCCATCCCAAAATCTTAGAGTATGTATTCCAATTATAACCAAATTACAAATCAAATGCTAGGAATCTATCCAACCTTTCTAAATAGATTTAGATCGACACCTTTTGTTGTTCCAAGTAAAAGTTCCATTCCTTGGAATTTATGTTAATGAGATTGAGAAAAGAAATGTTGCCCCTTATCAAATCAAAGGAAGGACCGAAACGTCTCATTCCACCTCTTTTCCCATCTAGGGTCATAATATAATTAAATCACCTGCTAAAATCCAAGGCAAACTAGGAGCAAGAGAGCGAACAAATCTGATATGAGACCATAATAAAACTTTATTTTGCAAATAAATCATTGGGGACATAAACATTGGAGAGAAGAATAGATGACCCTGAAACAAAACAAGAGGCCATTAAGGAGATAGAATTCTTGCTGCCAACCCACCAAGAGGGAGTTCTGCTTTGAGTATCCCACATGCATGCTACTCCCCCTACAGTACCCTGAGCTCCAATAGAAAGATATTGACTGTCTTTCCAAATCTTAGAAGCAATACTAACCATATCTACACAAGATAATTTTGTTTTCTGAATAAACATAATATTTGTTTAATGATCTCTAATCAAAATTCAAGTGGCTTTTTGTTTAGGGATACTACTAAAACCCCTAACATTCCAAGATACCACTTTCATTTTAAGGTGGTAGAAAAGTGAGAATCTAGTGTCTTAAGCACCAGATTCAACCAATGACGCCCTTATCAATTTCATTTTTTCTTGATCCTTCTTCCTTCATGCTTTCACTACCTTTTCCTTACCTTCCTTTTTGATATTTTTTGGTTGAAGACCTAACACTAGAGAGACCTTTTTGCTTTCATCCTTGGATCCAAAATCTTGTATGGGATCTTACATAATCCCATCATCATTTGTTTCATTCTGATTTTTCGTCAAGGGATCAAGCTCCACCTCTTTAACTTGGATTTTAGATACCTATTGCAACTTTTCCTCATTCACTTCTCTAAAGGAAGTCCTGGCTAACTTTACTTAAGTCCTGCTCCACAGGTTCAAAAGCCTCAAAATTTTCCAGCACATCAAATTTATTCCCTTTCAAAGTTGTCTGATTTTGATGATTAGCCGCTTTTGTCCTTGGACCAGATTTGATAGGAATGAAGCCATCCAGGTTTGGCATCTTTAGGTGCATTGGAGTCTTTCCCTTAGCGCTTGCATTTGTAGATTGAGGATTAGGAATAGGAGTAGAAATCTATTGCAAGGTGTGCGCCCTTGGTCTCCTTGTGCTGTGTAGCGCAACACTCGGGTTTGCGACATGGCTTAATCGCTTCTGGTGGATTTTATAAGTCTAGTGGTTGTATCGAACATTAATAGGTCGATCTTTTGGTGCAACAACAACCGTACTTCTAACAAGTTTTATCAGAGCCTAGGTCACAGGTTCAAATCCCTTCGCTTGCATTGGGGGGGGGGATTGTTGCAAGGTGTGCGCCCTTGGTCTCCTTGTGCTGTGTAGCGCAACACTCGGGTTTGTGACATGGCTTAACCGCCTCTTGTGGATTTTGTAAGTCTAGTGGTTGTATCGGGCATTAACAGGTCGAACTTTTGGTGCAACGACAACCGTACTTCTAACAAAATCGAGGGGCTAATTTTTTGCAGTTCCTCTATAAGTGTTCATATTCATGGCACAAACAACAATGGAATGGAAGAGCCTCATGATTAATCTATTGAATCTAGGACATATTGCCTAATTTGATCTCCAAGGAATCTAGAAGAGGGTTGTTCAAATCCACCTTGACACAAATTTGAGCATATGTAGCAAACTTTCTATCCAAGGCTTGGTGAGAAGAACCTACAGGTTTCCCAATAACAGCTGCTATAGATTGCAATATGTCCAACATCAATTAATCCAAATTGATTATGAAAGTAAGGGCCTCCCTCAAAAATCTTGTTAGGAAAGAACCGCAAAACAATA